>NC_056730.1:790796394-791141394 GCF_019279795.1 Protopterus annectens
TAAACAGATCAGTACTTCCTTACGTTAAAGCATTCAAAGGCTTGTCTCACATCTATTTTTGCTCCTGGCAAGCATAACACTATTCAATGTTCACCATCATCTCAGCAAACATTGAGTATTAGTTCCTCTAATAACTGAATTTCCAATTACAAGAATATCTTTTCTGACCAGATCTGAAGAACTGTCAACTTTTAATTCAATAATATCTGCTCTGTTGTTACAAATGAATGATCTTCATCACCATTAGTCTTATTAATCTCACTGTTTTTATTGTTATTATATTTACAAGCATAAAATTCTTATCCAGTTGGCATTGTACATCCACAGTTTGAGCCATGTTGTCATTGCTGTCTTTCAACTCTTTTTTTCTTACAGTAATGTCTTTCAGTCCTTCCATGTTCAATTATGAATTCTTCCTTTTCCCCTGCCCCTTGTCTCTTTTTTTTTTTAACCTTTTCTTTTTGGAAAATTATGCCTATATCTGTAGACTGCAGGTTTTTTAAAAGAAAAAATGTTAGCATTCCCTGTAATCTGTGTGTTACATAACAAAGCCATGCTCTTTTTAGTGTATATTCTCTTTGATTTACAGACATGTATTAACTTCTTTTTCTTCCTTGTTATTTATTTATTTTACATTTGTTAAATGGGTTAGTGCAGCTGAGCACTTAGCCCATTTTCAGTGGAGACCCGAGGAGAAAAGCTCCACAGTCAGTATTAACATTTTACATACAATTAATAAGACATTTTCATTTGAAAATTTTAACAAGATAACTATTACAGTAACTCATAACAGTTAAACAACTTAGTACAGTGTCCAACATTGCACAGTAAAAAACTTTCTAATCAATCATCCAATTGAACAACTGTACAGTAAAAGACACAAGTCATACAGAAAGCAGTTTTATATAATGACAGAGGTCTTACTGCAAAAAA
Source organism: Protopterus annectens (assembly GCF_019279795.1). Lineage (NCBI taxonomy): Eukaryota > Metazoa > Chordata > Ceratodontiformes > Protopteridae > Protopterus > Protopterus annectens. Next base: position 790,797,328 of record NC_056730.1, read on the forward strand.
ACTGTGGTTCAGAGTGATGAAAGGAAGTATAGTATTCATAATTCCTAAACTGGTTATATACAGTGTAGTTACAGAAGGGGTAGATGATGGATGAAGTGGATTTAAGTATAGAGATGGAGGGGTAGATGATTATTTAACTAGGCAGTATAGGGAGGAAGGAAACAGAGGCTATGGTAGGGTAGTTTCAGGAAGAATGACTACAGTGGCAGGACCATTTGTTTGTTAGGTATCTCTGAGTGGCTAGTTTGAAATGCTTGGTTTGGACAAGAGAATTAATTTCTAGGGGTAGCTGGTTGCACATTGAAGCAGGGTTATAGTTATAGAGTAGACACACTATTTTGGTTTTGGGTTTATAGATCTGTAGCAAGTCCTGGTCTGAGCTACATAGTGTCCTAGATGGAGAATATTTAGATATAATGAACAGAAGGCTAGGACAGAAAGATGGTAGATAGAGGATGGAGTAGATAATTTGCAGATTCAGAGATAGACCGATTGATCAGGATGGATACAGGATAGGCTAGGGGTTCAGCTGCAGTCTGTAGGAAGTAAGAAGGTAGATTATCAGCTGAGGGGGAGCAGGGTTTGAGTTCAGAGAATAGGGATTTCATATAGTTGAGACTGATGTGAGGGAGAAAGAGTTAAAAGGAAGAGGTAGAGAGGTTGAGAAAGAGTTTGAAGGATGAGATGGAGAGGCTGAGAAAGGGGAGTTATTAGTATTTTTTCGAGTGGGAAGAACATTAATAATGGAAGCTATAGAGTTGATGGAATGATTGTTAAATTCAGTAGCAGTTTCTTCAGAGGTTTTATTTGGACAAGTGTTGGGAGGGGAAGGGTTTTCCGGATGCATTAAGTGATTCATTGTGCTCCAGAATTTTTTGGGGTCAGATTTTAGGGTGGTGGGAGGGTTGGCACAGAGGTTGATCTTGTCTTTGTTAATAATTTATTTTCTTTATTTGATTTCTAAGTTCTTTGTAGGTCTGTAGGAGAGAAGGGGTCTTGGTTTTAGTCCATAGTTTCCATATGCTGTCACGTTTCTTCATCAGGGATCTAGCTGATTTGGTTAGCCAAGGAGCGGTATTAGCTTTGATTATGATAGTTTGGAGGGGAGCAAGGGAGTTGAGGATGTTGAGAAAGGTGGAGTTGGAAGACTGTTGTGAACCTCTTCCCGTCTTTATTTCCTTCTATATGCTCTTAATCTTCATTTTACTGAATACTTGTATCACGAAATCTAGAGCTGTCAGCAGCATTATATTGTTTCATAGAGGTTGAGTGACCTTTACAGACAACAGACCAATCCTTTCCTACATGTTTTCTATTTGCACTTTGTTAACATTAATTACTTCATCAGTGTAGTCATTAATGTATGTAACAGCAGCTCTCAAAGCAGTGCAATAGCACAAGTGCAATTGTCATTAGTAAGTCTAGATTTACTACCAATAATAGTAAGCAAATCATTTAGCTTTTGACACGAAGAACACAGATCACTAGTGTTATCTGGTGTTACCTTTAAATTTACATAGAATGTATTACACTGTACAAGATATCAGTGCTTTAGCAAATCCTGATGGCATACCCATTTAAGGAATCCATATTCAACTGCAAATAAATAAAAAATTCTAAAAGTAACAAATAATTAAAATCAGTTACCGCAGAATTCAATGAGAATTTAAATTAACTTCTGTGATAAAAATCACACAAACACTATACAAGTAATATTTAAATTCAATACAGTAAAGTTGTTGCTCTGACTGTATAAGTTGTGAAAGTCTTGCAGAAGTTGGAATTCCTTTACATTGCTCAGTAGCTTCTGCTCACTATTGCTCATTGTCACACCTATTTTTAATGGTAAAGATCAATGAACTACAAGCCAAGACAGGATGGTTTAGATAAGGTCTGGATTGTTCTGTCTGCAGTCTTTATGAATTTATAGCTGAGAAGGCCTCTTGTGATGGCTAGAGTTTGCCTTTCTAACAGCTATCTCTTTCTAACAACTAACAGTGAAAATTAAAGGTAAAATAACAAAATATAAATCAAACTAAGTCTTCTTGTCTACATGCTGTCCCTTCCTCCCTACAAACAGTGAAAAAAAGTGGTAAAAAAATAAAATATAAATTCAAATAAATACTTCTCTTACCATGCTACTGCACAGTCAATCACAAACCAATACAGGATTGTTTAGATAAGCTCTGAATTGTCTTCCAAGATAAATATCTGTCATTGTAGTCAGCCTTTTTGAATCCAAGGGGCCAGCAGTTAGATGTACACCCTTATATATCTACACTATTTCTAGCAAAATCCTAGCTTTATTTGTAACATATTTTGTTACTTCTTGTGCCTCACTAGTCTTTGTAGATTTGTTATGTTTATTCAGATCCTCTTAGATATTTTGTTCAGCAACATGCAGATCTAACCACTAGCAACAATACACATGAATTTATTTCTAACAAGTGATAATGAAATTGTTTTCAAATGCACTGCATAACTTCTACTGTGTAAGGCTTGCTGGACATTACCTGAATAACTACCTTAAAATAATTCAGCTGTTTTACAGTTGCACATTGACCCATTACATTTGCATGAGGTGGCAGTGCTATGCAGAGGGCATTTGACTGCAAATAGATGTGAGGGTTTGTTTTATAAAACTGTAAGCAACAAGAAGAAATTAGAAACAATTTCACCATCAGTGGTCAAGTCAAAGTCGCCTATGTCTGTATTTCAACACAAACAACTGTTTGGCATGGTAGATGCCTCTCTCAGTCAACTCCCTATATTTGGAATGAACTCATTTTCTGTAAATGATATATGGATTATCTACAAAGGTGCGTAGGTCTCCAATAACAGTATTTATTTTAAGGGGATATCATTTCTTTAGTAGAAATGTTATATCTCCTGTTTCACAAGCTGCATGATGTGCCACCTTTGATGTTCAGCTTTAGACTGTGATCATGGCATCATGATTATGTTTAAGTTAGACCATCTTCTTGGATACAAGTCTGTTCATGGGAGCTTATGATGGTTCCAGATTTTCAGTCATCCATGAACTTGGTGAGCCAGTATCCTTTAATGTCTTATTTGATACTGGGGAACTAGATGCCAAATAGAAGAGGTTACAAAACAGAGCCTTAAGGTACAACCCTGGTGATGATTCTCTTAGACTGTATTGTGTCATTAACTCAGATATTATGGTGTTTATCAATGGGTCATTTGTCAATCTAGTGGGTGACATATGGATTGATGTTGAATTTGTACAGTTTTTCAGTGATGCCATAGGATGTATCATGTCAAAATCCTTAAGTAAATCTATATAATCTGTATACATGCTATTACCCTCATCTAGTGCTGCTGTGACTTCCAAAGAAATCAACTATGTTAGGTTTTTGGGACTGTGAATGCCTTGTGTACCAGTTTATGAAGTCCATGGTAAAGATGATGTGTTCCATTATCTTGCAAAATGTGCACATGAACCTGACAGGTCTACACTTGCCAGATCCTGCAGAGGGAATATCCCGGAGAAACAGATAAATTACTACCTGTCCCCCAGGTTTCTAGAATGCATCCAGTGGAAACAGTGTGATTCTACTGCTTAAGGAAGAAATCTTATAAGAATCAGCCCAGTATATTATTGGACCTACAAAGGTAGAATTTTGATCTTGGAGAAGTATTTTAGTACCTGCTCAGAAGTAATTATTGGCTGGAGGGCTATGGACTCCATAGTTTGTATTGGGAAGTTTGGAGGTGAAGGGAAGTTTTGAGGTAAAAGCAGGGAGAATTTGGAGCTGAACTTCTCTTCAAGGACATTAGTTGTATCATTGGAATTTGAGTGAGTGGTGACATTAAAATTAAACCTGATACAATTCAAGTTATTATTTCTGAAGATCTTTACTTGATTAAAAAATATTATGTGGCTAACCCCCTCCTGTGGCACAGAGAGAAAAGTCCTTACAGTGACCCAGGTTACTCACTTCAATTAACTCAGAAAATTTGAAAATGAGTTTAGATTCTTTAAGAACTGGTTATGTTACTAACAAGAATAAAAGTATTTATAAATGTGGAATTTGTATGGAATGCAGATACATTAACTAAGATACAAATGTTGTGTTGATACATTTTACTACAGGCACTGTGACTAAAGCATGGTATACCTGTAATTCAGTAGATGTGGGCTGGGATTCAATAAAGGAAAATCTCCATGTCAGAATAGTGTAGCAGCTTCTGCATGGAATATGGCCACCCAGCAATCCATAAACAAGGCTGGGGGCATGCACGAGCCTGCCAGCACTATTCTGACATGGACACCACTGAATAACGCTAAGCTGGAGAGCTGGAGATAGAAGGGAGGTAGGATGGGAATGGAGCTGTACATGGATCTTCCATCATGAAGGGAGGAAGAAGCAGCTCATCTCAGCACTTAGATGACATTTAATGGGAACTATGGGTGGTTCAACTCATGGATCTCGAGACAGAGGGATATGCTGTGAGTGTAGAGTAGCATAGGTTGGTAGGAAGTCAAGCCGATAAGCTCACATGTTTCTCCTTTGAAAGACTGGTGGCTTAGGCATCCCTCAAAGCAGCAAGAGAGTTTGGAGTTCCAAAAAGTCCAGGGAGGGATAACTCCCTGTATCAACAAGAATGACCTCCTTGAGTGAATCTCAACTCACTGGGGCAACAATTGGCTGGCTGAGGCTTGTGCCTCCTTAAAGGAGCAAATGGGCTAATTGGTCATAATCTGATGAGTGACATATATCACAGGGCATAAAAAATAGAATTCAGGGTGGTTTTCCTTTGTTATAGTAGCAGTTTTTAGTTCATACTTAGCTCAGCAGGACTTGGTTGTTCTCGTAAGTGCTTTGTTAAATCTTTTATGGTTGATTTTAGAATAGTGTGTTTTTGTTCTATTCCATAAAGTATGAGGATTTTCTTTTTACTGTACCGTTTGCTCTTAGCTGAGTTTTGCTAGAGGGATTATTTTCTGATATTGTATCATTGACAAAAAGGAACATGCATACCTTTATGCAAGAGCTGAGATGACTGCATGAATTTTTGGTATATGCATTATAATTTGCTATAGGATCACTGATCTGTGAGGGACTGTTAAAATGTCTTAAGTCTTCACTGGCTGCAAGGATTTTAGCCTTGGAAAAGTCTTTTAGGATGACTGGGTGCTGGCCTTTACTGGGATTTTATGGCAAATAACAGTACATTGATGCAATTTGATCAGTGAGGGTATGAATGGGCAAAGCACCTGTAGGGCTGTGTCCATAAGAACAAGAGTTGGGTAGGTACTAGTTGATTGAGGAAGTTTGCAATCATAAATTCTAGGAAGCATTGTTTATTAGTAGAAGTCCATATGTGCCACTTTATGCAAAGGTTGTTAAAGTCCCTAAGAAGATGTTTTTATGTTAATGATGAGGGCCTAAATTGCTATAAAATATGACCATCTAATAAGGGAGGGGCAACTGCAGTTATGAAGAGAGGTAGTTATACACATACTATGCACTGTGTCTTGAAAGACCCTGTTGTTTTTAAAGAAGTGCAGAAGTTACTAGTTATGAAGTAAAAAAAGTTGCTGTGCATATCATGTATGCTATCCATGATTTGTATATTTCAAAATGTATAATATATGCACAGTCTGAGTAATTTTACATCCATAGCCCCTAAGTACCTGTACTCAATGCTTCCCCAAATGTGCAACAATGCAAATAATAAATCTATGAGACTGACAATTTGAGGTCAGAGTTGGGCAACCAAGTCTCTACCAGTTTACTTAGACAAGAATTTCAAGCCTTTCCTATATAATGTGAACAGCTCTATATGCAACAATAATGATATCTGAGGAGGTTTACATGAATGGAATTTGAGAAAAGATGTTATATAGCATGTAGCTGTAGCATTAAGTAAGAATATTTATTCAATTTAATGAGAACTATGGGTGGTTCAACTCATGGATCTCGAGACAGAGGGATATGCTGTGAGTGTAGAGTAGCATAGAGTATAGAGATACTCATAAAAAAGTATGTAAGACAAAGTATATTTTTAAATACAGTGCTTAGTACACTAAGCATAACTTAGAACCTGGTATTTGAAAACAATGGTTTCTTCTACTAAATGAGATAATTAGAATATGACTGGGCTTCTACTATAGCAACTGTATATGCTGATTTAGTGATACCCGAGTGGGAGGAAATGAATATTAACAGTACTGACGATACCTTCAGGTCCAGCATAATGTATTATAAATGCTCTATTAATGATATATTCTTAACATGGATGAGTGATACTGCTATTTTACATGCTTCTGTTGTGTGTTTTCATTAATACTTCACCTTTTGGGGAACTGAAAAATAATTTTTCATCAGTCACGTTATTTGTTTACACATTTATTTTTATTTACTTAAATTGAATGTTGAGGTATACTGCAGTTAGCTTCACATTATTATTCCCTCAGTGCAGGGGAAAACATTTTGAATGTCTTATCTTTGAACAGGATGTATGCGACTTTTATGTTTACAGTAATACTTTTAAAGCAAAGTTGGCTGGAGAACCACAGCAAAGAGGAGACCGTGTACTCTTTATTCCTGATAAGGTGAAATGACAGAGGGATTTGGACGTGTAGGTTCTAGAACATTTCTCTGTAGGGATATTTAGCTGGAGACAAATGACTATACTACAATTAAGTTGCAAAGACACATGTCTGAGGCCAATTCACTGGGGGCACAAAGAATCATACAGCACCATAATGCAATAACCAAGTTCAGGATGTGAGCAATTTCCCTGCCCCAAAACCTTTGTGACAGCAGGCAGTGTGGCAAGTACCAGAGGCAGAATACAAAGTAGGCAGCCCCGTGACAAGGAAAATGCATTTGTTATGTATTTAAATAGCACTAGTGATATGTTTTTACTGTTTAGTTCTCAGATATCTAGTATTATTATTTACCTTTTATCTCTATGAATTTGCATGACACCTCAGGCATAGTAAAATTAAAGATTATAGGAAGCAGACATTTTTAATTGCCATGTGCATACCAACAGTGTACACCCCAAATGGGTAAAGAAAAATGTAATAAAAAGCCAAGAAATTAGGATTGCAAAAACAGTGCCTGATGAGAATGATCCCCAAGTTTAAAAAAAATGTTTGAAAAGAGAGGGTTTACACTGAATAATTTTACATTTAGACATATGAAAGGTTGAGAAAAAGAAAAAAAAATGGTTGCTTAATTTAAGGGAAGTTAAAATAATTTTAGTTGATAAAACAACTAATCGAGGTAACATGAGCCTGATGGAACACATGCCATGGTTTTAGACTGCAGTTTGAATAGCAGTAATATCAGATAAGTTATTAGCTCATACTAAAATATTTTACAAGATAAAGTTGAAATTTTCCAGATAGTAGGTGCATAACCATATTTTACCTATAAGAAAAAAAACTTGAAAATGAGTTTAGATTCTTGAAGAACTGGTTATGTTACTAACAAGAATAAAAGTATTTATAAATGTGGAATTTGTATGGAATGGAGATACATTAACTAAGATACAAATGCTGTGTTGATACATTTTGCTACAGGCACTGTGACTAAAGCATGGTATACCTGTAATTCGGTACATGTGGGCTGGGATTCAATAAAGGAAAATCTCCATGTCTGAATAGTGTAGCCGCTTCTGCATGGAATATGGCCACCAAGCAATCCAGTAAACAAGGCTGGGGGCATGCATGAGCCTGCCAGCACTATTCTGACATGGACACCACTGAATAATGCTAATTACCTCATTTGCTGGTTAAAACCATGCAAATGAGGTGAATTAGCGATTCAGTAAGCAGGCAGGCATCCGTGTCAGAGCAGTGTCCATTGCAGAAATGTATCTGGTTACTAACCATGTATATTTCTGCAAAAATTAAAATGGGGGCATGACAGCTCAAAGTAGAGCATGTATTATGACTATTACACATGCCAATAGCCAAAAATATGGCCTTTGGCATGGAAAACAGTTGCAAAATTATAAAAATAAAAGTTTATTTTTTGTGGCCAATTTCAGCCATTTAAGCAGAGCGCAGTGGCGTGCAAACAAGATTGTGCAGAAAATTTAAAAAAAATGTAAAAAGGCAATTATATGTGAAATATGACTTTTGCCATTATAGTGGGTAGCATGTAGAACCAAAACAATAACAGGTAACACTGGTAGTTAAGGAGATAGGCTATGGAGTAGGGGTATAACTATGGACTAAGGCAGTGGGTTATGCAAATGAGCTAAATTTACTGAATAGCAAAATGGAAGACCGTGTCCACATGCACCTACATGTGTAGAGCTATAATGCTGCAGTGTAAGCAGGAGAAGCAACTGACATGAAAAGGGGGTGTGTCATGCTTGATGTAAGGACATTGGATTTCAGCTGCCTGTATTTGTGCTTAGCTGAGCAAAGCTAAGCAAGGGGGTATGTCTGAGCTACTTTAAGAAATGCTGAGTGTGTTTGTCTCCCTGGGAGGGTCCTTTCTGCTCAAAACTCTTTACTATAGCTGCAGGGGTTTGTGCGGAGCATCGCGGGACTTAAACACATCGGAAAGAAAAAAAAAAAAACAGGAACCAGCAAAAGTGTTCACATTTGAGCAGTAGATATGTGCAGCATGCCACAGGGCTTAGTAGAGGCAGAAATGGAAATTAAAAAACAATGGGAAATAGCAGAATAAAGGCACTCAAGCTCAAATAATATAGCTGGCAGGTGGAATGTTTCATAGTCAGCCAATCACACAGGCAGCATCTGCAGCACACCAGTATAAACTATGCAAACACTTCCAGTCTGTTTTTTCCCACAAACTCTGCACCATTGGTGTACACACTCGGGGGAATCTTAACTGACAAAATGTTAGGGGCTGCTGTTGCTCTGATACATCAGTATGTGCTAGAGACAGAGGGTGTTGAGGAGGATAATGCTGACAACCATCCCAGACTGAGGATGAGGAGAAGAGTGCTCAGACCCAGGGTAACCTACTAGGGGCTACATGATCTGGAGGTAGCAGAGTGCTACAGGGTGGACAGGGACCTTCTTCAGCAACTCTGCAAGCTGTGCCAGCCTCACCTCAGACCCAGAGCCAACAGAGGGGAACCCATCCCAGTTGAAGCCAAGGTATGTGTAGCCTTAAGAATACTAGCTACAGGTACCTTCCAAAGACCTACTGGGGACATCATGGGGGACTCATAGGCATCTGCATCCAGGGTACTCCACCAGTTCCTGGATATCATGCAAACACATGCTGGTGAGAACATATATTTTCCAAACACCCATGAGAAGAGGACCACCAATATTTATTTATTTATTTATTTATATATTGACATTTGTTAACCAGGTTGGTCCAGCTGGGCTTAAGGCCCATTTTCAGCGGAGAACCAATGAGAAAAGCTCCAAAAAACACAAACAGTTTACAGAGAATCAAACATTTGAGTCAGAAAATATGGTTAAAATCAGTTATACAAGAACGTTAGACAGACAAAGCAGAAATGCAAACACATGATATATACATATCAATTAACCAAACACAGGAAACTGCCAAGAACGATACATAAATCCTACTCCACAACCACTGTAGGTAACCAGACACTTTATTTGCTTCACAAAATACAAGTTGAGCACTTTCTTCCCACAATCAGACCTTCCTCAAAACATTTAAAAAAAAACAAGCAGCATGCTCTTAAATACCCATGAACACCCATCCTACCCATTTCAATTAAAAAAATTAATATGATGAACATAATACTTAAAGCAATCCACTCAAAAAAACACATACAACAAATTCATATAGAAAAAAAACTATATATAAAATAAAATAAAATGATATGAAAAAAATGATATAAAAAAATTATTTTTTATGTAATTTTTATCATGTAATTTTTTGATATGTGATTATTTCTCCTACCAGGGGACTGAAAAACATCATTAATGGCCCACTTGAATACTAAACTGCAATAAGTATATATTCTTATAATTTCAATAAAGAATTGTATTTACATAGTAATATTTATATACAATTGCTTGCACAATTTTTTATATATGCATAATACATTGTGTAAAATTAAATCTAAAGGTTAATAAAACAACATTTTCATACAAAACTTTCCTACACCATGATTCTAATATCTAAAATTAAAACATTCAAACAATATACTTAAACGTGGCTTTAGATGTCAGAATATGAAAACTGTATATATGTATAAAAATGTATAAAAAAGATGTTATACTTAATTTAACCTAAAATGTTTTTTAACTTCAAACTACACATAATATTAATATTCTCATTGATTCCTGGGAACTGGGTAGCATTTAGTCTCAATTGCCACCTCAGTTCACATAAATCCAAATGCACATCCAAAATTGCCCCTTGACTATCCTTGACAATTTGCTAGAGCACTAAGAATTTAAAAGTGTGCCCATTGAAATCTTGTATATGTCTGCTTAAAGCATTTGTAAGTTTCTGATTTCTTATATCTAAAAGATGCTCCCTCATACTATCCTTAAATTACCTGCATGTCTTACCAACATAGAATGCACAACACATTTGGCACTTAGCCAAACAGACCACATTCATGCTATTGCAATTGAAACAGCCAGTAATATATAATGCCCTGTTATTCAACTCAAAGGTGTCCTTGGTTTCCAGTATGTTTTTACAACAAGTACCCATTCCACATTTAAAATTTCCATTAGTCCTAAAGGGGGCCAAACCGATTTTTTTCTTTTTTTTGTTATTATTACCATTTGAATCTAGCATATTCTTAAAAGATCTATCTTTTCTAAAAACTACTCCAGGTTTCATACCAATTTTACCAGTAAGACGAACATCACAAGCCAAAATTCCCCAATTTCATCTAATAATTTCCACTATTTCCTCCCCATCCAGGTTAAATGTTGTAATAAAACTAAGTGGTCCATTGACCTTTATATTTCTATGCAAAATGGGTTCACCTGAGCCAATAACGATATCAATTCCACCTCCTTTTAAAATATGCTTGTATACTCCACAAAACATTTTGGTCTTCACCTCCTTAACAATCTTTTGTATCATATTAGTGGGGTACCCTCTCTTCTCAAATAATTGGGCAATAAACTCTACTTCACCTTCAAATGTTACATCTTCACTTACCATGCGGGCAACCCTCACTATTTGTCCCTTAACAATAGATTTTTTTTGGGATAAGGGATGCCAGCTTGAGAAATCTAGATAAGCATTAGAAAAAGTTGGTTTCCAATAAATTTCCGAACTAAGCTTCTTGTCCTCACAATCTACCTTCAGATTCACATCCAAATATCTGATACAATCTCTACTATAAGTATATGTGAATCTCAGAAAATGGGTTGTTGTATTAATATACTCAAAAAAGTCAATTAAACCCTCCAAGGGACCATCCCAAATTAAAAATAGATCATCCAAAAAAACGGATAAAAACCTTAATAAATTCAACAAAGGGACTCTTAAATATGTATTCCTGCTCCCAATATGCCATCACATAGCTGGCAAAAACTGAGGTGCAGGCTGGCCCCATGGCTACCCCGGTTGACTGTTTATAGTACTAGCCCTCAAAGAAAATGTAATTATAACACAACACTAGCTCCATTAGTGCTGACAGTTTGTTAATCTCATCCTGCTCATACAAACCCATCTTTAATAATTGCATTTCCAACCAGCTGAGCCATATTTCATGTGGGATTACGGAAAATAAATTGTAAACATCAATGGTCACCAGTATTATGTCATTACTAACCCTTACTCCATTCATTTTCTCTAAAAAATGCCAAGAGTTCCTACATATACATTCATATATACCCAAACCTTTTCTCATCCTTTGGTCCATAAACTTGCTCACAAAACACTTTTTTGCCCTTTTCCCATCGACTATAGGCCTGAATGCTTGATTACTTAGGCCTTTATGCAGTTTCGGTATACCAAATATTTTAGGGACCAAGGGATACTCATTTTTTAAATACTTATATTCATTTTCATTGATTTGCCCTTTAAGTACCATATTCTCCAAAGCCACATCAATATTCCTGTTCATAATATTTACTTCATTTAATGAGCTTTCCTTATATGTACCCTCCATTAAGAGCATGTTCATGGTGTTAGAATAATCAATCGCATCCATTATAGCCAAACCATTGCCCTTATCAGGCTTCATAACCCTGACCATTTTGTCGTCCACAATATCAGTCAAAAAACCATTTTCTTGCTTAGTTAAATTGTGTTCAACATTCACTTTTTTATGCCCCAACACCTTTCTAATTTCCATTTCACATACCTTGTCATAACCTGCAATGCAATTATTGGTTGGAGGGTTAAAAATGCTTGGCTTTCTTAAAATTGCCTGTTCACACATTAATTCACCATTAAACCATGCTTTACAATTTAATTTGTGCACAGTTTTAAATCTATGAGCGTCTGTGCTAAATCGCCCCTTCTACTTGGCACAAGTGTCATACCTTTGGAAAGTAAATTAGCATGCTCCATCATCAAGGTTTTACTTGAATAATTATAGATTTTAAAATCACCAGAACTATTAATAATTTCAACAGGTACAAGCATTTTCTTGTCCATTAAATCCAATAAAATATCTAAATCTTCACTATCATTAAAAACCTCATTTTCTTCACCTTGCAAATTGCCATTAATGCAGTTATTCACCTCCTGGCAAAATTCGGCATTGGTGTGGCTAGACCACTGTCCAAAAACATAACCCATAACATTCATGTCTACCCCAGAGATACGAGTACTCGCATTACCAAGCTCAATTAACGCTTGGGTGATCAGCTGTTCTGATAAAAGTTCTTCCCCTTCTGGTTCTTCGTTCTCTGTTTTTTTGGTCTTGCACCCTGCCAATAATAATCCCTTTGAACTTCTCCCAAAAAATGCACCTGCTGATGTTCCCTTTCTTTAATACACTCAGCACATCGCAAATCTCCACTATTTTGCTTTTGCCATCCTGTTTCCTGTTCGGTAAATCTTCTTGGGCTTGACGTCATCTCCCGTCAATTTTGCTCCTCCTCATTGATTCCTTGTTTATCATTACCATGCACCCAGCTGAAAAGGGATATACAAGACCTTTCTGATACTCATTATTCTTCTTCTTCTTTCGGCTTTTCCCAGTTAGGGGTCGCCACAGCAGATCACCTTGTCCGCTCATGATTGGCAGTGGAGTTTTACGGTGTCGAGTTGCCAGCCCAGCGCCCAACCTTCGACAGAAGGCACACACACACACACACACACACTCACACCTAGGGCCAATTTAGAGTGTCCAATCCATCTACAGCATGTCTTTGGGATGTGGGAGGAAACCGGAGCACCCAGAGAAAACCCCTGCGACCACAGGGAGGACATGCAAACTCTGCACAGAAGGCATCCCAGCCAAGGATTGAACTGAAGAACCTCTTGCTGTGAGGCGGCAACACTAACTGCTGCACCACCATGGCTACCCACCTTTCTGATACTCATTAATGTCTCTTTTAATTTTGTTGCACTTTCTTAAAAAAATGTCATTGCAAAAAATTCTTAACTTTGCTGTACACGTTTGATAAATTTGTTTGGAAGTGCTCGAATAGCAAATCATTTCTAATGACCATCTCATTGTCCTCCATGGTCTTGGACAGACCTTCTAATACACGGGTTTTGTATTTTATTATTATTTTCATTACATCCATGCTCGAACGATCAAACATCCGGTGCAATTCAGTCAACATGTCAGCATCATATTCAGCTCCATTCGGATATCGCCATATACTCTGGTCCCATGGAACCTGCTGAAGTTCAATGTTTCTTTCTAAATATGAGTTTTCAAGCTGGAGTTTTTTTTTAATTTTACAAGGTCATTTTCATACTTAGCAAGCCGGACAGCGAAAGAAGGAATTAGTTGTCCCCCAGCACCTATAGTCATATTATCACAAAAGTAGAAACCATTGATTTTCCAATGCACTTGGCCACTACCAATAAGAGTATGTGCTGCATTTTTATTCCCATTTTCACCATTATTTTGTAGCATTACATCCTGTTCCAGTGAGCCTCAAGATACTTGTGTCAATGGTAGCCCTAAGCTACCAAAAACATTAAAACTCTGTTTATCTACAAGAGATTTAATCTGGGTGGTATGAAGAGCCAGCTGCTGGTTGATTTGATGTAATAACTGCATAACATTCCTATTGTTGCAGGATCCTTCCAAGCTTCGCAGAGTATGGAACACCAAACCAAGTAACCAAACACAGGAAACTGCCAAGAACGATACAAAAATCCTACTCCACAACCGCTGTACGTATCCAGACACTTTATTTGCTTCACAAAACACAAGTTGAGTGCTTTCTTCCCACAATCGGGCCTTCCTCAGAACATTTAAAAAAAACAAACAGCATGCTCTTAAATACCCATGAACAACCACCCCACCCATTTCAATTAAACAATTAACATGATGAACATAATACTTAAAGCAATCCATTCAAAAAAAACACATACAACAAATTCATATAGAAAAAACTATATATAAAATAAAATGATATGAAAAAATAATATAAAAAATATAATTTTTTATGTAATTTTTCATGTAATTTTTCATGTAATTTTTTCATATGTGATTATTTTTCCTACCAGGGGACTGAAAAACAGCATTAATGGCCCACTTGAATACTAAATGCAATAAGTATATATTCTTATAATTTCAATAAAGAATTGTATTTACATAGTAATTTTTATATAAAATTGCTTGCACAAATTTTTATATATGCATAATAAATTGTGTAAAATTAAATCTAAATGTTAATAAAACAAAATGTTCATACAAAACATTCCTACACCTTGATTCTAATAACTAAAATTAAAACATTCAAATAATATACTTAAACGTGGCTTTAGATGTCAGAATATGAAAACTGTATATATGTATAAAAATGTATAAAAAAGATGTTATACTTAATTTAACCTAAAATGTTTTTTTAAGTTCAAAATACACATAATATTAATATTCTCATTGATTCCTGGGAACTGGGTGGCATTTAGTCTCAATTGCCACCTCAGTTCACATAAATCCAAATGCACATCCAAAATTGCCCCTTGACTATCCTTGACAATTTGCTGGAGCACTAAGAATTTAAAAGTGTGCCCATTGAAATCTTGTATATGTCTGCTTAAAGCATATGTAATTTTCCGATTTCTTATATCTAAAAGATGCTCCCTAATCCTATCCTTATATTTCCCGCATGTCTTGCCAACAAAGAATGTGGAACACATTTGGCACTTAGCCAAATAGACCACATTCATGCTGTTGCAATTGAAATGGCCGGTGATATATAATGCCCTGTTATTCAACTCAAAGGTGTCCTTGGTTTCCAGTATGTTCATGGGTATTTAAGAGCATGCTGCTTGTTTTTTTTTTTTTAAATGTTCTGAGGAAGGCCCGATTGCGGGAAGAAAGCACTCAACTTGTATTTTGTGAAGCAAATAAGCAAATAAAGTGTCTGGATACCTACAGTAGTTGTGAAGTAGGATTTTTGTATATACATATCAATATTTTTTGCAGACTAAAAAATATAATGTGCATAAAAATAATATGCATCTCTACCACCATGTAGCAGACTACCCAGAGGTACTAGGTGCCATAGACTGCATGCACATCCACATCAAGGCACCACCCAGTGAAGAGGGTAGAGTCTATGTCAACTGCAAGGGCTTTCACTCCATCAACTGCCAGGTCGTGTGCAATGCCCAGGGCATTATCATGAATGTGTGTGCTGGCAGCCCTGGCAGTTATCATGATTCCCATATCTGGCATGCCTCATAGCTGTACCAGGCATTTGCCGGGGGGGAACATCCCATATGGCCATCTGGTAGGGGATTCTGGCTATGAGCTTGAGCCGCGGATGATGAAATGCACACACACACACACACACACACACACACACACACACACACACACACACACACACACACACACACACACACACACACCACACTGAAGAATGCCATAATGAGGCACACAAACAAACTAAGAACATTAAAGAGCATGTGTTTGAGATGCTCAAGTCATGGTTCTGCTGCCTTGACATATCTGGTGAAACACTGCAGTACTCTCCAGCCACATGTGCACACATGTTCATAGTATGAGTCATGCTACACAATATGATCCTGTGGAAACAGCTGTGGCAGGAACATCACAGGGAAGGCTCACCCCCCCCCCCATCATTGCCAAGGGCACAGGTGGACTTGGAGGAAGAACCCACTGAACCTAGTCCTGTAGGCAGACAGAGGCATGCCCAGTATGCCCAGGCCTTGGCAAAGAGGCAATGCATAGTACACATACTGACACTGTAGGGACCCAGGGACTGACACCTCTCTCTGACTCATGCACACAGTAAAATGGATGCCACACACATTGCACTACTTGTATCTCACAATGTATAGGCTGTGTACTGTGTGCATCCGACAGAGCCAGCCCTCAGGCATCATCCTCACAACTGCCACAGTCACAAGATAAGTCAGTCTTCTTAACAATAATTGAATGGAGTAATATGTTGTGGTAGTATAGCTATGGTATCACTGCATGCATGCAAGGAATGGGGTGGCCTCCCGGGATAGCAACAGAAAACCGACAGCTATGTGGAACAACAGGAAATGTCTGCACAATACTGGCTTCACCAGAGAATGCAGTAGTCCCCTAGGTGACAAATCTCACTGCGGTATATGTGAGGGACTAACAGACTGGGGGGGTCATAGATCACATGCATGAATGTCAATGTTGGGGTCCCATACACCTCTCAGCCTCACCCAGCAAGTCAGCCTTAGAAAACCATAAAGAAATGTCTGGCAAAGGCCCACAAATGTGGACAATGATGAAATATGCCCATACAAACCTACACAGTGATATTACAGCAGATCTTGCAGTTGCAGTAAGGCTCTGAATGGTGAAAGGTCTGAAACCCAATGTCATTACAATATAACCTGTGTTTTTTAGTGATATGCCTGCAGTCTCCAAGACAGACACCATATTATGCTAAATAGAACCAAAATGTAAAGGGAACATCAGCACAGTCTCTGCAAATGTGGACAGCTGACATGTGTGCCCCTCCCCCCACACACCCATGTTCCCACAGAAATGCAGCTACAGTAAAGTTTATAGAGTATAAGCAGCAGACCACACATTCCCAGGGCTGTCCCAATCAACATGATAACTTGCTGCATGTCCACAGTATGCAGGGGCTAATGAGCTATGTATATCTGTGGTCAATACTGTCAGTATGTGGCCTGCACTTACTCCTGGGTATCATCTCTTAGTTGCCTAGGTACAGTACTGTGGTTGACAAGGTCCATGTTCCAAGAACTGCAGTGCCAACTATTCTGTATGTCAAATACAGCTATGGTAGGAGATGTACACACTGTCCAGATGTCAATATCTGTTACTGCAGGAAAGCTGGACAGGTCAGGGACAGGGGGGCACACATTTGGAGACTACACAGCTCAGATTAACCTACACAGTGCCTAACATACACCTCAACTGTACAGACATTTTGCAGAAAGTCCAGAGGTGTGCATCATATTTATGGTCTCTTTATCATGAAATCATAGTTTTCTGGCAAATCATTGGCAAGTCACAAAAGACTAAAGTCAGAAAATAATGACAGATTGCAGTTTCAGACTTCATACCCTTTAGGAAAATGCATGCTAATGTAAAACCTGTTATGGTATCGCTTTTCTATGTTTGCAAGGCCAATAGTTAACAATGGTCCTTATATGTAGGCCTTTGTCCTTAAATTACTTATGGCTGTGTCCAGATGTCTGGCTCTAAAAAGTCAGGAGATATGGTGCCTAGTTGGAAAGCAGTTACCTGAAGGTCAGTGTACTGCCATCTTATAAAAGGCTGCCAACGTACTGTGTCAGCACTAACAACATGTCACTGGCCAACATCCATACCCCTGGAATGACAGGTTGCTACAGAAGGAGGACAAGTATGCCTTGTATATCTGTTCTGCTTGTCCTAACATTGCATTTGCCTGCCAACTATTCACAAAACAAAAAGGGTCATGTCAAAACAGCAATGGCAGACAGTGGGGAAGCAGAAGTCATACCCATATGAGAAAGCAAACAATTACCAAACCAGTCTCTCCAGTCTCTGTCTATGTTTGGCAGAACACTATTAACACCCTGCCCCATGTGTGACCCTTTGTCTGACTGTCATATATGGGCCTGTCCAGATGTCAGTCTGTGACAGTTTGACAGCTAGGCCCACATATAGTCTCATAATAACATATAGCAACACAAACCATCTGAGGACCACAGCAAATGTAGTGGTGCAACGGTGGACAACCTGCTAAATAGATACACTCAGAGGTGTGAAGTCCACAACCTTGTGTGTGATGTTATGGCATTTATCCCGCTCACATCAGAATTACAAATACATAGCAGCCACTGTGGGCAAAGCCTGTGTCTGGACTACAGAAGGACAAAGAGACACACAAAAGGGGAAGGGGAGCCACTGGCCAGACAAATGGAGAATGTGCACAACAGAATAAATTGTGCAGTAACATAGGTGCCATGCAGTGTATGGAGTCAGTAAACATCACCTGCAAATACACAACACACACCCATGTAAGTAGAGGTCTACAACAACCCAAACAAAGGACACATCAATGGCAAAAACACAAGAGAACTCCACAAACCTACACACCCCAGACCATGTAGACCCCACACACTGGGGTCTTGCAAACACTAAGGCCTTACCCCAAACCTCAAACACCTACCCTACACAGATAGGCTAACAGCACTGTCCATCTACCCTGTACCATACCGACTCTGCTGAGGTGACCCCTGTCTGGCATACAAAGCAGTCGAGATCCTCCCTTGATGGGACTGTTGCACATCTGGAAGCCAAGGTCCACTCGATCAACCTGTAGGCAAAGCATCAATCTGGACTATGATATCAGTACAGCTTGTTGGTGTGACAGATATATGTCCCACACACTCCTCTATCTGTGGAATACACTCCCTGTCCATAGCAAGCCACATGCCTCAATACCCCTAGTGATGTTCTCCCTGTATATGTGCATGGGAAACACAAAATACAGTCCTGTGATTCCACCTGTGTCCCTGCTGGACAGGGGTTGTGTGTGCTAACATATCTTAACATGGGCTACACTCTTGTCTGCATGGGTTATAAGGACTTCAGGGCCAATACCCTACTGATGTCATAGAAACCTATCAATGTATACACAACTGTCTGTCTGTGGTTCACCACATTACTCTGTACTGCTGTGCCACTGACGTACCTGGAAGTCACAGTGCTATGTGGACTATACTACGGATATAATGGACATTTCTGCACAGTAGAATGCACTCTCTATCCACACCCATACCTCTCAACCTCTGACAGCAAAACATCTGGACAAGGTCAGAAATAAAAGTAGGACAAAGGCTCAATGATAGGCACGTGTTGTTAATATTGCTCATACAAACTGAGATAGTTGGTAGAATAATGGGTTTTGCGTTAGTAGAAATTTCTGAAGGTTATGAATTTCATTATTTTGTAATGTCAGTCTTTAATTATTTGCAACGAACTTGCTATAAAAAACACATGTTTACGTAGACTGGATGAAACTTCTAGAGAAATACCTGGACAATCTGCCAAAAACTGTACAGTTGAGAGGTATGCCACACCAGGATATGACTTTCCAGGTAAGAGGAATACCACAGAAGCAGGAGATCCCCAGTCAGTATATCACCATGTTTTGGACTGTTTACACAGCTTCATCAGTCAACCAGCTGTAGCCACACCTCTCAACTGGCCTTTTTTGTCAAGAATGTCTATAGTTGGGTTCATAATATTGGTCGGTGCATCACAAATCTTGTATTCCTCTGGTAAAGCACTGTGATGATCTGAGGATGTTTGTCACTAGGTAATGACACAATACATTCCAGTGTAAGATTTCAGATATGTCAGAAAATATCTGCTAAAAAAACCCTGTAACTCTAGCAACTTCCTGTGTACTTTTGAGAGGTATAGCTGTAGCACACAAAACCCTGGACCGGAGTATAACTATCTCTGGAATGGAGTCCCACTCTTACTATAGAAGGTCATACTGGGCATGCTCCTACACTTAGAGAATCACAGCCCATGTCGGGACCCACACTGGACTATATAACTGCATTGTGCATATATGTCTTTGCATACAGACAGCTATGTACACCTTAACTGTCTCTATACACACCCATCAGAAAGGATTGCCCTCAGCTATCTGTAGGTGGCCCATATGTGATATATCTGTATCTGTTGCGTGTGATACACAGACATATACATGGGCAACATATGACAATATGTCAAGCATACACACACGTAGTTGTGTGGAAGAGAGAGACAGACAGTGAAAGAGAGAGAGAGAGAGAGACACACACACACACACACACACACACAGGGAGACACATAGAGAGTGAGTCATGCACAGGGATACCCTGAATGGCATAGAGTGATGTCCTGCTGCAGACAGTGGCATACCAGTCATAACAGGTCACACACACCAGCATGAAGGTGAGCTCCATTGTGTAATAGTACTGAGGTGGGGGTCATAATATCACATTGTGTGTGCGTGTGTGTGTGTGTGTGTGTGTGTGTGTGTGTGTGTGTGTGTGTGTGTGTGTGTGTGTGTGTGTTTATGTGTGTGTGTGTATATGTGTGTTTATTTGTTTGTAGGTGAAACAGTTTTAAGTCATTCCCGACCCAGTACACTTCCCAGTGCCCTACTTTAGCAGTCCTGCTGACATCTTTCCACTTAGAAGTACCTTTGGACAACCCCAACCCTATATGACCCATGGCACATACAATATCTATGTAACAGTATAGTACAAATAACTAGATAGGCAGCGGTTCTATTCTCAGTTCCGAAAAAATGTGTGTGTGTGTGTGTGTGTATGTGTGTGTGTGTGTGTGTGTGTGTGTGTGTGTGTGTGTGTGTGTGTGTGTGTGTGTGTGTCTGTGTGTGTGTGTGTGTGTGTGTGTGTGTGTGTGTGTGTGTGTGTGTGTGTGCGTGTGTGTGTATACAACTGTTTGTAAGTGTGTATGTTTGTAGGGAGAAGTATTTTGAGGACTTTCCCACCCAAAACACTTCCCAATGCCCTAGTTTAGGAGTCCTGCTGATGTCATTGCCCTTAAAAGTACCTTTGGACAGCCCTCAGCCCTATAAGCTCCATGGCACATGAAATAACTAAGTAATAGTATAGTATAAATAACTAGATAGGCAGGAGTTCTACTCTCAGTTCCAGCAAATGTGTGTGTGTGTGTGTGTGTGTGTGTGTGTGTGTGTGTGTGTGTGTGTGTGTGTGTGTGTGTGTGTGTAAGTGTGTGTGAAGCAGTTTATAAATAACTAAATAGGCAGAGGTTCTACTCTCAGTTCTGGCAAATGTGTGTGTTTGTGTATAAGTGTGTGAAGCAGTTTGCAAGTCTGTATGTTTGTAGGGTAATGCATTTTGATGCCCTTCCCACCCAGTACATTTCCCATTGCCATCTTTACAAGGGCTCTTGATGTAATTCACCTTAGACTACCTTAGCACACTGCTAAATCCTATAAGGTCCGTGGTGCATGTGATAACTGCGTAACACTGTAGAATACATAACTAGATAGGTAGGGGTTCTAAACTCAATACTGGCAACTGTGATACTCTGTGTGTGTGTGTGTGTGTGTGTGTGTGTGTGTGTGTGTGTGTGTGTGTGTGTGTGTGTGTGTGTGTGTGTGTGTGAGAATTATATTCTCTGGGGGGTGGGTTACATCATTTTGAGGCATGAACCACCCCCATTGCCCAACTTTACAAGGTCTGCTGATGTCATTCACCTTAGATGTATCTATACATATTTGTCAGCCCTCTAAGCTGTGTAGCGTGTGCAATAACTGCATAATACTATAGTACAAATAATTAGATAGGTAGGGGTTTTAATCTCAATACTAACAACTATAGTCATCTGTGTGGCGGTTGAGTGTGTAGGTTATACCATTTTAAGGCCTGTTGATCCCCTACCCATGACATTACTTTAAAGAGCCTGTTAATGGCATCTGCCTCACATTTACCATGCAACATGTACAGCCCATACCAGTCATCTGTACAGATGTACATGGAATAACCACGTTTGCAAACTATATATGGTCTGTGTCCCCTAACAATGAGCATTCCTGTGATATAATTGCCAAATATGTCACAGTTACCACAGTGACACACATGCCAGCATCAGATATCGTACCTGACATATCATGCTGATACAAAGTCTGCCACTCCATTACTTGTGCAGGTTTGTAGGAGCAGTAGACGAGAGCACTCACTAATTCTGGTGGGTTATCCCACCATCCATAAAGGCATTTGCAAGATTACTTGGTGTAAGAGGTTGTGTGTTATGTCCCAGGCGTATAATCTATGTGGAGCATGTCATTTGCATGTAGTACTGTAGTACATATAAGTGGATACGTAGGGTTACTAATATGTCTATTGGCAACAGTGTATGTGTTTCTGTATGCATAACCCCTGTGGCTGTCTTTACTGTGTGTATGTAATGGCTATACCATTTTGTGTGCCTCTTCCACCCTGTGAACTCCCCCATTGCTAACCTAGTTTTAGCCCATACAGATGTCATCCACCATACAAGCACAGTTACATAGTTTCTAACACCAAGCCACTGTGGTGCATGGAATGGTCATATCACTGTGTATTATACATGAATAGATGGGTAGGTGATCTGCTCTGAGAAGTGTCACCTTGGCCATGGAATGTATTATCATGGAAATTATAAAAAAAAGACATTGGCAACTTTCAAACACTGGACCCCATGCAGTTTGGGTTAATGAATGGCCGATCTTGTCTCCTGAACCTGATTGACATCTTCGAATCAGTCTCCAGAGCCACGGACAAGGGTAAGGTGGTCCACACAGCCTATCTGGACCTCGGCAAGGCCTTTGACACCATCCCCCACTCTGGAATCATAGATAAACTTACTAAGCTGGGCATTAATCCCTACATCACTCGATGGGTTGCCAACTGGCTTACTGAAAGAACCCACACTGCAAAAGTAGCTGACTCTAAATCCAGCTCCAGACAAGTGACAAGTGGAGTATCTCAGGGTTCTGTCCTGGGACCGGTTTTGTTTGGCATCTACTTCTCTGAAGTACAGGCCAACACTAAGGGACTCTGGCTAACAATGTTTGCAGATTACTGCAAACTGGGAGCCATTATTGAATCCCCAAATGATGTGGATATTCTACAAAAGGGCCTTACAGAAACAGATGCTTGGTACCAGAGCCATGGGCTCAATCTCAATGCCAAGAAATGTATAGTTATTGCCTTTGGGAAAAAAACATGTACCCGTGAATTACCACATAAGTGGCAGTACACTAAACACCAAAAGTGTGATAAGAGACTTAGGGACACAGGTGAACAGTGGTCTCACCTTCAATAACCACATTGCCACAACAGTCAGGAAATCCTTCTATGTGGCACACCTCATCAATAAGGGCTTTTTATCCAGAAAAAAGGAGGTCATTGTCCCACTGTACTCATCCTTCATTAGACCCATTATAGAATACCATGCCCAATTTGGAATGTACCTCTCAAGACATCTGACACAATTGGAAAGGCTGCAGAAATACCTCACTAAAAGAATCACAGGCCTAAAGCAGATGCCCTATGCTGACCATCTTAAAAAAACTCCCCCCTATACTCTGTTGCATATCATCTACTTAGAGGCGATCTCTGCTTAACATAAAAGGCAATGTCAAACCCAGAGCTGTTGGACATGCTACACTTAAAGAAATCCCAATCCCTCAGAGACACACGCACCAGGGATCTAAACCTTGTCATCACAATGAACAAAAGATGCTGGAGGGATAAGTTCCTAACTCAGAGACTCCCCAGACTCTTGAATAGACTCCCCATACATGTCAAGCAGAGTCCCTCTTTGGCCCTCTTCAAAAGGAACCTTGATGACTGGATGGAAGATAGGGGATTCACCCCTGGGGATCACTTCAGTCACCCTGCTAGATAGGGGTCCAGGGAAGTAAATATTGTGGGAAGAAATAGCCAGTGAATTGTTATGGCTAGGCTTGTATAGGCCCTAGGGCTGATAGCCTAGTAACAACTTATGAACTTTTGAATCTCCACGTGCATGTGTATTTCAATGCATGTCTTTTGGCAGGGATGCAGCAATGTGTGTGTGTGTGTGTGTGTGTGTGTGTGTGTGTGTGTGTGTGTGTGTGTGTGTGTGTGTGTGTGTGTGTGTCAGATAGCTCTACCATGGTAAGGGCCTCTGAACCCAACAATGGCAATCCTAACAGCCCCTGCAATTGTCACCCACTTGAATAGTAGTGGCAGATACTGCAACACTACATTATCTCTGTGCTATTTGTGCTATGTATCTAGCACTATCTTTCATAAGACTGTGCAGGTAGGGGCTGTGCTCAGCCCTTCGTCAGCTGCCCCATGTACAGGACTATGACTCTGTGTGCACTACCAGCACAAAAGGCCAGACATGCATATGAGTTAGCAGACACACATGCTGGTGATTGTCAGGTTAGACTAACACAGGCTGACCTGTGTCAGGAATACATTCCCCAAACCTGTCATACACAGTACATGACATACCCTCATCAACTGCATGAAGGTTAGTGGATGGGACAGAAATAGCAGGGGCAATAGGTGCTGATAGATGATTCTGTTGCAGTTAAAGTAATGGCCAAGCTTGTGAGGAACCTAGTGCTGGTACTCAAGTAACCTCCTCTGTATGTGTGAGCCTGTAGTCCTGCAGAACATCCAGGTGATGTGTATGAAGGCTAGCTGGCTGTGTCAAGTGTATGTATGCAATATCACACTGTCTGCCGCAATAGTCCATCACACACTGTTACATGTAAACACACCTGGTAAACATGTACATATACAGCTGTTCCTTGGCTATGAAAAGTTCACTGTGTTTCCACTCTGCCATACTCATCATTGCTACTGTCAGCAGGCTCACAGCCTGCAGACACACAGACACGTGGAACACAAACAGAATACAGTATGTGACACTACAGTCAATCAGCAGTACTAACAGCAATACTGCATTATGGCTTACAAGGTACATGCACCTCGATGTGTACCCATAACTATTGCCAGCAGACAGGATCTTACACAGCATTACATTACTACACTGTACTATAATCAACCTGTGCATTAGACCCATATGAGCATGTCCTTGTATCGATGGTATGGATAACAGGATTGTTGCACAAGTATCATCACATGCACAGTATGTGGTGTGGGACTGCCAGAAGCCTAGGCCGGGCCATATGGCTGACATCATGTGTGTGTGTGTGTGTGTGTGTGTGTGTGTGTGTGTGTGTGTGTGTGTGTGTGTGTGTGTGTGTGTGTGTGTGTGTGTGTGTCTGGAGGGGTGGTGTTCATCTGGGACATGCAGAAGAGCTGTGCATATCTGGTGGTGACTGGCCTGTGATAAGGATGTGTAAGTGTTGTCTGCACATAATCAAGCCATGTGGATGCCTGACACAGGGCTATGTTGGACACCCATGGACTGTACATGGCAGGATGTACGGTTTATTGTCTTTTGGCAGGGATGCAGGAACTGGTTCTGCCAGGAGTCTCACTGGCACCACCAGGCCCAAGGACAGATGCAGTACTACTTCCTGATGGTGACTGTTGTCTGCTGGATCTGCTTCCCTGATGAGACTGACCAGGACCACATGCCTATGGCCTTTTCTGTTGTGGTGTGGACAGCACCCTCCCTTTGGTAGTGCTGGTGGTACTGCCACTATGGGACTGTGAATGTGCATGGCCACGTGGGCTCTCAACCGATCAAGTTGCTGACCTACGTCCACCTGGCCGATGCACTACTCCCACCACATGCTCAAGCACAGACATTGCATGGTCGAGCAGTGACAAAGTCTTACCCCACAGTCTATCCATGACATCAGCAAAATTACATATGCATCACAAATGCAGTGGAGGTTATCATGCATGGCAGGAAGTGCTGCATTCATGACCCTGAGCATCTGTCTGATGTTGCAGTTAGTACACGCCTGTGCCTCCATGATAGACCATAACATGAATCTTGTGACACCTGCTGTGGCACTTGTGACAGGAGCTTGATGGGCAGCAGTCCTTCGTCAAGCACCCCTGTCCATCTGCCTGTGTGTGACCTCACCTGCTGTCTAGCTATGACTAGTGTCTACACTCATACTTGCCATAGTGACCACACTAGCCTGCTCCATGCCACCACCCTCCAACTGTCCAGTATCTGTGACTGGTGGGGATTGGGTATGTGTGGGCATATGGACTGTGCGTGGGGACATTGTGGGTAAAAGTGGGATATCAACCAATGGCACAGAGTCAGGCCCAGACAACCCCACCTAGCCTCACTATGACCACCATCACCATGAGAGTCTGCTAAGAGACTGACATCAGGTTTTGAGGGGGGAGAGACACCAGCCCTCATGTTCACCTGTACACACACACACACACACACACACACACACACACACACACACACACACATGCATGCATGCACACACACACACACACACACACACACACACACACACACACACACACACACGCACACACGCGCACACGTGCACACATGCACACACGCAAACACTCACACACACACACACACACACACACACACACACACACACACACACACACACATACACACACACACACACACACACACACACACACACACACACAACACACACACACTCCTGGTAAAGTCTGGCACAGCTTTGAGACCTATGGGCTTTTCAGGCCAGACCTTACAGTAGTTCTGAATGCCACAATCCATCTTTTTAATAGCTACTGTAAGGCCCTCTACAAAGGGTAACAAATCCTACTGTATGATAGGCCTATTAGCATAATGGTAATTGTACCAAGATCAAGGCTACTGCAGTGAGCTAAACAGTGTCATGAAGTGCATATGCAAGTACTGTAAGAGCTGACTTACTGCTATAGAGACCAGGCACAATGACAAGGTTTAATGATATGTGATGATAACTGATTTAGAAACAAGAGAATACACTATCACTGCTGTACCTACACAGTTCAGACTCACAGGGATTCATTTCAGACAACATTGCAGGACAGTCTGCAATACATACAGGAAACGTAAAGTACTAGGTGCATAGCTTCATAAGATGATACCAGGCTATTGGCCTGATGCCCTAATAAGCCTACCCAGACTTTTGCCCATGTCCCTTCAAAGCCAGCACCTGTTTCTCCTGTCCAGCTGTGACACACATGGGATCCAAGGGGTGTCTTTTCTGTTTCCCATCCAGTCGTCCTCTGCTAGACATGGGGAGGGAGTGTATTTAACAGACAGTGTATTGTGTGGGACACTACACTATCCCACCAACAAGTACTATATATGTCACAGACCAGGTGAGGGCCTTGTTTGCATGTTGCATGAGTGGGGTTTGTCTTACAGATATGCAGAAACAGCATCAAGGCTGGTTTGGAAATGGCCTTGTATGTCAGACACAGGTTGCCTATGATCAGTCTGTATGAGACTGAGTACAGGGACAGGGCTTTCAACCTATCTGTATAGGATAGGTGTTGCAGACCCTGTATTTTCCTGGTCAGGGACATTTGTGGTCTCTGAAACTGCTGCATTTGCATGGCAAGGTACATGCCAAAGGAGTCATTGTACTTGGTAATTCATCTGATAAGGGTGGAGTACAGGATGTTGTGGCCTCCTGGTTCCTGGATGACATACATGCATTTGTGAGGTGGGCCATGTAGACAGCCTTCCATACAATGGTGCCCACATGGTGGGAAAATGTCAGGTTGCTACCAACCTTGGTGCACAAGTCGTCTCACACCTGATTGCATGCTCAGTACATTGGTATTACTATCATAATTAGCGTGGATGACATCTACCACAACAGGGAAAATTATGCCATATCCTGGCATTCAATTTGAGGTAATGCTTCGTGCATCAGTCATTAATTTGGGTAAGGGCCTCTTGGAGGATGCTCACATCAGTAGGGGATTGTAAGACAGTGGCCAACTTGCAAGCATCTGTAAACCTGGACAGCCACAGACCACTGCTTTTGTCTTATACCTCAGAAATGTATATCTCAAACAGTAGAGGCCCTCAGAATGATCCTTGGGGTACACTGCTCTATAAGAGTCTACTACTAGAGGTGACGTCCACTACTTTGACCAAGTGGGTACTATCCTTGAGCCAGTTAGCTACCCATCTGGTAACATACAGGCTGATGCCTAGCTGTGTAGGCTTATGTATCATGGCCACCTGGGGATTATTGTGAGAGATTTGGGCTAGGTGATGGTAGGCAGTCTTCACCATCTTCCCCTCGTCCTTGTGTTTGTTGACCACTTCAGAGAAGTCAACCAGTTTTAACAGGCCTGATCTCCCTTTGACAATACCACACTGTGTGGGCTCAAGCATCTTGAGGTTGCCAATGTCCCTTTTCATAAGGTCCTTGATATTGCCTTCCATGCCTTTGCAGATCAGGCTAGTTAGGCTGATGTGCATATGACTGGCTGGGTCAGTGGATTGCTCTGCCTTTGTGTAAAGGGATGACAGTGGCTATCCTCTGTGTAGATGGGATGACAGTGGTGCTCAGGCTTTGGTTGACTACAGTGTGTAATGGAGCTGAGAGCTCATGCCTGAGTTCATGTAGGATGCAGCCAGGGATGGTATCAGGCCTATGGAGAAATCTGTGTGATGCCTTTGAGAGGGAGAGGGCATTATGGACCTGCCTCCTGATGATGAGGGGAGGGGGGCAGGTGCTGTGGATGTCCCTGTGTATCGATGGGGGACAGGGGGATGAGGTTTACACTTCACATGTCTGCAACAGGTTGGCTATATCTATGCCATATTTGTAGGATTTGTTACTGACCACCACTACAGAGCAGATTTGGGTGTTGCCTCTGGTTTTGCAGACATATGTGTGGAAGGCCTAGTTATTGGCCTTGGTGGATGTGTCCAATTTTCACTCAAAGATAGCCTTAGGGTAATTCATCTGTTACCTTATTTGCTTGTTCAGACCAAGGTGACATTGCTTCCCAGTTAGGGACCTGCTCCTTCTTGCCCCTCTTCAGCAATTATTCCACCTATTATGGTATGTGTATTGCTGCTGTCCACTACAGAGGTTTATCATACCTTGAAGGAGATGATGATGTCCTGTCAGGGATTGCTGAGTCCATACAGATATGTAGGTGCTCACATAGTATTGTGGTGTGGGCTTGGACACTACTGCTAGTTCCAACTGATGGAACAGTGGCTGTAAAGCTACGTCTACCTGTTCTGAGGAGATTTATAGTCATTTATGTAAAGTTTATTTTGTTTGACCCTGACAAGGGGGTGGGTGGCAGGGGAAATGGTGACCTGAACAATGATGGCTATGTGGTCAGATCTTACCAAGTAGGATGAAACTGTAAGAGTGCTACAGTGGCTACTCATGTTAGTTATGACCAGGTACAGGATATTTCCCTTTTGGAAAAAAACATGTACCCATGAATTACCACATAGGTGGCAGTACACTAAAACATTGAAAGTGTGATGAGAGACTTAGGGACACAGGTGGACAGTGGTCTCACTTTCGATAACCACATTGCTACAACAATCAGGGAATCCTTCTATGTGGCACACCTCATCACTAAGGGCTTTTCATCCAGAAAAAAGGAGGTCATTGCCCCACTGTACTCATCCCGCATTAAACCCATTATGGAGTATAATGCCTCATTTGGTATGTACCTCACAAGATATCTGCAACAGCTGGAAAGGCCACAGAAATACCTCACTAAAAGAATCACAGGCCTAAAGCAGATGCCATATGCTGACCATATAAAAAAACTCCAGCTATACTCTGTGGCATATCGTCTACTTAGAGGCTATCTCTGCTTAACATACAAGGCCATGTCAGATCCTGAGCTGTTGGACATGCTCCACTTAAAGAAATCCCAATCCCTCAGAGCCACACACTCCAGGGATCTAAACCTTGTCATCACAATGAACAAAACATGGTGGAGGGATAGGTTCCTGACCCAGAGACTCCCCATACTCTGGAATAGACTGCCCATACATGTCAAGCAGAGTGCCTCCTTGGCCTTCTTCAAAAGGAACCTTGATGATTGGATGGGAGATAGGAAATTCACCCCAGGGATCATGTCAGTCGCCCTGCTAGACAGGGGTCTAGAGAAGTAAATATTGTGGGAAGAAATATCCAGGGAATTGTTATGGCTAGGCATGTATAGGCCCTAGGGCCAATAGCCTAGTACCAACCTATGAACCTATGAACATAGTTGTGCTGTTCCTGTAGGGGGAGCAAACAAACATTATGCATACCTGTCTATCACATACTCAGACTAGGATTTGGTACAGCTATGTATGAGATACTTACGTAACTAATGGAGCATTCCCTATCTGGGAATCTTGGATCCACAGGGCCAAGAGCTCCCCTTTCCTCCACTTTAGGCCAGCATAGTGGTGCCGTACCTACTCACCATTTTGGGGATTCCTGTGGCACTGGTGAACTTGCATGACAGATGGTCCCAGGACTCTGCTTTGTACTGAGAGCCCTGGTACTGGCCCTGCAGCAATCTGTCATCATGGTTTTCTACAAGGAGCCGAGCCATGACCTTGGACTCCTGAATGCCCCAGCTCTGAACCCAAAAGCATGCTCCCTCTCCAATGCCAGCCATAGTTCCTGCAGAGATCAGACTACAACATGTTAATGCTATATTCCTACCTGTGTGGTTTAAATAAGGCCATATTCCTGCTGTTTGCTGCCATTGGACCATTTTGAAAATGGTAAGCTCAGCTAAGCAGTGCACAAATCCATTAAGATGAGCTGAACAGTGCTTAATGGGGTAAGTGCTGAGTACTGCTTAACAGTGCGCAAAGCTGCTTAGCTGAGCTGACTGCTGCTTAGAATTCACATCTAAGCAATGCTTAAGCTGGCTAAACATAGATGAGCACTGCTTAGCATTGGTCAATTTTTATTTTGAAAAATTTGACGGTTGCAGATTAATTCATCATTACTGACATATTATTAAGTGTATATGATTTACTTTACATGACATCCCCCTATGTGCTTTCATTACATTACCTTGGGGTCTGACTATACTGTATGGGACACTCGTGCATACATGGGTGATTTCACATGTTATATGCACTCACACTTCCATTTTAGACGCGCTACACTACCCTGGGTGGCAAATATCACTTATTACATAATTTAATGTAAAAAAAATAATTTTAACAATACTTTTCCATGTAAAAATAAAGTGGCTGTGTTGGTATTCAAACCATGAATGCCTGCATGCAAAGCCGGGACTCTAACCACTATGCTATCTCATTGGTAAGATTTTAGCTATACATTTTTATTTAGCTACAATGAGATGTTTAAGCAATGCTGAGCAGAGGGGCGTAATGAGCAAACCTAGTCAGCTATGCTTAAATATACCTTAGAATGGAAAAAAAGGAAATGAATAAATTCACTTTAATGACATGTATCAATACTCCTTTTAAGTCACAGTAAGGGCAATTGTAAGGGTACAAATAGGGACAGAATTTAAATATTGCTCTTACAAACTTAGTAAGTTAATAGAACAATAGGTTTTGCATTAGTATGACTTTTCCAAAGGATGTAGAGTCTTAAAATCAAATGTTTGTCATTATTAACTGACTCCAATCCTATGCTATTTGCCAGGTATGGATAGATATTTGGGGGAACACACCAAAAATATGAGGCAGACATCTGGAGATTCTGCAAAAACCTGTACAGTTGAGAGGTTTGACCGTACAGCACTTTTGCAATTCAGGGGGTGTGTGACAGTACCTATCACACACCCCATGCATTGCTTCTATCTAGAGGGCTGCTTTCAGTGTCTGCAGACACTGAAAACACTTGGAAAGTGTCATACAGCACTTTGACAATGCAGGGGGTGTGTGACAATACCTTTCACACACACCCTGCATTTATTTCATGATCTCCTAGATATTTCAATGTCCATGGACTTTGTTTTACTATTTATATTTGCTTTAAGTGTCTGTGGACCCTGAAATGCATTTAAAAAGTGCTGTATGGCACTTTGAGAATGCAAGGCGTGTGTTAGATGTGCAGGCACTACTTAAACATGCCCCTTGAACTCAGTAGTGTTCATGTCCACTTAGCCTTAACAGTAGCGTGCCTTCATGAATATGCAAGGCATGCTGCTGTTAAGCCTATGTGGAAACAGACATAGTTCACTCTGTGCAGGAATAGCACTATTCCTACATGGAGTTTATTGGATCCTGGGGGTGATTTATTTCTTGCCATGTAACAGTTTCAAGGTGTACAGTGCTGATTGCATACATTTATGAAAACAGTCTGGATTGAAAAAAATTAGGCTATAAACAATTATTTAGCAAGTTATTCTCTTAAATGTAATAGTTTTAGGAAATGTAAGTACCTTCTACTGATCAGAAATGTAGAGTAAGAGACTCTGTAGCTCTGTTACCCAAGAAAGAGATGGAACAGCAGTTATGATAGAAACTGATAATTTCCTTGCTTTAAATGAGCATATCTGCATTAATGTTGTACTAAAACACATGAAATAAAGTAAATTGTTTTAAAGAGCACTGAGATGCATAAAATAAAGAGAATGATTCACTATCCAATGCTTTCAAATTCTACTATGAATCAGCAACTTCCAGAAAGCTAATTATCCAAAATATTGAAAAATAATTAACTGATACATACAACAACATCATGTTTGCACCACAGTGAAAAAAATGAAGGGAAAGAGAATCAGAAAGAAAAAATACACTCTACAGGCTCACACAATGCAGCACATTGTGGAAAAAATTACTGTGACATTCAATTTCTGACATAAAACTCCTCATGAGAAAACCCAGTGACAAAGCATTGGATACCTCACAATAAGTTACTTCTAAATATTTCATCCATTATCAGTGAGGTGCTACCGGAGTACTCTTAGACCAGAATATTTGCATGCTGCCTTTCAACTTTAACAGTGATCACTGCAGATGATATGTTAATATTAATGTTCTACTGATTCACTGAGCATATTGCCACAAAGAAAAGAAAACAATCTGAAATTAAATAAGTTATAATTCATGTATTTTTGACCAGATCTTATGATTTTCAGTATGTTTGTCCAAATTTTAATTCTTACAGTATCCAGTGATTGGGTAATGATTTTGTAGTGAGACTATATGAGAAAACAGACATTAGAAACGTAATTCCATTTGCACTATAGCAGTCCAAGTCCTGTTTAACATTCACTATCTCACTCTCTACCAAAATAATGTCATTTCTCTTCTAGACAGAGAGGTTTTGCTTTATTTTTTGCAAAGACTTGGCCATGTAGAAATTTATTATTCTAAGAACAGTGTGCAAGTCTTCTCCTGTAATTGCTTTTTTGAAGTCATTTTAAAGAAAGTTATAATTAAGTTATAAACAAGAGCAGAAGACAACATGTAAAACAACTTCCCTTGCCTATACTACAGAAAGCACAGTGTGTGTGTGTGTGTGTGTGTGTGTGTGTGTGTGTGTGTGTGTGTGTGTGTGTGTGTGTGTGTGTGTGTGTGAATGATTTTGGGAACATTTCTCAGGGTTTGTGAACGTATTTCCAAGGATTCGTGATACTGCTGGAGTTCTGCCTTTTGTTATAAAACATTTGTTACTGCATTTGAGCTCAAAACTAGTTAGTTTTTTATTAAGAGGGTTTTATTCTGAATTCAACCAGTTCAAGTTGGGAATTGCTTGTGGAAGGCTTATTGTGTATTTGTCTGATTAACCTGAGGGCTTAACCATGTAAAAGTCTTTCTTCCCACTGGTATAAAAGCCTTACATTGTGCCTGACTCGGAGTCCTGTGACTACATGACCCTTGGATTGCATCTAAATCCATCAGTGGAGCTACAAAGCTGATATAACTATTGTTTGCACTTGCTCTATCTCAGTGCTATTTAAACATTCTGTGCTGCATTTATTGATTTTGCTGTATTTATCACTGATTTTCATGCTGCACTTGTTAAAGAAATGCCATCTGTTTGTTGCTGGACTGCCATTAGGTTATTTTAATCATATCTTGATATTTCCTGACCTCTTCCGATACTGCAAAAGGTGTTCTGAGTTTAGCAAAGTTCTCCTGAGTTTGCCAAAACATTTCTAACTTTTGCAAAGTTTTTTTAATGATTGTAGACATTTTCCTACATTTGTGCACATTTTTTTCTGTATTTGGGAATATTTCTCAGGGTTTATGAATTTATTTCCAGGGATTCCTGATACTGCAAGTGTTCTTCCATTTGTTGAAAAGCATTTGTTACTGCACTTGAGCCCAAAATCTGTTTTACATTGAGAGGGTTTTATTCTAAATTCTGGTGGAAGTAGAGGGCTGATTCAACCCATCTGAGGTGGGAACTGCAGGTGAAAGCTTACTGCATTTTTATCTGATTGGCCCAATGACTTAACTGTGTAAAAGTCCTTTATCCTGTTCGAATAAAAGCCTTGCATTTGTGCAATGTACAAACATGGTTACCCATGCCTTGTATATACTTGAACCTCTCTAGTTTAAAATTCTTTGAAGGAAATGCTCTCCATAGTTACTCACTGTACGTAGCTGCTTAAAGAGCTGCCAGTTTGTGGAGAGGGCAGCACCACTGCAGGTCATCCTATAGCATACTACTAAACACTCTTACTTAGACCTTTAAGTGACTAGAGACCATATTCCTTCCCATCTAATAAGGATCTGGCATAATGGATATACACTTTCCTGTCAACTTTGTTTCTGGCCTGGTGGATATAATTTTAGAACAGGCAAACACAGTATGTGAGGGATGTAGATACACAATGTCACTAATGGCAAAGCTCCCACATGCACACACAAAGAATGCAATCCAGATTGTCAGCATTACACTCAAAACACTCACTACCATCACTAAGGAACAAACACATAGATCCATGTATATGGAGGTATTCACATGTAATCTACCCAAACTGGAAGACCACCCAAAAGCATCTCTCAGTGGCCCCATGCACATTCAGAAAAGATAGCGTCTCATACAATCCATAACTCTGAAAATCACAGTAGCCTCACTTCCAAGCCCATAACACAGCATAACACACAGCCAAACATTCTAGTTATTGTACAAAATACTGATGTTCCTCTTACCAGACTAAACAGGGAGAAGATTACAGTGAGCAGTTTGTCTGGAACTGTATCCACCAGATCAATCATGCATGTAGGTCCTTAAACCACAAGTACCAGTATGACATGGTCATAGTCCTTCTGGGTGTAAACAACCTAAGATGTACCTCATTGGGCTATATGAAGAGAGCAACTTGATGGAGATCTCTGAATATGATTCCTAGCCAGGCAAGAATCCAGCCTTGAGTAGCATCCTACTTTCACAAATGTTGATGCCACAGTACCAGCAAAAAATTATTGACTTCAACAACTGGCTGTTTCAAGTGTCACATCAAGGAGATTACATGTGTTTGCTCCTTAGTATTGGTAGTGAGTGTTTTGGCTGTAATGCTGGCAACCTGGTGAGACATTATCAACAAACCACAATGCTTTGCCAGAGCTGGATTCTACTTATCGC
Source organism: Protopterus annectens (assembly GCF_019279795.1). NCBI lineage: Eukaryota > Metazoa > Chordata > Ceratodontiformes > Protopteridae > Protopterus > Protopterus annectens. The sequence continues at coordinate 790,832,939 of NC_056730.1, forward strand.
CACTTGACTTCTGATACTGATAAAAACTTTATCTTTCCCCACAGTGTCTTTTTTAGGCCATGCCAAGTTGTTAAACCCTCCAACATAGCAAAACACACTCACAACCACCTAAAGGTACTACTGCTCAATGCTAGGATTATAAATAAAAAATGCAGTCCCTGGAAGGACTCCTTACCCCATAGAACACAGACATATGTGCAGTCATGGAAACATGGTTAAGAACCATGGAGAACAAAAACCACAAAAGAGTGGAGAAAACATCGGTAATTAAAAACCTGGAACCACACTAACCGAGGATATCACCCAATAATGCTTAAGAAATAAGAGTACTGCCACAGGTGAAGGACAAAATAATTTTTAATAGTTTAAACAACGTATGTTAAGCACTTTTGTCCCTAATAGCAGACGGGACTTCCTCAGAATGTACAAAAGATTCTCAATGGCCTGCTTAAATAATAAACAACATTCATAAAAGATTGATTGGAAAACCAATCACCACACAACTTTAATCATGTTAATTTTTTTTTTTTTTGCATTTGAATACAATAAATAAATACATAATGCTAAAAAAAAACTTCTGTTAGTATATATGTACACATCTGATACTAGAAAACATATGCAAAACTAAGCAATATAAGATTTCTTATAAATTTGCTACTCTAAGTTTTAGCACAATAAAGAAGGAGAGCGTGTCTTTAAGACCAGACAAATTGTTAGCATTTAGTCTTATTTGCCAATGACAGAGCTACGGATTTCTAACATGTGTCTGGAAAATCACATCTCCTACCTAAATCTAATGGAATCTCTTGCCATTTTGACTAACACTATACTTATGGGTGACTTTAAGTGCCACTCCATAAACTAGGAGACTTACATGACCCATAATTCACGTACTCAGAGGTTTTTGGACTTTGTTAAAACAAACAACCTTGAGCAACATATAAGCTCCCTAACTAGAGTTATAAATATCCCATACTTGGTACTCACAAATATTGAGGGGATGTTGCTCCCTTCCATGCATTAACTCCTCCCTGGTAACATCTGACCACAGAATGATCTCATTTTGTATTAAAACTAACCTAGAACCCCCATCAAATTCTAAACATAAGAACTTTGTTAAGGCCAGTTACCACAAACTAAGTGACAGCTTATTAAACTTCCAAGCCCCTCCAAACCTGCCTGACATTGAGACCTACTCTATGCTGTACACAAAGGCACTGTACAACCACATTCATAGCTGCATAGAGGAGGAAGAACCTGTCCAAATCAAACCTATCACTAATGCAAAAATAAGCCACATTGGTGGACGCCTAGCATAAAAATGCTATTCAACAAAAGGAAAAAAATCCTCTCTAAAGCCATGAAGGAACAGACAAAAAAGTGCAAAAAGACACCCACTAGTCTAAACAAACAAATTCAACACATGGTCAAATCTGCCAAAGCAAACTATGATGCAAAGATACAACACCAAAAACAAAATACTGAAGCCTCCCAGATGAAAGATAACCATAAGTATTTTTTTAATTATGTTCCTAACCTCAGGAGAAATGAACAGCAATGTATCAAGTTAATCATGAATGGCAACACTTACATCCAACCTGAAACCATACCAAACCTACTGGCTGACAAGTTCAGTTCACCCCCCCCCCACCTCACCTCCTACCACACACAAAGAAATACCCACAAATATCCCCCTACCAGACTATGAGGGAATAGCTGCTTACTGTGCTTGCTAAAGCCACAAACAGAGCCTCCATGAGTCCCAAAAACATTTCTGTAAGGTTCTTAAATAGCTTAAACAGAATCTATTAGAGCCAGTAGAAACCATCTTTAACCACAGCCTCTTGACAGTCTTTTCCCAAGAGGAATGAAGGACTGCAGCAGTTGACCCTCTGGACAAGGGGGCCCATTAACTGACCCAATGAACTACAGACCCATAAGATTTACCAGTCTTATCTGCAAGGCCATGGAGAGAGAATTATCATGGACCTGATCAGTAATAGCATAGGAAATCTCCAAACACTAGACAAGATCCAATTTGGTTTTGTCAAAGGGTGGTCTTGCCTACTCAAGATGAGGGTAAAACGGTACACATTGCTTGTCTAGACCTGGACGAAGCTTTTGACACAATCTCCTACTCAGAGATCATAGATAAACTTACTGTGTTAGGCATAAAACCCTACATCATCAGGTGGATAGCAAACTGGCTCACTGATAAGATATATGTTGTCTGGATAGGCAAATCCACTTCTGTTCCATGTTTGTTATATTTTTTATTTATTTTGTGATCTTGATTTAGAGTAGTTAGACACTATCACACCAATTTAATCTTCTTCTGGCTTTTCCCAGTTAGTGATCGCCACAGTGGATCACCTGCCTGCTCATGATTGTCAGTTGAGTCTTACGGTGTTAAATTTCAAGACCGGTGCCCAACCTTCCGCGGAAGGCACACACACGCACGCACTCACACCTAGGGCCAACTGAGAGTGTCCAATCCACCTACAGCATGTTTTTGGGATGTGGGAGGAAACCAGAGCACCTGGAGGAAACCCACATGACCACAGGGAGGACATGCAGACTCCGCACAGAAGGCACCCCAGCCGAGGATTGAAATGGAGAACCTCTTGCTGTGAGGCGACAATGCTAACCATTGCACTACCTTGGCCACCCAACACACCAATTTAATAAAATATTGAAATATAAAAATAATAAATTATGCTTGGAATTATCATCAGGAAGATTCGTTTTTCTCCACAGTATAAGTTAACTTGATTAATGTTTATAAAACTAAATTTTTATAAATGAAGGGTATTATACAAATTAACATTCTCTGCAGATTGATTTGTCCTCATAAGGATTCTCTTGAATAAGTCTAGCTCTATCGGGATTAGGGTGGCATGGATTGAACTACAAACAACCAATAACCCTTCTGGTGATGCATATAAATAATTCAGGCAGTTACATATATCTAAATTTATTGGGACAGAAACACCAAGGAAACAAGAAGTGTGAAGACTCTTACTGTTGTCCAGCTTGAATCTAAATCATGCACAGAATAAGATGACAATTTTGATAGCCTACTCAAAGAAAAAAAGTGCTATTGGATGATGAAAACAAATCTTGGAATATTATATTAGAGCATGAGGGATGATAGTTTATATTGTGGATTCAATGAGTTATGAGAGGATTGTCAAATTATTGCAAGATTAAGAGAATGCGAAGGGTATATGTCATAGTGTTTTCCTCATAAGCACTTGTATTTTTTTCTTTGTTAAATAAAAAGAATAATGAAAGCATTTTGATGGTGATAATTTAGATAAACAAAGACTCAAGTATATATAAGAAGGTTTTATTATAAATCAGGAAGCATGAACAAGCTGATATCAAATATAGAAGCAATGGCATATTATGTGAATAGTGTTTAAATACCGGATTAAGTTAATCGAATGATTCTGATACTTCATATGTTTATAGTACAGATATGCAAGTTAAGATCAAAATAAAGAAGTAACTGTCACTGCTGAATCTAGGACTTAAGAGACTGTAGGAATACAATGATTCAGACCTAAGCAGTTTAAATAATGTGCTAGCATGGGGTGCAGTAATTAAACTTACAGAATAATTAAAATCTGTCGGATTACAATACCATTTTCCAAGCTTCTTTAACAGAAGGGGTTAAGACCTCAAATATATTTCTTCTACATAGTATTTTGAAAAACATTCTAAAATGTAGAAGTATGCCCTAAAATAAAGGGGATAATATTGTAAGAGTTGAAGGCAGTAGAACTAACAATAAGAAATTATGAGTGGTTAATGCTTAAGATGTTGGATTGGTAAGGAAGATGGATGTAGGTTCTGTGGTCACTATCCAGGATTAAGTTACCTGAAATTATGTACATGTATTGCACACATCTTGCAAGTGGAAATTATCCACTTCTATGCAGTGTGAAATAATTTGCAAATCTATTAACCAGATATTCCAAACTAAATACAGATAGGTGAATTACAATTGTGTGACATGTGCAATTGCAATGTGCTCATATGAAGGCCAAAATATGAAGGATAGATAAAGAGATACAATGGATTTAAATGAGTCAGATGATCAGATGCATTCATTAAATCTGCGGAATTATTTTGCAGTGTAAATAACTCCTCTATCAATAACAATCTAAATAATTGCTTTATCAGTAAGAAGTGAGAAAATTGGTAAATGCACTTTGTGTGTGTGTGTGTGTGTGTGTGTGTGTGTGTGTGTGTGTGTGTGTGTGTGTGTGTGTGTGTGTGTGTGTGTGTGTGTGTGTGTTTGTGTGTGCATGTGTATTTATTAAAAATTGTCTGATATGGAGCCGACCTTCTTTTTCATATATCCAGTTGGAGGAACTGTCTCCATAGCACCCCCTCTTTATTTATATAAAGACTCCCCAGTAACAAAACCACAGAGAATAAGGAAATGATAAAAACAGTGAAGGCTGTATTCATAAAGGTTACAACAAAGTGTACACTATGTGCACACTTTATGAACATTTTCTGAATTCAAGAACAGCCCTACCACAATGCTTGCACTGTCTGTTGACTCAAAAAGGTTACAATCAGTGTATACCTAGCATATACTTAGTTGCAATCTTTATGACCTCAGCCTGAATCTTTATTAATACTGTATAAACAGTGCCACATATGACTTCCTTTGACAAACACTGCTCATTAAACCAAAGCCATTTGTGTATGACCAGCTCCAATAATCAGCACTGGATTATCAACTGCTAGCAGAACAACTAAGCAAAACAAGCATATAGGCTAGAGTAAAATATAGGGCACTTATTACCACTGTGTCAGCAATATCATAAAATTTAGTACCACTCTATCAGTATGTTCACTTATATATCGTAACTCTGCCATGCACCATTAGGATCTAGAACACATTTAAATATATTGAGTACTAGCCATATTCTGGTTTACTGGAGCAGTGTTTTATGTGAGACTAGCTTGACAATGAGAAATATAATCATAATGTGCTTCAAGCCCATCAAATAAAAATGAATAACCTAAATAGGCGATAGAGTAGCATGACAGTAAAAGCCGCTCAACATATAAATGTTAATCAAGTGAGTATTGTTTAACAAGTATGTACACAGGAACATAAAAACACTCAAACAAAAGGAATGCTAGGCAAGTGACCAGAAGATCCATGAGGTGCATATCTCTAGGGTTTGGGAGGGTGGCCTAATGGTTAAGGTGTTTGCCTTACAATCACAAGGTGCAGTGTTTGAGTCTCACAAGGGATGATTGGCGAGGCTTAAAATGGCTGGCAAGGGCAGTTAGCTTAGTACTAATCTATGAACCTATGAACCTATAAATATACAGATCTTAATAGATACATTTAAAAGTTAACAACTGCCACTTGACAAATTTTGGTATAGATTTTTGTCTATCAGTCTATCTAGTCACCAAGGCTATCCTTAATGACAGTCATATTTTGAAGTACTATTTGAACTTTGCTTGACATGTAGTAGTGACTTACTCCATAGGCTGGAAATACACCGAGTTAAGTATCTGTCTCCAGTAGGTCTTGTTTATTTGTGTTTTTTTTTTAACTTGATAATGTAGATTTAGGTTCCTACTCTGCATGTTCATAGATCCAATGGTTTTACAAAAGAAAAGGAGGTCAAATAGGATCGGGTCTTCCATGGCTTGAAAAGTAGGACACAGCTCACCTTGAAGGGGCCTGTAGGTTACTATGTATAAGAAGAGGTGTGCTAATCTATCAGAATAGTTGAAGAATTTAAGGCCTTTAATTTTCTTGGTAGGGTTTCTTTGGGGTCTTTCTACTTTAGTGATATACTTCAGTATATGCTAAGTTACCTTTATCCGAGAAGGAGCGTCATTGAAACTAATCGTTCGTAACCGAGAAGACTAGATGCTTATAAAGCCTTAAACAATGGATTTCATGATTGGTTATCAAACAGTTAGCAGTACTAATGAATGGCTATTTAGCCTTAATATTTATTGTGATTGGAAGCCCTTAAGCTTTTCAGGAGGCTCGTTCTCCATTTTTATGATTACTGGGTATTTTTCCATTTGTGATTGGTTTTCTAGTCTTGATGTTTAGTGAAAATGCAAGTAGCTTTGCTTTTATTGTAAAGCCTAGAAGTTCAATAGTTTGATTACTGCCCCTTTTAATTTCTATATGGCATGATAAGTCATAGAGGCTTTGTTGTTTTTTAGACTAGGGTTCCTTAGACTAGGTGCTTTTTCAATGATGCTTCTTCCCGGATAAAGGCAACTAGTCCTCTCGGTTACGAACAATCTGCTTGGGTCATAAAGCCTTAAACAATGGATTACATGATTGGTTACGGCTTTCTAGTTCCAGTATCTATTGAAAATGTTATTAGCTTTGTTTTTGTTGTAAAGCCTACCAGGCTAACAGTTTGATTCCTGCCCCTTATAATTTATTTATTTATTTATTCTTTTTATGATATATTAGTGTGATTTGTTTAATCCTAAGCAATCGATCATTCTTTCAAATGACAATTTAGCCATTGGGATGTAGATCACACCATATACACTGTTTGATATATTATACAGGTGTCCTTTGCTTTTTAGATCAGATGTCAGCTCAATGCCTCCTTTGCTCAGAAATAGGCACTTAGTCTAGCCAATTTTGAACCATTAGCTTGGCTTATTGATTTTGAACAGTGGTTCTGCATGATTGGTTGTCTGTAGTATCAATGATTGGCTATTTAGCATTATTACCCACTGCGATTGGAAGCTGTTGTTTAGGTTAAATCTCATAGGTTGCATTGGTTTGATTATTTATTTTGGCATTTGTCTCACCAAGATTTCTTTCTGATGATTTGCTTTCAGTTTATTAGATTATTTCATTCTATTTTCAATGATCAAAAACCACTGAATTTCTATGTGTTACTCTTTCTAATGGACGATTCAACCATTGGTTTATTGAAAATTAGGCCTAGAGCATATATACTGTTTGCCTTATTATAGAGGTGTTTTTGCCGCTTAGATCAGATGTTGGTCCAAAGCAGTGGTTCTAAATGATTGGTTATTGTGCCTTAGCAGCATCATGGTTGGCTATTTAGCCTTATCACTCATTGTGATTGGAAGCTGCTTTTTACCACACCAGCAAGTTACTTTGCTATTATATTTTATCATGTTAGGTTAAACTTAATAGGATTTATTGTTTTTGTTATTTGGTTTGATTACAACTCTTTTTTAATGAGTCGATATAAGACTGGCTTTCAGTTTATGTTTGAGTACCTTGCCTTAGCAATTTTGATGATCGAAAGCCATTATATTCGGTGTACCGTAGAGGTTTTTTGCTTTATATTAGTCAGTATATTTGCCCAATGCATTGTTTACTCCCTTTGATCACTTTATATGGTTGGTAAAGCTTTCGAAATGTAATACTTGTTTGTGTTGTACGAATTTTGACTTAGCTATTATTGTTACTTTAGTACCTTTCACTGCATTTGTTGCATAGAGGGTTATACAAGAAGCCAGGAGCTTAGTACAATAGTGTCTGAAGACACTTACTGAATGGAGAAGGTGATCAGCCCCTTTTCTTCATGATTAGTTGGTGATTGGTAGCTTTGCTACTGGAGATTCAAATGATAGGATGACCTATGGAGGCTTGGCTTACACCACATGAATACATTATTGTTTGCTGTATTATTCTCTAGATCCAGTCTAAAGCAGCCATTGGCTTACTTTCATCGGAACGGTTTATGATTGGAAGTTTTCCCATTGGACATTGCTAGATGGCATACTGCCAGTAAAACATTTGATTAACTGACTCTTAGCTATCAGGAAATGCAACATAATTGGATGAGGTTTTACAAAGTTTATTTTTGATTGGATGTCCCCGTTTTAAATATGTTTTAGCAGGATGTGTATCACGATCTGAAGAAGGCTATTTGTAACTGAAAACATTTATCATTTTTAATTGTTTCCTGTTTTTATTTATTTTCCGTGTTATTAAAGTTGTTTTTTCACTGCCTATTTGTGGTTTATCGTTGAAGTTTTTATCAGCAGCTACCAGCAATAGCCATGGTGTTCTGCTGAAGATTTGCTCTGAATCTAGTCAAGTTAGGTCATAATCATCTCTGAAGTCTACGCCCTTTGAGCACAGGTTTTAAAGGGACTATCCCATTTAGTCCCAGTAGTTTATCAGCCTATAAATCATCTATCCAGTACAACTCTGGTATTTCAGTTTGATTGCATAAACCTCTACCTGTTAGGCTCCCCTCAATGATTTATAAAACCATGAACATAAATTTATGGTCTGGATACCTTGAAATATGTTGCACTAAGGCATTGTTCTTATTGTTCAGTCTAATGTCACTGAGGTGTTGCTGTACTCTATCCTTAAAAAGCTTATTTGTTTTTCCTACATAAAAACTTACACATTGAACAGAATTGGTAATGTGACATTCCTGCTAGTGCAGTCTGCATAATGGTTCAGTCTATATGTCCATGAGGTTAAAGGCTGTATAAAGAAATTCCTAGAGTCGATATGTCCGCATGCTTTACATTACCTACATGGAAATGTGCCCAATCTTAGAGAAGTCTGCTTAACCTTAGTTTTAAGAGCATCATGGCATAAAAGGCATTTCAGATTTTTCTTGTTTTTGAAACAAAATCTAGGAGCTTCTCCCACAATGTTCCTGATACTGTTATCTGCAAATAATACCATGCCATTATTCTGAATAATTTCACAGATTTGTTTATTAGCATTGCTATATGTCAACATAAATCTCATTCCCTTGTTATCTGCTTCCAAGGCATATTTTTATCTTCCATTGTCCATTCCTGTATCCTTGTAGGAGTAGGGTCTGTCTTTTGTGGCTCTTAGTCATTTATTTTTTTATAACTTTCTGCTCAACTTCTTTCTTCCTATAACCATGTTCCTCAAAGAATAGTGCCAACTGTTCAATAGTTTACGTTTGTTTTAACATGTCTAAAGACAAAATATAAGCCAATAAATAAGCATATTGTTTTATTTTTAATATGCAGTAACAGTGTTTATTCCTGATACCTAATCTAAAATAGTCTTAAGCCCATGAAGCCGGTATGGGAGGGGGGGTGAGTGTGGTTCATATTGGACCCCTCAATTGCTAAGGCCAGCCCTGCCTTGTAGTGAGTATTGCCACCCAGATGGTATCTGAATATGAGTTTGAGTTTGCTATGCAGGAATATCCAGTAGGGAGACTCGGCCTAGAAAAGGCAGTATGGGGGCAGCAAAGGCCTTAGCCCGTATGTGGATGCTCTACTATGGCAAGCGTAAGCTATCTTTGGTGAAAAGAGAAGTCTTATCTACCATCTGCTCCCAAGCCCTTAGAATGACACAAACTACAGTTGTTAAAGGCAATTAACTTTTCTTTCCAGCTACATATTATTCTTAATGAATGCAAGATGCTACTTAAGACTAGTGTCTTTCCAGCTTCTAACACATACATAGTGAGGTCTATTATGTCTCTGTGCATGTCCATCTGGGTGTAGTACCTCAGGTCACTCACTTCCACGTGAGCCACTACAAGGTCAAGTTCATATTACTCTGGTTTAGGGGCTGCCCTTAGGGCAGAACATGGCACCAGACCTACAAATTACAGACAGTCTGTTCTTGTCCAGTCTATGACTAAAACATTTCCCTTTGTAGAAACAGACATAATGGATCTGCTTTCCTGTTGACCTTTGTGTATGCTAAGAGGATTTACAGTTATGTGTGAGTGGATAATAGGTAGTCATTACCTTACAACTGGAGGCTGACATCATTTAGAGTGCATTTTAGGATGCTTTGGCAAATTTTTCTTCATAGCCTCAGCATACACGATGGGCCTAGAGGTGTAGTATAATGGATGTGATGTTGTGGAGGTAAGCAGTAGTGGGTTGTTGCAAGATGTTTGCATCTCTCCCAAGTTGTGTTATCACCTGGTAGAGGTAGTGAGCAAACAGAAAGCAAAAGGCAAGTTCTAAACTGCATTAGAACATCTAATATGATCAGATTGACCACAAATAGGTTGAGAGCAGATTGCTGAGCCATTTTGCCAGACGGTGGAGAACTAGTGCTTGTTACAGTACTCAGGGGCTAAACAGAATTTATTATAGAAGACCCTGAAGGTTTATGGATGAACTACTTATGTGAGGTTAGAAGATAGCTAATCTAGCAGTGCTCACTGAAAAGAAAGTATTAGGTCTGCAAAGAATGAAGAATAATGGTGATATACCTATTGGCTTCTACCTGGGTACTAGTGTGGGTCTCAGTAAAGCTGCATGCAGCTAGGAATCAATGACTCTTTGTTATCCTGTCACCATAATCAAAGAAGTAACACTAATTCCAAGTTGGTTCCTGAGAAGTACTGCCACAGGTGTTGTTGGGGTTTCGACAAATATTGTAGATTTCTCTTAGTGGATGCCCTGGATACCACAACATCAGTTCAACACAATAAAAAGCCATACTGTGCAAAGGTCCAGAACTCAGACTGAAGTGATTCCCACCAAAACAGCAGCTAGAGCAATCACTGAAGTCAGCACTTGGACCCAACCTCCAAAGGGGTTGGAGTTTCCATATTCATAAAGGATGTGCACACCTCCAGACTGGTAGCCCAACTTAACACATCTGAGATACTTCAAGGGCAGCTAGCATTGAGTAAGGCAGCGATTCAGGTTGTAGCATGTTATGGGTCCCCAACCATGTCCCAAGAGTCACACTCCACATTCCTAAGCACCCTGGAGAATATTAGGGTCCAACCTAACACACTCATATTGGGTGACTTCAACTACCCCTCCATTAACTGGGAAAACTACTCATGTACCAATACACTTGCCCAAAACTTTCTGGAATTCATTAATTCCAATGCCCTGGACCAGCTCGCTCTTACCCCCACTAAAGGTAGCAACATCCTTGACCTGGTCATTACTAACATGGGTGACCATTGATCTACACCAATAGTCATCTCCACCCTGGTTACATCCAACCACAAACTAATCACCTTGGTAATCCACCCCCCTCCCCCCCAAGGTGACCCCCATGAAAAACTTCTCCAAAGCTAACTTTGGTCTCCTATAAACAGAGGTGGCTAACGTCACGGCACCCATGCAGATGGAGAATAGTTGCATGACTGCCGAATCATACACCAATGCACTGTACAAACACACAGATGCATGGATCTTGCCATACCCAATAGAACCAAGATGCTCTCCTCAAAAAAAGGAAGCCAATCTGGTGGTCCCCTGCCATAAACAAACTCTACAACAGGAGGAAACTGATGCGGAATACGGTGAAGTCTCAAGACTGGAAAAACTCCCTTATCAGCCTCAACAAAAGGTTGAGATCCCTCATGAAATCCTCTGAAGCTAGCTATGACAACAGAATTGCAGCAGATAGTAAAGACATCCACAAGGCCTTCTATAGTTATGTAAAGAATCTCCATGGCAATACCCAGATTTGCTCTGAGCTACTGCACAATGGTACCTTCTATACCAAGCCAACAGATATTACCAATATACTGGCCGACAGATTCAGTGCTAACTTTAGCCCCCCCAAAGGACCAATCACAATACCAGTAGATTGCCAGGCACCCGGTATTACTGCTGCACAGGTTAAAACAGCACTGTCCAAGGCCAAGAATACAGCTTCTATGGGACCTGACAATACCCCCAGCTGTGTTCTACATGAATTACAGAGTGAACTGGCACCTCACCTGTGTGCCCTGTTCAATCACAGCCTCACCTCAGGCTTTGTCCCTACCGAATGGCGCACTGCTACAGTCATCCCTCTCCACAAGGGAGGAGCGACTACAGACCCCGGGAACTATCGCCCCATTAGCCTGATGAATCTGATATGCAAAGCTATGGAACGCATCATCATGGATCTAATAAATAAGGACATAGGGAATCTCTAAACTCTGGATCCTACAGAGTTTGGTTTTGTGAAGGGTAGATCATGCCTGCTCAACTTCTTTGAGTACATCAAGAAAAAAGGAGTGGGAATCCTGGGGCATGGTGGGGGATCTGTAGCAAGCTACAATTTGGATTGCAGTTTTGCCCAGACTTAGTTGCACTTGGATAACCTTGGATGCATTATGCTGAGCTACTAGCCTGGAGTTGTGGATATCCTTAATGAATATGGACACACCTCCACCTTTGGTGTTTCGGTCCAGGTTACATGGCCAAAAAAGTGGTATGAGTTATAGCCTGGTAGTGCAGGGGTGCTCTCTGGAGCCTTGAACCAGGTCTCAGTCACTGCACAGATATCGATGTTCTCCATTTTAAGGACTGCCTCGAGAGTGCATTTTGAGATTTAGATTTCTAGCATGGAATGGCATTACCCTCAGTTTTTGCTTGCCTGTTCCTGTAAAGATGGAGAATTTGTCACTTGAACATTGCCTAAAAAAGGCACTATAGGGGTGGTAAGAGCCTTAACCAGTATCAAGAATCCCAGGGTTGACAGGGGCAGGTCATCTGTGGCAAAGCATCATGGTCTGTTGACCATGTCATCCCAAGCAGACAGATACTAGATCCCCTTAGAATGACACCAGAAGCTTAGCCAATTGTTGAAGTCAATCATTTTGTCCTTGTACTGCGGTATCATTCTGGGTGATGGCAGAATGCTACTCAGGGTTAGGGTCATACCTGGCTGGGCTACAAGATTGAACAGCTCCTCCATGTCCCTTTTCATGTAGTCCAGGGAGGTATGTCTCTGGTCATTCACACCAACATTGGCAATGACAGAGTCATATTTGTACTTGTTCTGGAGTGACCTGAGTGCATGGGTTATGTGGCAGATCATGGCACCCGACAGGCAGCTGACAGTAACCTTCTCCTTGTTTAGCCTGGTGAGTGGGGCATCAGTGTGCCTGACTATAGAGTCACCTATGACTAGTGTGTTGGGTACGCTGTTTTGCCTTATTGGCTGTGGTTGAGTGGCACACTGAGTCTGTGGGCAATGTGTCATTTGGATGTGTTGGGGGATGGCTTTTGCTTGCGTTTCTGCTTTGGAGGTCTCTGTTGCATAGACAGATTATTATTGAGAGCCTCTGCAAATGTTATTTGTGTTACTATGTGTGGATTTTGGTGGTGTAGATTTAGTGAGACTATGTGATGAGTGTGGTGTGGTGCAAATGTTTACCTTCTCCTCATGACTGTCAAGTTCAGTCTTGGTTGGGGAGAGCTTTACCTCCAGATTGGCTAGATAAGTGCATCTCTCACAGATTGTAGTGTTGGGTGGTAGGAGGAGAGGGTTGTCTGGGTACATGAGGCAGTTTCTACATTGCCTCAAGATGCCCAGATTCCTCAGATAGACAGGAGAGAACACTGGGAGCTGACCCTTAGACATGCCTGAATAAAGATAGTTTCCTCTAGAAATGTGAGGAAAGTGAGTACAAGAGCTGTTTTTCTCTAAGCAAGTGAGAAAAGTAAGTACAAAAACTGTTTTCCTCTAGGTAATAACGAAGGTTGAGTGCTATAGTAATTAGTAGCTTATTTAGTGCTTATAAGTTCTGAACAAGTGCTGAGCACAAATAAGCAAATTTAAGTGCAAAAACTAAGAATCTGTATCTGCACTAGACGAGTTACAGGACAGAAACAAGTGCAAATGCAGACTTTCAAATCAGAAAGTTGAGAGAGATGGAAAAGATTGCCCAAAAGGCCAATAACTACAATTTCTGGGCCAGAATCACTCCTTAGGTAGTAGACAGGTTACCTAGTGTTTACCACTCCCACTGATAATCTAGAAGCCTTCCCTCCAACAAAGAAAGGCTTAGGGGGCACAGAAACTTACATACAGTCCTGGATAAAGCAAATCTGTATCAGAAGCAATAGTTACAGGAAAGGTAGAAAACAGGCTTACAGTATTTTTTTACAGAAAAGTAGCTAAAACAGCAGTAAAAACAATTCACATGCAGTGCAAGCTAGCACACTTGAGTATGTAGCAATATTAGACCAAACACTGTTTAAAAAATGCAATTAAATTAAAAAGGACTAAAAGCAAGTGCAGAAAGAGTTTATAAGGTAGAATGTAGTAAAGAGATGGGACAGGGGGAGTGTCCCAGATCAAATCTGCAGTGGGGCGGGCAACTACAAAAGCCACCAAATTTAAACTATAAGTGAGAAATAGGAAGGGTGGGAGGGACAAAACAGTTTCAGCAGAGATCTAAGCAACAAGTAACAGTACAAACTCTAAAACCAAAAAAACATACTCAGCTCTGTATATTTGTAGAAAGACTAAAAAGCAATCTCTCAGAAAACAGGTTCCAGCAATGAAATGCAGGCTGTTGCTAACAGGTCTAATTTTATGCAAGTGATCCTTGAGTTAGATAACACACAAGCTGTAAAAACGTTATACCAACTGAAGACACAGCAGAAAATAGGCGAAGGTGGGGAAACAGTTTCAGCAGAGATCTAAGCAACAATTAACAGTACAAACTCTAAAACCAAAAAATATACTCAGCTCTGTATATTTGCAGAAAGATTGAAAAGCAGTCTCTCAGAACACAGGTTCCAGCAATGAAATGCAGGCTGTTACTAACAACTCTAATTTTAGGCAAGTGTGCCTTGAGTTAGAAAACACACAAGCTGTAAAAAACAGTTATACCAACTGAAGACACAACAGAAAACAGGAGGAGGTGGTGAAAACAGTTTCAGCAGAGATTTAAGTAACAATTAACATTACAAACTCTAAAACAAAAAATATACTCACCTCTGTGTATTTGCAGACACATTGAAAGGCAGTCTCTCAGAAAACAAGCTCCAGCAATAAAATGCAGGCTGTTACTAACAGGTCTAATTTTATGCAAGTGATCATTGAGTTAGATAACACACAAGCTGTAAAAAACAGTTATACCAACTGAAGACACAGCAGAAAATAGGGGGAGGTGGGGGAAACAGTTTCAGCAGAGATCTAAGCAACAATTAACAGTACAAACTCTTAAACCAAAAAATATATACTCAGCTCTGTATATTTGCAGATATATTGAAAAATCAGTCTCTCAGAATACAGGTTCCAGCAATGAAATGCAGGCTGTTAATAACAGGTCTAATTATATGCAAGTGATCCTTGAGTTAGATAACACACAAGCTGTAAAACCCAGTTATACCAACTGAAGACACAGCAGAAAATGGGGGGACAGTTTCAGCAGAGATCTAAGCAATAATTAACAGTATAAGCTCTAAAACCAAAAAAATATACACAGCTCTGTATATTTGCAGATATATTGAAAAGCAGTCTCTCAGAACAAAGGTTCCATCAATGAAATGCAGGCTGTTACTAACAGGTCTAATTTTCTGCAAGTGATCCTTGAGCTTGATAACACGCAAGCTGTAAAAACCTGGTATACCAACTGAAGACATAGCAGAAATTAGGGGGAGATGGGGAAAACATTTTCAGCAGAGATCTAAGCAACAATTAACAGTACAAACTCTAAACACAAAAAAATTTACTCAGCTCTGTATATTTCCAGATATATTGAAAGGCAGTCTCTCAGAACACAGGTTCCAGCAAAGAAATGCAGGCTATTGCTAACAGGTCTAATTTTATGCAAGTGATCCTTGAGTTAGATAACACACAAGCTATAACAAACAGTTATACCAACTGAAGACAAAGCAGATAATAGGGGGAGGTGGGGAAAACAGTTTCAGCAGAGATCTAAGCAACAATTAACAGTACAAACTCTAAAACCAAAAAATATACTTAGCTCTGTATATTTGCAGGTAGATTAAAAAGCAGTCTCTCAGAACACAGGTTCCAGCAATGAAATGCAGGATGTTGCTAACAGGTCTAATTTTAATCAAGTGATCCTTGAGTTAGATAACACACAAGCTGTAAAAAACAGTTATACCAATTGAAGACACAGCAGAAAATAGGGGGAGGTAGGGGAAACAATTTCAGCAGAGATCTAAGCAACAATTAACAGTACGTACTCTAAAACCAAAAAAATATACTCAGCTCTGTATATTTGCAGATAGATTGAAAAGCAGTCTCTCATAACAAAGGTTCCGTCAACGAAATGCAGGCTGTTACTAACAGGTCTAATTTTCTGCAAGTGATCTTTGAGTTTGATAACACACAAGCTGTAAAAAACAGTTATACCAACTGAAGACACAGCAGAAAATAGGGGGTGGTGGAGAAAACAGTTTCAGCATAGATCTAAGCAACAATACACAGTACAAACTCTAAACCCAAAAAATATACTCAGCTCTGTATATTTTCAGATCAATTGAAAAGCAGTATCTCAGAACACAGGTTCCAGCAATGAAATGTAAGCTTTAACAGGCAGGTCTAATTTTATGTAAATAATCCTTGAGTTAGATAACACACAAACTGAAAAAACAGTTATACCAACTGAAGACACAGCAGAAAATAGGGGGAGGTGGGGAAAATGGTTTCAGCAGAGATCTAAGCAACAATTAAAAGTAAGAACTCTAAAACCGAAAAAATATACTCAGCTCTTTATATTTGCACACAGATTGAAAAGCAGCCTTTCAGAACACAAGTTCCAGGAATGAAATGCAGGTTGTTACTAACAGGTCTAATTTTATGCAAGTGATGCTTAAGTTAGCTAACACACAAGCTTTAAAAAAAATTATACCAACTGAAGACACAGCAGAAAATAGGGGGAGGTGAGGAAAACAGTTTCAGCATAGATCTAAGCAATAATTAACAGTACAAACTCTAAAACCAAAAAAAAAAATAAAATCAGCTCTGTATATTTGCTGATAGATTGAAAAGCAGTCTCTCAGAACACAGTTTCCAGCAATGAAATGCAGGCTGTTACTAACAGGCCTAATTTTATGCAAGTGATCCTTGAGTTAGATAACACACACACGCTGTAAAACCCAGTTAAACCAACTAAAGACACAGCAGAAAACAGGGGGAGGTGGGGAAAACAGTTTCAGCAGAGATCTAAGTAACAATTAACAGTACAAACTCTAAAACCAAAATAATATACTCAGCTCTGTATATTTGCAGATAGATTGAAAGGCAGTCTCTCAGAACACAAGTTCCAGCAATGTAATGCAGGCTGTTACTAACAGGTCTAATTTTATGCAAGTGATCATTGAGTTAGATAACACACAAGCTGTAAAAAACAGTTATACCCACTGAAGACACAGCAGAAAATAGGGGGAGGTGGGAAAAACAGTTTCAGCAGAGATCTAAGTAACAATTAACAGTACAAACTGTAAAACCCAAAAAATATACTCAGCTCTGTATATTTGCAGATAGATTGAGAAGCAGTCTCTCAGAACACAGGTACCAGCAATGAAATACAGGCTGTTAATAACAGGTCTAATTTTATACAAGTGATCCTTGAGTTCGATAACAAACAAGCTGTAAAAAACAGTTATACCAACTGATGACACAGCAAAAAATAGGGGGAGGTGGGGAAACCAGTTTCAGCTGAGATCTAAGCAACAATTAACAGAACATACTCTAAAACCAAAAAAAAAAATATATATATATATACTCAGCTCTGTATATTTGCAGATAGATTGAATGGCAGTCTCTCAGAACACAGGTTCCAGTAATGCAATGCAGGCTGTTACTAACAGGGCTAATTTTATGCAAGCGATCCTTGAGTTAGATAACACACAAGCTGTAAAAACTAATTATATCAACTGAATACACAGCAGAAAATAGGAGGAGGTGGGGAAAACAGTTTCAGCAGAGATCTAAGCAACTATTAAAAGTACAAACTCTTTTGTTTGCGTCTTTCGGCTTTTCCCAGTTAGGGGTCGCCACAGCGGAACTCTGGTCCGCTAATGATTGGCAGTAGATTTTTTACGTGCCGAGTTTGCCAGCCCTGATGCACAACCTTCAACGAAGGTATGCCTATTCACGCATGTCTCCACACAGAAGATGCTCTAGCTGAGAATCGAACGGCACATTGTCTTTCTGTGAGGCGACAATGCTACCGCAGTACCACCACCGCAGTCTTAACAGTACAAACTCTAAAACCAAAAAAATATATGGTCAGCTCTGTATATTTGCAGATAGATTGAAAAGCAGTCTCTCAGAAGACAGGTTCAAGCAGTTTTCTTGAATTTGTGCAGGGTATATATAAAAGTGTTTTCTTCTGGTGACAGAATTGTTTACCCTAAATAAAAAAGTCTGTTTCTCATCTCCACTGCTTCTTCTTTCAGCAGGAACACAACATAAAGCATACTTGGTGACTTATACTGTAATCTCTCTTTGTTGGGTATGTGTGATATGTATTACTGTTCTAAATTCCTACCTGTTCAGTTTACTCCCTTTATTTTATTCTATTTCTGTTGTATCACTGAAACTTTTGTATATATGCTGTACATGTTTTGTAGCACAGTAACTCAGTCAGTCCTGTTATGCATATATGTGTGTATATATATATATATATATATATATATATATATATATATATTTTTTTTGTGGAGCCTAGTCAGACTTTTCTGGTAAGTAAATGGTAAGCAAATAAAATTAGAAAATACATTTTCTGTCTACATTTATTTTGTCTTGGTTTTTATGTTATGCTTCAGTAAGAACACATTTGTCATTTAGTGTATCTATTTATAATTCAATCAGCTTTGATTGGCACACATCTGGTTGCAAGGTATTAAATGTAAATACAACACTTTAGTTTTAGTTTGCCTTATAAACAGTTCACATAGGTTGCATTGCATGCATGCTACCTTACTGTTTTGGGTGTACCACAAATTGCCAAGGATTTCATAGTGTTAATGAAAACATGCATATTTTGAAAAGTTTCTCTTACACTATTAGATTATACTGGAACTTCACAGAGCGTGCTTAGTAATAAGCAACTCTTCCTGTTAGATATTTTGTCTACCTAATGAAACTGCATATATTTTGTTATAATCCCTCACAGATTTAATAACAAGACATCACAAGCACTTGACTGTGAACAAGAGCAGAACTTAAAATTAACTAAAAGAAGTGTTTCTGCAGGACTCAAGCCCATCTGCACCACAGCATGTCCATTACTTATATATAAGTATATATACATGTTTCAATTATTACATCTTTGGAAAATAAGAAAACCCAGGATGCCAGATTCTTTATGTTTTGGTACAAGTCCCCATAATCACAGATTACTGATGACAAATAAGAGTGAACATTAATAGTCTGCTGGAAATAATCCTGGCACCTAAATATTTTTCTTCTGCTGTTTGAAAACCACATTTGAAACACTAATTTCTGTCAATGTGTAATTCTGAAATGCTTCTTTTTCAAATTACCTCAGCCAAACAAAATAAACCCTACACTGTCCATGTCTACCATGTGCGCATCGGCAGCACAAAATTTTAGATTCAGTAAGCACTGTGTAGAGGTGTGTGCAAACAGGGTAAACACTGGGGCATGCTAATAATAGTATAAGCAGCTGAACTGCATTCTCATCAACCAATCCAACACATCAGAGCTATTCAACAAGATATAAAGAAACTGTGTAGACTCAGGGCTTGTTTTCTCTATGAATTCCAAAACCTATTGGACTACAGCCATGGAAAGGAGTCTACATGGAAAGAATGTTAGAGGCTGCTGCTGCTTTAATTCATTTTTGTGTGCAACACGCTGAAGCCTATACTGCTGCTGCTGCTGCCAATACACCTAGGCCTAGGACAGGAGTTTTCAGATCCTGTTTAACTTTTCACAACCAACATGATATGGAAATTGTAGAGCTCTACAAAGGGGATAGGAACACACTACAGGAACCAGGAATTCTGCCACCTTAGCCATCCTCAGCTAAGAGACAGGGCCAACCAAGGAGAACCCATTCCAGTGGAGACAAAGGTAGGTGTAGCACTTAGAATCTTAGCTACAGGTACCTCTCAGAGACCAACAGGGGACATGTTGGGGGTGTCACAGGCAACAGCATCAAGGATCCTCCATCAATTCCAGAATGCAACATGCCAGTGACCAAATATATTTTCCCCATACTCCGGAGGAGAGGGCCACTAATAGGCAGGAGTTCTGCTATGTAGTGCACTACCCTGAAGTAATTGCATACCACAGATTGTACACACATATAAAAATTAAGGCACCACAGAGGGAACAGGGTAGGCTCTATATAAACAGAAAGGGTTACAACGTTATTAACTGCTGAGTTGTATGTAATGCCAAGGAAATCATCTTGAAGGTGTGTGCTGGCAACCCTGGCAGTTACTATGACTCACATGTCTGGCACACCTCCCAATTATACCAGATGTTTGCTGGGGGGGGGGTACCCCACAAGGTCATTTACTGAGGGATGCAGGTTATGCACTGTATCCGTGGTTGATGACACCCATCACTAATGCAAACACACCCACTAAAGAATGCCATAATGAGACACACACTCAAACCAGAAATGTTCATAGAGAATGTGTTTGGGCTGCTGAAGTCATGGCACTAGTGCGAAATACATCTAGGGGACCCCTGCAGTACAGTCCATGGACATGTATTGAAATATTCACAGTATGTGCCATGCTACACATCAGCCTGAGAAAACAGCTTCAGCTGGATCAAAAGGGGAAGAAGCACACATCCCACCACCAATACCAAGGTCACCACAGCCACACACACAGGAGAAGATTCAGAGGGGGAACCACCAGCCACTGTGGTTATAGGCAGGTGTAGGCTTGTTCAATATGCCCTCACATTCCCTAAGAGACAGCACGTAGCACACTCATTCACCCCCTAGGGGCCTAAAACTGTCCTCCTACACGCATACATATGATAACATTGATGCCAGGCAACTCTCACATTTACCTCCTCCTGTATTGGCTGTGTAGTGCTTGCATCAGACAGAGTCAGCCCTGAACTAAAACTGTGGCAACTACTGCATTTACAGGGCAAGTCTTGAACCTGGATTGTATTGTATAATACTATGAATGAGTGGTATATCCTTGAATTTCATTACTTGGTACTGTAAGCAAGTAAAAGGTGGGAGATTTGTACAGAAATTACATTAACATATGACAGCAGAGACTTATTTAATTTATATGTGTCCATTATTAAGTAGTAGGCCTCAGGCATCAAACAATCACAAGGTCATACTTCTCAAAAGTATTGATGACCATCGCATGCCCTCAGTTTAGCACCATACATTTGTACTGGAAAATCATTAGAGAGAAGTTAGAAAATAATGATACACATAGCAGTTTCTGACTTCACAACCCTCACAAGATCATTCACAATAAAGTTGGGAAATGTTGATGCTATCAACTGTATAACGTTCCAAGGAAAATATAAGTCAATGGTACAATAACCAGTTCAACACCACAAATGCAGATATACTAAGCACTAGGTCAGCTATGCACCCTGAGCATCAGACATAAAGTTTATGTATTACTGCATCCAAGATGTAAACAGGGATATGGCACAGTTATCATCACTTGCACAGGGTGTTGTGTGAGGGAGCAGGAAGTCTAGGCTGACACAAAAGGTTGGTGAGTATGTGTGAGTTAGAAAGAGAAGCAGGCAGACATTTGGATAAACCAACAAATGGCCAGTGAGACAAAATGAGTTTTGAGCTGCACTGATGAACTATGTCACTGTTGTGTGTGTGTGCCTGTAGGAGTCCCCCAGGTGAAACTGTTGTATGAATATCTTCATGAACACAGTCAAGCTCTGTGCTAGCTCTACATCTTAGTATGTCAGACAGGTGTGAGCCATGTGTGGTAGAGGTGGCAGTTCATCATTGTCAACCCCAGTCATGAGAACTGGCTCTGCCAGGAGTTGCACTTGTACATCACTGCTGCTACCTGAATGTGACTGATGTCTGCTGGATGAACTCCTTCACAGGACCACTACTCCATGGCCTGTCATGTCTAGGTGTGGATAGCTCACCCCTGATGGAGCAGTGGAAGTACTGCCACTATGGGAGCACAATCGGGCACAGCCACATTGGCTAACAGCAGATGATGTGGCTGACCTACACCCACAAGGATGCCATTCCCCTTCCAGCAGATGTTTCAATACAAACAATTTTCATTCCATGGCAGACATCCCACTTTCCATCACAGACACCCCACGTTCCAATGTGTCATTCATCCAATACTAAGTTCCAATGTGTCATTCATCCAATACATTGAATCGGCAACACAGTGGAGGCATTTGTGCATGTCAGCCAGTATTTCATTTACAACCCCTAGCATTTTCCTGGAACACCTATGGGAATGTGCCTATGCCTCCATGATGGCCTCAAACATACCTTTTGTGGCACAGGAAGAGACACCTTGAGCAGGTAGATGAGGGACAACAGGCCTCTTCTGAGCACCGATAACAACCGTCTGATGTGGCACCTCTCCAAGCCTTTGGCTATGGCCAGAGTCAGCAGGCAGCAAAGCCACAATGTTCACACTTCCCTGATCAATAGTCTCACCCTCCACCTTTGCAATATCTGTGGGCAAACTGGAATGGGTAGGCATAGGCCTACTGGCTGTGTCCAACAGAATTGCAGGAAATGGCTGTATGCCAACCTCCATGTCAGATTCAGGATCTTCACCCCCCGACTGTGCTTCTGTTTGGCCACCATCATCATCAGAGTCTGCTGATGCATTGACATCAAGAGGCAGAGCTCCAGCACTTACACTGTTATCATCACTTGTGATAAAAAGCAAAAAAGAAAGGAAAAAAAATACCTACACGATTATAGCCCGATATATATGCTAACAAACTAACTGTGGTGCCGCTGTTATAGAGAGTATAGCAATACACACAACAGACCTGACATAAAAATCACATACTAAAATATTTCTTTAAATTGCTCAGCAGTACTGACATAAAAATGTTTGGCTTACAATATACAGAAGGTATTTTCTGCAAACCAGATGGTACTGGAAGAAGTTAAGCATGTGGTAAGGCAACATCATCACAATTAGCAATAACACAGGGGGTAATGCTTTCACCCCTTTATATGTCCATTAACTATACTTTTAACAAGAACTTGTCTGACAACTCCAAGCTAAGCTTATCAATAAGAATATGTTGTTAACTGTAGCAATCTTCAATCTCCCCCGCAAAAATTCTTGTGACACAGAAGTAATGTATCAGTTTCAGTTGTTTTATTATATACAACAGTATTTAACTGTTGAGATAACAAAGTCTACCTGGAAGATCCTCCTTGGACATGCTTGCAGTCCCTGACATTGTGGCACTGATATCCGGTACATGCTGTTCTACACTTTCCTGGGAGATGTCTGGATTCCTAATACTGGTAAGGAACTCTTCATTTGATGTTAAAGGGGGATCCATAGCAAAATCTCCCCCAGTAACCATCTGGTCATGATCCACACAGCTGCTCTCCTCCTTGCAGATGTGATCATGTCACTGGCCCTGTGGTGCACCTGCTCATATGTCCTGCTGTGGCCACCCAATGCATTCACATCATCCACAATCTAGCACAAATTTTGCATTCTGCATGTCATATCTCCCCATCCCCTTTCTAGCAAGAAGGCACCATGTTGCCTAATGGCATCCACTATCACCTGATTCTCAGCCTCAGGGAAGGGGGTCTCCATAGATTGACACACCTGGGTGGCATACTCCTAGGTGTCCTAAAAGACAATAGAAGGATAATACACAAGTATTACATAACTATAAAATAACTGTTTTCAGATTAAACATTAAAGGTAGCCTCTCAGTATTACCCACTGGAGAAACAAAAAGTAGTCTAGAGATGTAAAATACAAACAACAGGCTGGATGCAAAGAAAAGGAGAGTAACAATAGCAAAATATCCTTGTTTGTGCCTTAACAGTACTCAGCTTTACTCCCCTCCCCCCACAAACAGGCAAATGACACATTTTCTATCAAACCATCTTTGAAATGCTGGAAGTGCTATCAAAGGCACTGCCCCTGAAACATTTATACATATTTGCCACAGAGCATTCCATTTTAAGGTATTGACAATCATGTCCCCTATAAAATGTCTTGACAAACATGCCTGTGGTATCAGTACACTTATAAGTAATGCATACAGAAAAACATGTAATACCCTTTGCATCAGGTGTTTCTTAAGTACATTCCAGCATATGCAGTATGTAGCTGACAAAATGCAAGCATACCTTCTGAAGTTAAGTAATACTCTGTGCAGATATATCCCAAACAAATAGAGTATGTTTAATGTTAGCCACATAAGCAAGTCTCCACACCATCAGTTTTCTAAGCTACATGATTGCCTTTTATAATTTTGTAGATTCAGGGCTGTTAGCATGGTGAAGATGAAAATGAGGTGTGAACTGATTAGAACTGCTGAATGCATGTAGAAGATGTAAACCTAGTGCAGGCACTCCCTCTGTGTTTGTTTTTAATCAATTGCAACTGCAAGTGATTACTGATTCAGAGAAGGAAAACACAACAGCAATGCAGGCTGCCTTACATCCAGTGTGTGTATCAGGTTAGATCTACAAGTTGTTAAATGTAACATTGGAAATGTAAGTAAGCCACACACAATTCATAGGTTGTGTTCTTTAGCATCCAACCTGCCCCTCATTTATTGGCAACTGCATATGTTATTTTCAGTTAATATCCTCACACATTTTAAGGCCAATGATATAGAATGGCTTACAGACTGCATATCTCAGATTACTGATCAGATAACTCAAGAGTGACCAACAAGCACAGAGAAGTGAGACAGAGCTGAATATTTGCAAGAAATAATCATAACAGGTTGTGTGATCCCTAAGTGCACTACATCTTAAAATAATACATGTAATAATAACGGTTGTATGGTTTTCATATTACTGTAGATGATGTTGTAGTTGGTTGTGTGCAGAAGTATTTCAGCTCCTTCTTACAAAACTGTTTGTATGGCAAAGAGGGATAAGGCACCCATCCTGTGTTTGGAAGGTTCATTGGAGTGAGAGTTCAAATCCAGATCTATGTAGATATATCTCATGTGAACCATCATTTTCTAGTGTATACATTGAGTTTTTCTCATTTCATGTACTTGACCCTTGTTTTCCTTTTCTGTCTTTTTTCTGAATTATTTTTTTTTTTTTTTTACCAGTGTTTGCATGATATGGAGCAATCACAGTAATGGAGGAAATGAATGTCAGGTCTGGCTGTGGTTATCTCATTTGTACAAAGCATAGCAGTCCACAAACTGAACAACTGGAGCACCCAGGAAGCAGACAGAACCCTGACAACCGTAAAATAGAAACAGGATGCAGTCAATTACTTCTATTTGGCACCACACATATCTGCTAAGTGGCACTGCACAGCACTTAACAGAGAGACCTTAAGAATGATTATTAAATTATGGAATATCATGTAACTAGTCCTGTGGCAGCAGATGTAAGTGTAGGGCTGGAGTACAGATTGTCCTGGGCTCTAGTACAGGGTGTGCAACTTTTTTTTTTACTATTGTGACATGGCAAGTGATAACAATGAACTGAAATATGAAGAACTGTTATTTCAACTTTCTTGTGGCAACAGGTTTAAGTATAAGATCTGCCATACACATCGTCCTGGATTCTAATAGAGGATATTCCATACACTTTCACTGTTGTACTACTTTCCATTGTATCACTCTCAGGTATAACACTTTAGATAGTGGAGAGGATCTTAATGTTATGTATGAGGGATGTGACACTATTATCAGGTTATCATATTCATCTTCCAATTGCAATTATTTAATTCCTCACTGCTTGGCACTTCTGGTTTTCATGCACTATCTCGCAAAGTGTTACAAGGTCATAACAACTCCAGGAAATGCGATAACTGGAATTGGCAGGAAAGCATCAGTCTCCAGTGCTCTAGATCTGCTGGTAGAGAGACATGGCTGGCATTACTGGGGAAGCTGCCAGGATTAAGGCACGTAGGTGGGGTGTTCAGGAGTCCAGGATATTTATTGGACTCCTAGTAAAGCACCAAAGCCAAAGGCTTCTGCAGGGGGACTATTCTGACTCCAAGTACAAGTCTGAGGTGTGGGATGGTTTAGCTCAGGCTGTAAACACTAGTATCCTGTGCACTGAAAAGCAATGCAAGCATCATTATAATGACCTACAGAGGAGGAACAGGAAAATTCTCAACCATTGGGTGGAGGAACTTAGGACTGAAATTCAATGTCTGGGCCAACACGGCTAAATTGGAGAGAATGAGAGAAGCAAGTGGTATGTATTCAGCAGAAGAGAAGTGTTATAGTAGCATTAAAAGTTAAATATATCTTTTTTTAGTATTTTATAGAGATGTATCAAATTGAGCATGCATATCCCAACTGTAAATGCTGGTAGAGAGACATGGCTGGCATTACTGGGGAAGCTGCCAGGATGCATGCATTAATCTGTAGCACAAACCAATTGTGAGAGTCCCATATTAGACTATTGTCAAAAGTTGTGGGCTCAAATACCACAATTTACAGCTATACCATATTGTTATTTCTTCAATAATATTTTCATTAAATTGAATCCTCAATACTAGTGTCAAAAATGTCCTGCTATAAATTGTAATCTGTATAACTGCAACAAGTATATGTGCAATATATTCACATTTCAAGGATTACTTGCAGCAATCTGTAGTATAGTGTGTATTTGTTAGTCGGTAGAGTTAAATGTAAATCTTAAGATAATAGAGTTGTAAAATTATATTAATGCATTGTATATCACATATGATGGTACTAATCTTATCTCTCTTTTTTTTCCTCTCACCCCAACCCTTACCACCCTTTTTTATTTTTGTATTTTATTTTTAAAAATATGTTTTATTTTATTATTTTATTTTTAAACTTTTTTATTTCATTTTTACTTTATTTTATTTTATTGTTAACATATATTTTTAATTTTATTTTTATATTTAATTTATTTTTTTATTTTTATTATTTTTATTATATGTCATCAAAATGTGTCCATGTCATTCATGTGTATGATATCACTAAATGCTCCACAGCAGAGCGAGAAAGGCCAGTCCCACTGGATCAGCCTGCCCATGCTCCACCAGCTGCAGCACTGATGCCTATCATCACTACCTCTGCTGCCCCTGCACTACCTGCACCCTCAGGTAGTTTTGCCCTGAAGGTTGGTCCAGAGGTACCCCCGGGAACAGTGGTAGAGGTGATGATTTCATCACCTGCAGTGAGTTGCCAGGGATAGTGCATAGGGTGGTGCGTCACACCACTGATGTATGCCTATGCCAGCTGGAGAGGCTACTCTCCCTCATGTTGCATAGTAGGAGGAGGAGGTGACATCAAGCACTACAGCCACCTTTGGTGTAAATTGATAGTGATGACAGTCCAGTGAGTGAGGACTTGATTCTCACTGTCTCCAAGGTTGACGGCTATGGACTCAGGTTGTCCCCACCATCACCACATTCATGATGTTCCCAAACATTTTGTGTCCATCACCATCCCCGTCTTTTGTCTTGTCTTGTCTGTCTGCAATTGATTCCTCACCTGCCCAACTTACCTGACCCAGGAATACCTATGTCCCTTCCTCAACATTCCTCGGTCTCTCTGTCTCAAATAAAAAACTCAATGGGCACTTGTCCCACAAAAAAAATTGTCTTATACATAGCTCTCCATTTTGCACACATATCTTCTTGACACACTTGATTCGGTCCAATTGGCTACACAACATGATTGTGTTGTGGTCATCCATCTCTCTGGAGGAGACAGTTCAAATATTCTGCACATAGTTTCAGTTTACACTGTTAAATATATGGATAACTATGGTTCTTTCCTACTTCCATCCTGCACATTCCTGTCCTGCTTTCCCTTTGTTCTTCCCCCCTGCATACTCCCCATTTCATCACTTTCCTATCTACCTCATTTTCACCACTTATAATCTGGTAAAAAAAATAGAATCACACACAACACACATAAGTTGCTGCAAAAGCAATGGATCACTTCATTTTTTGGGCTCCATGTTTGCATGGAGGTGCAGCAACATTGAGCAGTGGCAAAATGATGCAGTTACCTCCATACAATGATGCTTAATCCCACTGCACTATGCCAGAACACAGCTACACATGTACCATAAAGAATTCATGTTATTGCATCACAGCTACACATGTACTATAAAGAATTCATGTTATTGCATTATCAATGTTTAAATAAAAGTATTTCAAAGTATTACATAGATATGGATTCAAACCCAATACCATCTGGGTTCAAAAAAGAATGGATCAATGTATTAACACGTGCTGCCAGAGTTAGTTAAGCAGCAGGTGCGTTGCATACACTCAGTACGAACTGTCAAACTTTAGCACTGTGGCTCACGTTTGTTTGTACTGCTTAGCTATGTGCAAACGTGTGTATCTTACACGTGTATTCACTTTGCCAACTGTCGTGCAAGCTCACTGCTTGGCATGCTATGAAAAAGTAAATATTATGTATTACTGCAGTTTACTGTCCATTCCTGTCTGACATGAAATTACATGTGGAAACATTACAAACAGAAGGCCCTATCTAACAATATGTCATGTATTTACAATACAGCCATTTGTTGCTACCCCCCAACCACTGCAACCCTGGTGTCGCAGTACTTTTTCCACACATATATCATCTAAACTACAGAAAGTAATTTCAAAAATTCTGTGATATGCAATGGACATATACCCCAGGGATTACCTCAGTGTCACTGCTCAACAGAGGCACAGCAAAATAATGGGTATAGTTCCCCATACTAAAGGGGTGGCGTAAGCCACAAAACTATGGGCTAGGCTTGTAAATGCCCTCGGGCAGATAGCCTAGTATGAACCTATGAACCTATGAACCTATGAACATCAGTCTGGTAACATGAAGAATTACAACTATTCAACCAGAAAACTAAAAAGCCTTATCTGCAAAACTAGGGAAGGAATCAGCATGGACCTTATCCACAGGAGCATAAGTATGGAGGCCTTCTTTGATACTCACTTCAAAGACCTGGATGAAAGATAACAGGACACACAGCCTATGTTGAGTTATCCAAGGCCTTTGGTAACATCCACCATTCATGTCATAGTGAAGAACTCCCCTCTGGGAATTAAGCCATACAGTACTAGGATAGACAGAATACAAACTCTCAAAGTTGGGGATTGCACCTCCACCACTAGCCCACTTACCAGTGGAATACCACAGACATATGCCCTGGACAAATTTGGAAACTACTTCCCTAAAGTGCAGGCAACAGTAGATGGACTGTGGTTTACCAATTTTGCAGATGACTGTTAACTGGACACATTTATATAGAGTGTCCTTATGATGGTAACATATGAAAGAAGGGGCTGACACAGATAAGTGATTGGTGCCAAACTCAAGGACTGAACCTTAAAGCAAACAATGCCTCATTATCCTCTTTGGAAATGAAGTACCCCTTCTGATTAGAATATACATATCACCCCTCTAAGCTCAAACACTGTGTTGTGAGACTTGGGAATACATGCTGATAGCAATCTATACTTTCATCATTATGTGTCCATAGTGGTGAGACAGACATTCTGCATTGTGCACCTCATACACATGGACATCACATCCAAGACCAGGGAGATCATAGCTCTGCTGTACTCCACCCATATCAGACCACTAAATGAGTACAATGCTGTCTTTTGTCTGTACCTCACCAGACACCTGCAGCAATTGGAGGAAACACAGAGGCTTGTGACTGGGAGAATCCAGGGCTTCCAAACATGATATACATGGAAAGATTGAAAGACCTGGCACTGTACTCAGTATCATGCAGGTTGCAGAGAGGTGACCTAAGGCTGGTGCACAGAGCAGTTTCAGACCCTTCCGTACTGAAAATGCTGGCCATCTGCAAATCAAATGAGACAATAATTACTTGCTCCAGGGTTCTCAACCTAGCCTGTGACATAAATATAAGATGCTGGGAACACATATATCATCCAGCAATTGACATGCCTCATTTATAGGCTCCCACTGCTTGTGAAGCAGTGCTCCTGAACAACTCTGTTAAAGCACAAACTTGACAACAGCTTGGGTGATTGTAAATTCTCCTCTGCAGCAGCACCTATATCCCTCATGGTCAGGATCAGTAGGTGATACTCACAAAATCACTCTACTAACAACGACCATTTATCTATGCTCAATAAAGATACTTGTGTTTTTACACAGCTAGACTTGTAAACACCCTAGGGCCCTTAGGTATGTAGCGTACTATGAACCTGTGCAGACCTCCCAGCCTCTTGTCTCCCACATGGCCTGCTAATGTCATCTACTATATGTTGACCTGCACTCTTGTGAAAACCAGACTTATGCCATGGCACTTGCGTAAAGTACTGCATTTTGTAGTCTGTGTACTTAGTTAGGAGTTCTGTTTTCACTACAGTCAACTGTATGTGTGTGTGTGTGGGGGGGGGGTTCATGCACATGCATGTGTGTGTGTGTGTGTGTGTGTGTGTGTGTGTGTGTGTGTGTGTGTGTGTGTGTGTGTGTGCGCACTCTTGGTTGACATTACAGATAGCATTTTACACCAGCATGTAGGACACTGTTATTAGCATATTCTCCTCAATAGACACTGCTGATGTCATCAGCTATATCAGATTTGTGGATATACAGTACTCCCACCAGGGCAGGGTCGAAGTCTGCCCTGAGGCCAGACAGATGTCACCTCATATTATGCAAGACAGATTATAGTCACATGGCTTTTAATCTATCCACATATATCATAGCATGGTTTGCAGGCCCTGTGTTTTCTTAATGAAGAAGCCCTGTGGTCTCCAGCTGCTGCACGTGTTTGGTGAGGTACATGCAAAAGAGAGCATTATACTATATTAGTGTTTGGATGAGGTTTGAGTACAGTACTGTCATACAATCCTAAGATCTGAATATGATTGCTTGACTTATGATGTTCACAAGTGTGTGGACACTTGGTGGTCAAAGTTCAGATTGCTATCTGCAAGTATTCCCAATGCTTGCATCACTAGGTTTCAGCATAGCACAACTGTTGCCAATGCTGTGATTAACATGAAACTCCACTTTTTAGATGGACAAAATAAAAAAGACACATTTCTGCATTTATTTGCAGATCATGTGCCTTTGTCACCAATCATTTGTTTCTGTTATCTTCTCTTGTACTAGGTTATCATCATTGGTGGACTCAATCATTGCACCCAATATGCAAGAATCACCAAACTTCGTAAGTCAAAGGCTATATACTTTAGTCTGAACTGTCAAGGAATAGAGTCCAAACAGTGATGGCCCAAGCACAGATATCTGGGTTTTGCCAGTGGTGACAGCTCTGCTGGTACACATTGATTCACCAACTTTCACATTAAATTTTTTATCAGTGAGCCAATTTGTTACCCATCTAGTGGCATAGGGATTATTCCCAACTGGGAAGTTTTCTCAATACCTGTGTGGGAGATTTGGTCAAAACCCTAGGCCAGATCACGATAGGCAGTATTCATTGTCTTACCTTTAGCCAAGCCTGTCACATGGATTCACTGTGCTGTGACAACATCACAGATTGTCTGTGGTGTGACTCAGGACATATACATTCAGTTCAATCTGCACTTCAACACACCCTCCACATGGGCAATGTACCCGTAGAAGGGTGTACACCAACATGCACCCATCTGAGTTGGGGGGACAGCACCTGATACATGCATGTATAGAGACATCCTGACTCTCCTCAGCTCTGAGGTAGACCAACATGACATCATAGACCTCTTCTAAATGGACACTAATAATATTCCAGCTGTATTCAACAGACCTGTGTGAGTTGTTATATTGAGGTCACTGAAGGCATGCATGATGACAACAGTATCATCCTGTGGAACTTGACTGAGTCAAGCCATTTGACACAAATCCATACTGAGGTATTCATTCAACACTATCATATGTGGCCATAAAAAGCTATATCACCAACTGGGTAAACCAGTGTATCACATTTGTGGCATCTCTCTATGTTGAAATGTGTGATGTGACCTATATCTCAGGTCCAGTGATCAGGTCCATATATCAGGGCTGTCTGCTAGGCCCTTTCCTGTTCATTATTTAAGTGATGAACATCATAAGTGATGTACACATCCTGGGTCCAAACAGCTACCTGAAGGGCTACACATTGTAGGCAATCATTGACTCCATCTGTGATATTAGTACAATACAGACAGTATCAACACATACCAAAGATTGCTCCACATCCATGCCACCACCTGCAATGAGAAGAATATATGAGGTGATCTGTCAAGTCAGACACACAAACACACAACCCAAGTATAATGTAGACGTCACACCCTATAATCAGATCAATAGCTATGTGGCTCATGTCCTGGGGTAGATGGTAAGTGGAACATCCACCAGCATGCAGTCACAGTGCTGACTACTCCCTTGAATGTAACACAAATACTGGGTATGTGAAGGACATCCACATCATAGGCAAAAATGCCTTAATAGTTCCCACAGTACACCCTTCTTCATGTTCCTCCCTACACATCTTCCAGTGATGAGAAAGTGAAGTGTTCCACCTTTGTCACAGTGAGCTGTCACACAGCTTATTGGTCATACCTAGGTATTCTTTTTGTGAAATATACATGATTGTCTTGATGGTGTGGAACACCAATCAAGTTGTTATACCAGATGCATGTGTGCTACCTGTTCTGCTGATGTATACATTACATATGTAGGTGTTTGACAACATTAATGGCATGTATATCATTCATAACAGTGTGGATTGTGCTCTCTCTCTCTCTCTATATATATATATCTATATATATATATATATATATATATATATATATATATATATATATATATATGCAATGCACACCAGTCAACTAGCCAGTATTACTCATACTGTGGCATACAGGTATAGCAGTGCCTCTCCTAAAACCTCCAGCAGATATTACCATGCCAGGACAGTGTGTGCGATTACCCTCATAGAGTGTGGATGTATCATAATAGTTATTCAAGTGTGTGTGTGTGTGTGTGTGTGTGTGTGTGTGTGTGTGTGTGTGTAGACTCATCTCTTATCACTCTAAATCACATATGTTATGTCAGAGGCATGGGATTACTGGTGGTATTATTCTGATATTGTCCATGATTATGGTTGGTTCTTTTAAAGTCTTCTATGAGCCTTTACCTGTGCTTACCTTGCTGGAGAGCTCTGCTGAGAGTGCACTCATATGCAGGCAAATCAGTTTGCACAGTTTCACAATATGCACCATACCCCAGTTGTATGTCAGATCCTTGATAGATGTCCTCTGCATTATTCATTTAAGGATGCTTATGTCACACAGACATCCTCCCCATTGTTATGTCACCTTATGTGACAGTCACATAAAACACATTTTCACTGTACAGTCCCTACTGTACCATATAGATATGTGATTGGTGTTGCTGCTACAACCCTCTTCCATTGACATGCCCTCATCTAATGTACATTAGGTTGTTTCACCTGTCCTCTTTCCCTGTGTTTATTCCTACATTTCATCTTTGTAAGTCCCTATTCAATACACACACTTCCCCTGAGTGTTTATTTTAATTGGCAGTCCATGTCCAATTACAGATAATTTACAAAGCTTCAGTACAGAATGCCAGGAATGGGATTTCACAATGCTCTGCACTGTAGACACACTGTTCTGTACTGTGTTTGGACCATATACTTTGCACTCATAACTCTCAACTGTCCGGATATTCCCAGGATGTCCAGATGAGCTTATCTAATTTGTGGCCTTCTGCCATATTACTGGGATGATCTCAGGACTGATGTGACTTAATATTACATACATTTGAGTTCATAACTCTCAACTCTCCTGATTTGGGGGATGTCCAGTTTTTGTCTCATACTTTTGATTGTTTCCTCATAACATTTTGGTTTTCTGGCAAATATTTGGCATGTCATTGTGGGCTGAAGTCAGAAAATGATGACAGATATTTAAGTTTCAAACTTCATGCTCTTCAGAAAATGAATGCTACTGTAGAACATATTATTCTATCAACTTTCTAGGTTTGTAAGAGCAATGTTAGAATATGCCCCTATTTTTGACCCTTTGTCCCCCTATTATTTATAGCTTTGTCCAGATGTGTTGCTTTAAGAGGCCGAGAGGTATGTTTGAGTTTCATTCTACCATATTTGTATGTGACATCTGTGTCAACTGTGTCCCTATTTTTGGTTAATTGTCTCTGCATTATTTTGGCTCTTGTGCAGATGTATTGAATTAACAGACTGAGAGCTATCTGTGAAGCCATGGTGATCATTGTGGCATTCTGCACAAAACCACAAACTGTAGGTGCTCTTCTTTAAACAGAATTGCTATCTGCATTCACTTCCATGGTTTCCTGGCCAGCAACACTAGTGCCAGCTGCGAAAGCTTCCTTAGACGTGGCGCACTACATGAATATGCATTGCTCTGTTGTGAGCACTGCTGCTAGCCACGCACCACCGCGTGCATATGTAAACTCCATGTAGCTTTCACACAGAACCTACACAGACTATTTTTGAATTCCAGGATATCTTTGTGAGATTGGATTTTAAAACATTTTATTCTTGTGAAGTTGTCTGTCACTTTGATTTTTTTTTCTGAGAATACCCAGTTTCAGGTAATGACTAATGTTTCATACAACACAAATAAGATCATCTGGCAAAATCAGAACTGTAATAGAAATTAGTTTTGTAAGGAGAAATTATGTCACAATTATGAGAAAAAACAAATATGCCATGTGTTTTCACAACCAAATGTGCAGCAGTAAGATGTGCCGACCATAAACAATGCATTGTTTAAACACCCAAAATGCATTGCAAACAGCTTCTGTTTTTACTTTGCATGTTAATTGATGAAGCATATTAAAATAAACAGCTATAAATACATTCACTCTTATTCTGCATTCACCAGTTTATACAGTCTAGAGATATTTTTTAATTTGTGCATAACAGAGGCTTTACTGATCCTCATGTTTTTGAGTTCTGCTTCTTTGCATGCTGACTACAGATTCAACTTTTTTTGTTTATCACCTTAGGCCAGCTTCTTACCTATTTTGTATCCCAGCCAGTCAGTATACATTATGCTACAATTTGTTGATGGCAGAAAGACACAATAAGCATACTAGTCTGTCAATTAATTGCATTTAACATTCTGTATTCCCTCTTCCCTGTCTTCTCTCTCATTTCTGCCTCTTTCCCATGCTCTTTCATATGTTTTTTTGGATTCCTTCCTTGAAGTGTAAAGTTGATTATTGTTTACACTGTATGTGGGGTAGACAATTTTTAATAACATAGGAAAGCAGTGATGTTTGGATAATGTGTGTATCAGAAAATGAATGAATGAACAATCTGCAACAGCTGGAGAAGGCATTAAATGATAAAACAAGCCTTAAGTAATTAATAAGAAGACAAATAATGTATTATAAGGCACTAACACCGGGGTAAAGTTTATCGGAAAAAAGGAATCGGCTTGACAGTCCACTCGATTATGTTTTTATATTTTTGTAGGTATCCATATAATCAGTACCATCCATGTCTGTACACGTATGTATATATGTTGTTTCCCCTGTAAGCTGTAAAGGAAAATGTTAGTCAAATCGGACTTCACACTATTCATCTGGGTGACATATCACTGAGAAGTAACAATGTATGCTACAATGTTGTCATTTCTCATCAGTTTCTTTAGTAATAAGTTAGTACAGCTGCTAGCATAGCCATCTGTCACTGGCAAATGATTAATGTTTATTAGTAGCATCTATCACCTTTTGAAGGGCCATACTTCTGTCTGGAAGACTCACAAAACATTAACCTATTTGTGTTGTTCTGTACCAGAATTTCTATATGAGTTGTCAAAATATCACATTTCACTTGGAAAGCAAAAGAAAAAAGTTCTCTTTTGCTCTCTCTCTCTCTCTCTCTCTCTGTTTCTGTGATGTACAAACATAGAAAACAGTCACATGGTTTTCTCTCTCTCTCCGTCCCTCTTTCTATCTTTTTTTCCAGAGGACCTAGTTAACAGAAAAACATCTTTGTGTCTGCATTAGTTATCAATATAGCAAGTGGACTGCACTGAAGTCACCTTAGGTTAAGAGCAGAACATGTCAACTCAAAGTTCAGTGCACTTCTTACTTAAATATTTCCCTACAATTTTACTTAAAAAGTTCAAGGTACTTAGAGTTCAAAGACTTGGAGTTACAAATCTAGACAGGCTGCCATTAGTGCTCAGATACATCCACAAATCACCTCAGTTTACATCATCCTTTTGTAAACTCGCAAGACGACTAACTATTCTTGTCATTTTTTCCACAGGTTCTTCTTGTCAGGATTGACCAGGTGTCTCCACTTATGGCATTGAAGTAATTATTTTTGTTTGGAAAGATGTCTGGGATTGTTTACTTGCCTCCAGAACCTCTTTTAACAACATTTCTCCATGTGATTCACATTTTATTGTAATATTACACATCCTCATTACTCTTTTATTTGTGTGTGTGTGTGTGGGTGTGTGTGTGTGTGTGTGTGTGTGTGTGTGTGTGTGTGTGTGTGTGTGTGTGTGTGTGTGTATACACTTCAAGTTGCCACAGCTATCAAGCTGTAACATTAGGGATATATATTTTCAATAAAATGGTTATTAAATAGTTTATTTAATGTGTTTGTGCCAATACTGCTTTTCTCTATACTATAGCTTTATGTTATTAAATTATTGTAAACCATTTTATCTACTTAAATAGTCCCATAATTACAAAAAAATAAAAATAAAAAATAAAGAAAATCATCAGGTCCCATTTCAAGGCATTATACAAGCCATTTTGTTTCCTTTTTGCATGAAGGATATCTTTAAAACTTATACAACAAAATATTCTCCTCTGTCTTCTATCTTTTCTCATTCAGAGAGGGAGAAAAGGCCTACACATCTAGTTGTAACTTTCTTAGATATGTCTGTGAACCTGTGCAGCATGCAGCAATCATTTTCTTTGTTTTTGTTTTTTGTTTGTTTTGTTTTATTTTAGTTTTTTTCTAACCATCAACTGTGCAGCACCACTCTATTCCTATAAGGTCCAGCCATTAAAATGATCCTCCAGTTTTGGGGGCAACTGAGAGGTGAAGGCCACATTGTACTCAGTACTATCTCACAGTTTATGTACCACCAGTAGGCTGGAAAGGAGAATGAGAGTGCAATATTCTGATAGTGGAGCTAAGTGGAATCTACAGTGTCATCTGTACTACATGTTTGCCGGTACTTCAACCCTGACTTCTCCTCACTATACACCTTTAGCATTAGGCTAGGGTATGCAGTGAGGAGTGACTGACAGTGTATGATGCTTTATTTGGCATCATCTCTTTAACCTCCAGCTTTCAGTAGAGCTGTGTCAGAGAGACCCCAAGCACACTGCCAAGAACCCTTGATGGTTACACCTATCCTCTCTACCCCACCCAGGCCACTAATTAAACTCAAGTTACATGGGCCATAGTCAAATTTGTATTCACTCTATGCTATTTGTGAGGCCTATGAATTCATTTTTGCTACATAGGTTCATAGGTTTATAGGTGTTTACTAGGCTAACAACCACAACAGCCTTTTTAAGCCTAACCATGCATCCCAAATCTCTGACAAGTTCTGATATCCTTGATAAGTGTAAGAAGAGGCTTGGGAGATGAAGCATTTACAAGGTAGGGTCTAGGATATGAACCATTTACAGGTTTCCTGTGTCCATTAGAGACATAGGTGCCAAGCCAGGGATACATTTCCTGTTCCCCATCCAATTGTCCAGGTTTCACTTTAAATTGGGTTAGGGAGGAACTCTAGTTCACTTGGATGGGGAGCCTGTTCCAGAGACAGGGTAATTTCTATGATACATACCTGTCTCTCCAGCAGGTCCTATTTATATCAAAAGCAAGATTTAAGTCTTTAGAATGGATAATTCTGGTGCTGTTTGTTTTGCAGATATGCAGGAGGTCCATCAGAGTGGGGTCTGATAATGGCCGGTATGTCAGGCATAGATCTCTCCTCAAAAGCTTGTAGGAGACAGAATACAGGGATAGAGCCTTGAGGTGATCTGCATAGGACATAGGTTCACATGTGTGTACTAGGCCAATGACCCTGGAGCCTTTACAAGCCTAGCCCATAGGATTACCCCGGCACAGTGCCTCTGTTGAGTAGAGCCACTGGAGTGATCACCGGGAAGAATTTTCTATTTCCCATCCAATCATCAACAGTTCCTCTTTAAGAGGGCCAGTGAAGTGCTGTTTGACATGTATGAGAAGTGTATTCCATAGCATGGGCAGTCTCTGGGTTATGAACCTGTCCCTCCAGCATGTTCTGTTGATTGTGGTGATGCAGTTGAAGTGTCTGGAGCATGTGGTGCGGAAGGATTGGGACTTCTTTAGATGTAGCATTTCTAACAGAGCTGGGTCAGACATGCCTTTGTAAGACAAGCAGAGATGACCGCTAAGTAGGTGTTATGATACAGAGAGTAGTTGGAGTTTTTTGAGTCTGTCCATATAGGACAAGTGTTTAAAGCCTAGCATCCTCTTTGTGAGGTACGTTTGCAGCCTCTCCAGTTGTTGCAGGTGTCTAGTGAGGTACATGCCAAATGGGGCATTGTACTCGATGACTGGCCTAATGAGGGAAGAATAGAGGGAGACAATGACCTCTTTCTTCCTGATTGCAAAACCCTTAGTAATGAGATGTGCCACATAGAAGGACTTTATGTCCTCAGTGGCAATGTGGTGGTCAAAAGAGAGGTCGCTGTCAACCTGTGTTCCCAGATCTCTTATAACACCTTCTGTGTTCAGTGGACTACCATTGATGTGGTAATTCATGGGAACTGGGTTTTTCCCAAAGTGGATGACTACACATTTTTTGGCATTGAGCTTAAGGCCATAGTTCTGACCCCATTCGGTCTCAGTGAGACCTTTCTGTAGGATGTCAACATGATTGGGGAGTTAATAATGGCTCTCAACTTGCAATTGTCTTTGAACATTGTCAGCCAGAGTGCCTGGACTTCTGAGAAGTAGATACCAAACAGGAGAGGACACAGGACCAATCCCTGTGGGACTCCAATCGTGACTGGTCGTCAGTCTGACTTGGAGTCAGCTACTTTCACACTGTGGGTTCTATCTGTGAGCCAGTTTGCAACCCACCTAGTGATATAGGGATTGATGCCTAACTAAGTGAGTTTTTCTATGATTCCTGAGTGGGGAATGGTATCAAAGGCCTTGGCCAGTTCAAGGTAGGCTGTATGAACCACCTTGCCTTCATCCACAGCTTTGGTGACTGACTCAAAGAAGTTGACTCAGTTGAGCAGGCATGATCTACCCTTCACAAAACCAAACTATATGGGATCAAGAGTTTGGAGATTCCCTATATCCTTGTTTAACATTTTACGTAATCCTCTATTCTTTTAGTGAGGAACCTCTGTGGGTGTTCCATTTGTTGGATATGCCTGGTTAGGTACACACCAAGGGGGGCATTGTACTCAATAATAGGTCTGATGAATGCTGAATACAGTGAAACAATGACTTCCTTGGACTTAGATGCCATGCCTATGTTTATAAGTTGTGCAACACAGAAGGACTTCCTGACTACTGTTGACACAATGATGGTCAAAGGCTAGATTACTGTCTATGTCTGTCCCTGACTACTGGGTCAGCTTTACAGGGTGTGTTATCAATATGATAGTTACCAGGAATGGATGACTTCCTGAAGGATTCTATTATGCATTTCTTGGCATTTAGTTTTAGTCCATGGCTCTGACGCCAGTTGTTTCTCTTTGTCAGCCCCACCTGGAGAACATTTGTGTCTGTGTGGAATTCAATGACAGCTCCTAATTTACAATCATCTGCAAATTTAGTCAGCCGGAGAGCACACTGACATTGGCCTTGACTTCAGAGAAATAAATGACAAAAAGTAGCGGTCCAAGGACTGATCCCTGAGGAACTCCACTTGTGACTGGCCTCTTTGTAGAGGTGGACTTCCCAGTTCTAACTTCCTGGGTCCTGTCTGTGAGTCAGTTGGCTATCCACCAGGTGACATATGGGTTTATACCTAACCTCTTGAGTTTGCCAACAATGCCCATGTGGGGTATTGTGTCAAATGCCTTGGCCAAGTCAAAGTAGGCAGTGTGAACTATTTTGCCCTCATCCATTGCTTTGGTGACCTTCTCAAAGAAGTCCATCTGGTTGAGTTGGCATTATCTGCCCATGACAAAAACAATCTGGGCTGGGTCCAGTGTCTAGAGGTTTACTATATCACTATTGATCATTTCCATGATAATTCTTTCCATGGGTTTACATATAAAACTAGTGAGACATATGGGTCTATATTTTCCAGGGTCTGTAGATGGTGCACCTTTGTACAGAGGGATGACTGCTGCTGTTCTCCATTCATGCTTCAGAAAACCTGTTTGGAGGCTATACTTAAAGAGCAATTCCAGAGGCCCTGATAGGTCATGTTTCATGCTATTTAGAAGACATCCTGGGATATTGTCTGGGCCCATTGATACAGTGTTATTGGCCTTAGAGAGAGCATTAAGGACATGTTCCCTAGTGATAGCAGGGGGATTTATATTTGATGGTATTTCCTGAGGGAAGGTTGAGGGGGAGAGAGGGGTAAAGTTGGAGCTGAATTTATCAGCCAGGAGGTTAGCTATATCTTCTGGCTCAGTATAGGTGGCTCCATTTACAATGAGCTCTGCAGACAATTGTGTATTGCCTTTGAGGTTGCAGACATTACTAAAGAATGCCTAGGGTTGTCCTTGGCCTGGGAGGCCAAATTCACCTCAAATTTGGCTTTGCTAGGCTTTATTTGTCCTCTGAGATGTTTGCTTAGTTTGATTAGATTGCTTTTATCCTGCTGGGTGCTGCACCTCCAAATTTTTACCATGATTTTTTTCCTTCTGTTATACAGCCTACTGATTTTGTGATTCCACCAGGGTGGCTGTTTTTTTGAGTTAGTTCTGTGCTTCTTCCTGGTGGGTACAGCTGCCTCAATGCAGCTATTAACATGCTTGTACAGGTTTTCTGTGAACAGTTCTGCATAAGCAGCAGTGTTCTCAGGGTTTATGGGGGCTTGACATTTTGCCAGGTTATTACTTAATAGCAGGAGGTTAGTCTTAGAGTAATTCCTGAATATTTCAGGTTTAGCTAGGGGTCCAGGTTTTATTTTTACTTCAAAGGAAAGACCATTTTGTGGTCTGAACTTACTAGGGAAGACATTACAGTAGCAGTTGTGCAACACTCTCCATATTAGTGAGGACGAGATCCAGTATGGCTGCATCCATGGTTGGTGTATTGAGTATCTGGTTCAGGGAGTTTGCTTTTACAAAATCCAGGAATGTATGTGCCTGTATATTTGGTGTCATATAGGATTCCCAGTTAATAATGGGGTAATTAAAGTCACCCATGAATATGGTAAGTTTAAATAGACGGTAAGAGTTTCCTGGGTCATAGATGGGGACCTATAGCTGGCAAGGAAGTGATACTGGATTTTGCCTATGGTGATTTGAACATGGAGCAGCTCAAGTGCATTGTCCTGTTTGACCAACCATTTATTTCTGATGTAAATAGAGACACCTCCACTTTTAATCCCTGTCTGTGTAGTAGCTTATCTAAATGTGTGGCAGGCATCATAACCTTACATGGTTAGTGTGCTCTCTGCAACTTTAAACCATGTCTCAGTGACCACACAGACATTAGCATTATCTAAGGTGAAGAGAGCTTATAGGGACTGGAGTTTTGTGCTTAGACTCCTAGCGTTGAGCAATAATACCTTTAGATTTTCTTGGTTTTGGCTTGGAAAAAGTACAACAATCTCTGTAGTGCATAGCAACCATCAACTAGCCCAGAGAATAAAATGATTATTATTTTATTTATCTAATTTGATACTTAAAAAAGTGTAGTGACATGTGAGACTGGACATACTCCACCTTATGACAGTAATGGCCAAATAAGATTGCAAGTCATCTCCTCAATAAGCAAAGATGTTTCTACTATGCAAGTTGCCTTTCCATATCTATCTCAAGAAAATAAAAGATATTTATAAAAATGTATTCCTTCTACTTTCTGTCCTTTGTTCTTTTCATTATGTCATTGATCTCAAGGAACTCTATGATACCTTCAGTCTAATGTGTTATTCTTTGTTTTTTATGATGATCTTTCCACTGTTTGATGACATGATGTATGTGTGTTACATGTACATTATTTATCTTTCTAATTCCATCAGTCATCATGTATGTTTTTTACAAAAATAAATATTACTATTTTTGCATCTTGGAGATTAGTGCCTGTTCAATTTATCAAATAAAAGCAATAACATATTTAAAGGAAAACAACGGGATATCAAATCAAATATCTCTACCTGATGTCTCCTCAAAAAATCCTGTGTTATGTCGCCAAAAAAAAAAAAACATAAAAAACTAAAAAAAAAAAATCACTATTCTCTTTTACTGCTTGCTTCATACTTTTCCATACTGTTTGATTTTTCAGTTTTAAAAAACAGATGAAAAAACTCTCTAGTCATGCTCTTAAATAATGATGGATCTCTCTGATAGCTCTTTGCGAAGATCCCTGAGGTTTTG
Organism: Protopterus annectens; assembly: GCF_019279795.1. NCBI lineage: Eukaryota > Metazoa > Chordata > Ceratodontiformes > Protopteridae > Protopterus > Protopterus annectens. Next base: position 790,875,354 of record NC_056730.1, read on the forward strand.
CCCCCCAGTGGGCAAAAAAACACTGTGGCATTGTGATGTGTCAGAATCTCTGTGATCGCCCCACATTGTGATATCATGTGTGAGGTGCCACTGTTAACTCACTGTGTTAGACTAATCTGTGTGGATTTTGCTGTGTGGAACTCCCTTTCTGTCTACCTGTGTTCTGCACTTCTCTTCTTCTTCACTTCATCTTTTCAGTATCCTAGCGTAATTAAAGTAATAGTGTAAGGTAAATCATCATTTATTAGTATTGTCTAATAATAACTTTAACCTGTCCTGTATCTCCTTAATTAATGTGTCTTTTTAATTTTAATTTATAGTGTTTGGATTCTTTTCTTTCCTTTTTAAAAATTTCGGCTTGTGCTTCGTTTTTCTATTTTTCCTTTTTATTTTTACTTTTTTATTTTATTTATTTTTCTTTGTTATGTTTTACGCTTCCTGAGTTATGGCGGATACTAACAGAAGATGGAAAGGAATGTGTGTGTGTGTGTGTGTGTGTGTGTGTGTGGTGTGTGGTGTGGTGTGTGGTGTGTGTGTGTGTGTGTGTGTGTGTGTGTGTGTGTGTGTGGTGTGTGGTGTGTGTGTGTGTGTGTGTGGTGTGTGGTGTGTGTGTGTGTGTGTGTGTGTGTGTGTGTGGTGTGTGTGAAATATTGTGTGGTGTGTGTGCTTCCAGGGGGGCTGCAAAGTTAACTGCAGCCAGGTGCAGACTCACTTGACCCGGAACAGTGTTTTCCGGCAGTGTACCATTGTCCTACTTTTTCACTGGCTTTGTCCTTTGACCGTTGACTTTGTTTTAGGTTTTTGTCTGTCTTTTTATTATTGCTTTTAGGTTAGATTTAGGATTTGTTTTATGGGTATTTCATAAAATGTAAAATACGCTTTTCATTGCAGACAAAAAGAAAAGTGTTAAAAGTACTGTGTGTATAGAAGTAAAAAATTAAAATTTAAAACGAATAGAAAAAAGCAACGGTGCAGATATAGTTTTAAAATTAAATATCGTTTATAGTGCATCATTTGTTAAATAACTAGCACAAGAAGGGCTGTCATAGTGTAGAAGAAGTTTGCAAAGCAATAGTGCATCATTTAAAAGCTTAGATAAGAAGTTAAAAATAGAGCTTTGAGTAGGCAGGAACAAAAGCAGTTGTAAGGAGGAAACTTTTTGAGTTTTAGTGAGGTCATTGAAAAATAACATTTTTAAAAAAAAAGGGGATTTTTTACTTGTTTAAACAGTGTAGTGACCTGTACAAGAACAAAAGGGACATCTACAACTGTGGGCAGTACATAGGACTCAAACTCCTGTCACACTGCATGAAAGTTCTGGAGAGGGTGATTGATAAATGGATATGCAGAGTAGTAGAATGTAAGATGGAAGTTGAGCAGTTTGGATTCAGATGAGGATACAGCACAAATGGCTTGATGTTTGCCATGAGACATATAATTGAAAACATGCTAGAGATGAGGAAAGTTCAGCTGGGCATTCCTAGACTTGGAGAAAGCATATGACAAGGTCCCAAGAAAGCTGATTTGGGCAGTACTGCAGTGGTTCAAAGTTCCAGAAACATTGGTAGCATTAGTGTAGGCTATATACAAGGACCCGATGACTCAAGCATGTACAGTGTCTGGCCTCACAGAGGAACTCCCAGTGGGAGTAGATGTACATCAGGGTTCAGCTGTGAGCCCCTGCTGTTCATACTGATGATAGACTACATTAGCAAACAGGTCGGAGACGACAGATCAACAAAGTTGCTGTATGCATTACAGGAAGTTTCTGAACAAGAACTTTAGCAAAGGATAGGGGAATGCAATGCAAAACTGAAGGCACGTGGGATGAAACTAAGCACACATAAGACAGTGGTAATGGCAGCAGACTGGGGAAATCAGAAAAAGCTGAGTACTGAGATAGAAGGCAAGATAGTGAGACATGTAAATAATGTCAAGTATCTTGGAGGGGTAGTTGAGGAGAAGGGAAGTCTGAATGAACAGGTCATATCTAGAATCAGAGGAGCTGCAGCCAACTGGCATAAAATGTTATGTGAAGTCTATGACAGAAGAATGCCAAAGAACCTGAAAAATAAGGTGTACAAGACAGTGGTGTGACCAGTACTACTTTATGGTACAGAAACCTTTGTAGTAAAGGCAGAGCAGATGAGGAGGCTAGAGGTAATGGAAATGAAGTGCCTGAGAAGGGTGGTAGGATGCACACAGTGGGACAGAAGAAGAAAGGAGGACATAAGAGAAGAAGCCAAAGTAGCTCCAATTGCAGAAAAGATCAAAGAGAATAGATTATGGTGATTTGGAAACATGCAGAAAAGCAGAAGACAATCTAGTGAAGAAGATTTGGAACAAACAGGAAGAAGGTAAGAGGAAACTAGGACATCCAACATAGAGGTGGAAAGATTGTGTGAAAGAAGATCTGCAATAGTCAGGTATGAGTATTGAAGAAGGCAGAAGTGTGGCATTGAATTGAGAGAGATAGTGACAGTTAACATGATGCCCTGACCCCATGTCGAAAATGGGAAAAAGGGGACTGATGATGATGGTGATGATGATGATGATGATGGTGGGAAGGGTGCAACAATCTCTGTACTGCATAGCAACCATCAACTAGCCCAGTGAATAAAATGATTATTTCCCTATATATCTAATTTGATGCCTGAAAGTGTATTGACATGTGACACTAGCCATAGTCCATCTTGTGACAATATTGGTCAAGTAAGACTGTAAGTCATATCCTCAAGAAGTAAAGATTTTTCTACTGTGCAAGATGCCTTTCCATATCTATCGCAAGAAAAGAAAAAATGCTTTACAAAAATGTATTCCTTCTACTTTATCTCCTTTGTTCTTTCTATTACGTCATTGATCTCAGGGAACTCTCTGATACTGCCAGGCTAATGTTTCATTTTTTGTTTTTTTGTGATGATCTTTCTTCTGTTTGTTGACATGATGTATGCGTATTGCATGTATATTATTTATCCATCTAATTCCATCATTCAATTCATGCACAAAACACTGATCAATAAATTAGAAATACTAGGTATCAATGCGCTCTTAATAAGATGGATAGCTACATGGCTGACAAATAGGACATGGCAAGTATCATATAGCAATTGGACAGGTGAAATTCTTAGTTCCAGTCAGGATGTCCCACAGAAATCTGTCCTAGGCCCTTACTTGTTTAGATTGTATCTTTCAAACCTACTTTTTTATCTGAGGTGTTCTACAGTCTATGTGCAGATGACCTGAAATTGGGTACACTGATTACAAGTGTTGCAGATAAGGCATGTCTGCAAAAGAACTTGACTAAATTAACCATTTGGGCACAGGAGAATAATATGCTCATAAATACATCAAAAACTTAGCATATGAGATTTGGGAGTTATTGAAACTGTAGATTCATTTAAGGACCTGGGTATATGGGAAGATCCAGCTTTGAATTTTTCTAATCATATCAACCAATTTGTTCATAGGCTCATAGGACAATACTAGGCTATTGGCTTGGGTGGGATGCCAGGGGTGTATTTTCTGTTTCCCATCCAGTCATCCAGGTTCCTCTTAAAGAAGGCTAGTGAGGTACTCTCCTTGACATGGAGAGAGACTCTAGTCCACATATGGGGTATTCTTTGGGATACAAATGTATTCCACGAACAAGTTCTATTAATGTCACAGACCAGGTTTAGGCCTTAAGTGCTGGTTGTGTGAGTAGAGTTTGACTTATGGATATGCAGCAACTCCATCAGGGCTGGGTCTGAGATGGCCTTGTATGCCAGGCAGAGGTCACACTTGAGCAGTCCGTATGAGGGTGAGTAGAGGGACAGGGTTTTAGCCTATCTGTATAGGATAGGTGTTTGACACCCTGGATTTTCCTGGTCAGGGACCTCTGTGGTCTCTCCAACTGCTGCATGTGCTTGGCAAGGTACATGCCAAAGGGATCATTGTACTCGATAATGGGTCTGATAAGGGAGGAGTACAGGGATGTTATGACCTCCTTGTTCCTGGATGAAATGCTCTTACTTATGAGGTGGGCCATATAGAAAGCCTTCCTTGCAAAGGAGCTAGTGCGGTGGTCAAAAGTCAGATTGCTATCAACCTGGGTGCCCAAGTCCCTCATGACTGACTGCATGCTTAGTATGTGGTTATTAATGTGATAATTAGTGGGGATGCCATTTTACCCAAAGTGGATAATGATGCATTTCTTGGCATTCAGTTTGAGGCCATGCTTCTGTCACCAGTCATTAGTTAGGGTAAGGCCCTCTTGGAGGATGTTCACATTACTAGGGGAATTTAAGAAAACACTCAGGATGCAGTAGTCTGCAAACTTGGTCAATCACAGCCCACTGATTTTGATTTGCACCTCAGAAAAGTATATTGCCTTGGGGTATGCTGCTCATTATGAGTCTACTACTAGAGGTGGCTCCCCCTATTTTGACTGAGTGAGCTCTATCAGTGAGCCAGTTAGCTGGCCATATGGTAACATACAGGTTGATGCCTAGCTGGGAGAGTTTATCTATTATGCCTGAATGGTGTTGAAGGCTTTGGCTAGGTCAAGAAAAGCAGTGTGCACAATCTTTCCCCCATCCATGGCTTTGGTGACAGTTTTGAAGAAGTCGACTAAGTTTAGCAGGCATGATCTCCCTTTGACAAAACCAAACTGTGTGGGGTCAAGCATTTAGAGGTTGCCAATGTCTTTTTTATAAGATCAGTGATAATGCATTCCATGGCCTTGCAGATCAGGCTAGTTAGGCTGATGGGAGTATAACTGCCTGGGTCAGTGGACTCTCCACCCTTATGTAGAGGGATGACACTGTCTGTCCTCCATTTAGCAGGTGAAGCTGGTCCTCAGGCTTTGATTGAACAGGGTGTATAATGGTGCTGAGAGCTCTTGCCTGAGTTCATGTACGATGCAGCCAAGGATGTTGTTGGGTCCCATGGAGGCTGAATTTTTTGCCTTTGAGAGGGCATTAAATACCTGCTCCCTGGTGATGAGGGGAGGGGGGCAGGTACTGGGGATGTCCTGGTTTACTAATGGGGTGAAGATTTCACTGAAACTGTCTGTCAGCAGGTTGGCCATATCTACAGAATATGTGTATGTGGTGTTCTTGGGTACCATTTCAGAGCATATTTGGGTGTTACCTTTGAGATTGCAGAAGTATGTGAAGAAGACCTTGTGATTGCTCTTAGTTGATGTGGCCAATTTGGACTTGACATTAGCCTTAGAGGATTTTACTAGTGACTTTGTTTGTTCAGACAAAGGAGAGATTGCTTCCATCTGGGCACCTGCTCCTTCTTGGTCCTGGACAGCATTTTTTTATATATTTATTATAGAGTTTGTTTATTGCTGCTGTCCACCAGACAGGTTTACTCTTCCTTGAGGAAGATGATTTGGTTCTGTCAGCTACTGCTGAGTCCATGCAGCTATGTAGGTGCTCATATAGCTTTTTGGTGTAGGCTTGGACATTAGTGCTAGTTCCATCTGAAGGGACAATGGCTGTAAAGCTGCTTACACTTGCTCTCAGGAGGTTGTAGTCAGCTTTGGAAAACCTTTTTTTGTTTGACCCTGGCAGGGGGGGGGGTCAGGGGAGATGGTGACTTTGAAAGTGATCACTTTATAGTCGGATCTTACCAAGGAGGATGACACTGTAGGGGTACTACAGTGGCTACTCATGGTTGTTAGTACTAGGTCCTGAATATTTTCACCTTTCATGGGGGTATTGAGCAGATGATCCAATGCATTGGCATTGACAAAGTTGAAGAATCTCCAGGCATTTGTGTTTGGGCTAGAATAGGTCTTCTACTCTATGGTTGGGTAGTTAAAGTCGCCCAGGATCAGAGTAGGGGGTTGAATCCTGATGGATTCAAGTAAGTCCAGATAGGTGGAGTGGGCATCCTGAGTCATGGTTGGAAGTCTCTAGCTAGCTATGATTTGAATAGGTGTTTTGTAAATAGTTAACTGCACCTGGAGTGTCTCTTGTGCATCATACTGTTTGACCAGGCTGGAGGTGTGTATTTCTTTAATAAATATTGAAATGCCATCTCCTTTGGCTTTGTAGACCTCCATTTGGGGTCTTAAAGTATGGTAGGATGAGTAACCTGGTAACGCTGGGGTGCTCTCCGCAGCTTTGAACCAGGTTTCAGTGGTAGTTATAGAACTATAGGTTGTATAAAATGATTTATAAAGTCTAGGCAATTAGAAATGATGAAGTCATTATTTGTTAGTTACATTAGACCCAAATATGAGTATGGAATAGCAACATGGAAACCTTATAAGAAAACAAGCATGAGTAAACAGAGGAACTATACCAAGGACATTCATGGATGAGAAAATTTAAGTTATTATGAAAGACTAAAATATCTGAATTTGAAAGATTTCTCTTACAGCTATCTAAGAGGAGATCTTATTCAGGTATATAGGGCATTTAGAGACAACTACCTCTGAGAATGATTGGGGTTATCAAAAAGTAGTAGAGAATCATCAGACAACTTATGTAGAAGACCCTATAGGAATGAGAAGTGTACTGATTGGTTCTTTGAGAGACCAGGTGATGCATGGAACAGACTACTAAATTAAATTAAAGCAAGTACTAGTTTAGATATTTTTAAGAACAACCTGGGCACTTATTATGGAAACAAGTGTGTTGATACATAGGCAGGCTAGAAGGACATTAATGCCTGTGCTTGAAATATTCATAGTGTAGGTATTTATCAATGCCATCATGCACGTTTTTTTTTTTTTTTTTTTTTTAAATAAATATTAGCGTTTTTACAGATTGGAGATTAGTGTCCCTTCTTTTTGGGAAATAAAAGCAATAATATATTTATACAGTGACTTCTGACTATCATTTTATCATTTATTTTATATCCATAAGTTAGGCATTTTGTATTTGTTTAAAGACAAGTGTCTTTTTTTAATTTCTGCAGTTGCTATACATATATAGCCTTCAGGAAAAGGAAGGACAAATGCTTTGATTGTCCTTCAAAACAATGAAATACTAATCTTATTGTAACAAATCTGATAAGAATAGCTGCCAAGCACATTTCTGCTGTGATAAATCTGACCATGGAAAATGAGTCACGCTAGTCACAAGAATGACTTTAAATGCATCATGTTATCTGGAAACATATTTTAGGTTTTCTAGGAAAATTATGTTATTACTTTCTTCAGATAGATGATGTAGCATTTATATATTTAATGAAGAGCACTTGAATGATACATACCTTTTATAAAACATTTGCTTTGTTTTGTTCAGGTCTGAAAAATAGAAAATCATATTTATGCATTGATTGTGTCTCACAGTTTTACATGGGCAGCTTTTAATCTTAGTGTGATATGAAAACTTCTGAAATGCAAACAATAAATTAATTTATTTTCCTTTCTTGATACATTTAACACCACATTTACAATATATAGATAGATACATAGACAGTCAGAAAACTATATCTGACATCATGATGGTTACAGTTAAAAAGTTTAGCCTTAGGATTCCTTCAGCAGTAACCTCTTGGAAAGTACCTTAAATTCTCAACAAACTTATAACGGCTGTCAAGTAGTTGTGATACTCCCACACACACATACTCAAACACACACACACACACACACACACACACACACACACACACACACACACACACACACACGCATGCAGACATACACACGCACGCACACATGCACACATACATGCACACACACACACCACAAACACGCACACATACATGCACACACACACACACACACACACACACACACACACACACACACACACACACACACACACACACACACACACACACACACACACACTCAGGATGTAAAATGTGTAATTGACACAATCGACCTTTAGTTTGTAAAGATGATGTGCATGCCTTAACTTCACTGACAGCAAGAAAGTGGATAGTAGCAAAGGCCAGTCATGACAGAACCATATAAATGATAATGACAAACAGGGCCAGAGAAATAGGATTCTTTTTTGCAAAATCTGAGCTATATATATGGGATATCTATCCTCAAAATGGCAGATGTGTGCTTTTAAGCTGAGTTACATCAAGTCATCCATTTTCACTTACAGGATATTTATGTAGTACTACCTCAGCATTTTTCTATTACAAGAGGGGTGGAAGAAGGATATAATATTTGCTTCTGACTTTGCTTTGTTCCTTTATTTGGAAATAGTTGTTTCCACTTTTTTGAACACAGACTTTTTCCATATAATCTTCTAAAACTGCTGCCTATGTTTTATATATTGTTTGTCTTTGTCTTAGATAAAAGTACTACAGTGCAGCTTAATTTTGATAATTTACTTCTTTCACCCCATACCTTAGATCCACAGCTGTGACAACATCTAACTCCATTTTTCTAAGTGTACTGTGCATAATTGAACAGATTACCCCAAGTTGCTCCTCTGGACTGGCCAGCTCCACTCCCTTCCAACACCCATTTCAGAGACAACCCCAGGACCCACTACTTACATACAATTTAATCATTTCCTCAATAAACCTCAGAAATGATCAGATACTTTCTCTGGAACTGCACTCATTCTCCTTCCATTATGTATTCTTTACTCACACACATTCTCCATACCACTCTGAACTTTTTCTGCATTAACCTCCAATTATGAATACCCTGCATACCTTAGACATGTGTGATGTCTGTATACAGAAATACTTAGAACCTATACTTGATCCTTCACTATCTTTCCTATCACACAATTAATCCCAAGCCAAGAAGTTGCTTAGAAATTGTCATTCTTACTAACTGTTGAAACCAAACTTTCTATTGCAATAAATATTCTGCTACCAAGACTTGACTATGCCTTCACTGCCATGGCCTTCATCCCACCTTGGAATCATGACCTCCTACAAAAAAGTGAGAATAAAATCCTGAGAATCATTAACTTAAGCCCCTATAATGAACACTACAACACTACCATTTCTAAACTAACTGGCTTCCTTTCAGTGACAGAGCATCTGTAGTCCTTACAATACTAGCATTTAAGATTCCCAAATGAACATTACTTCCCCCTGCTACATAACCAGCTTTTTTTTCACAATGACAGCTTGCTCTTACACAGACCACCTTTCCTTCTCTGTGCTGTAGAACATTCCTTCTACAAACTGGCTCCTACATTATTTATCTCGTTCCCTATTGACATTAAGCAGGGCTCCACCTCTCATTAATTGGGTAGTGCAGTGGTGCAGCAGTTAACATTGTCACCTCACAACAAGAGGTTCTCAAGTTTGATTCTCAGCTGGGGCGCCTTTTGTGCAGAGTATACATGTCCTCCCTACGTTCGTGTTGGTTTCCTCTGGGTACTCCAGTTTCCTCAAACATTCCAAAGACATGCATCTAGAGCATTTATCCCCAGGCTTCTGCTGAAAATAGGCTCTGTCCTAGTTGGACTTTCCCAGTTAACAAACATTAAATTATAAAACAAAATAAAAATAAATATAATAAAATTCAAAAAGACTTCTAAAAGACCACTTTAAACAGGCCTGTCTGCACAAATGTTTTGATCTTGCCTCCCCACCTGACCAAGCCTGTGCCACCTACATCTCTGTTCTCACTCTTCCTCTTATCTCTTGCTTTCAGCTGGTGAACTGTTCACCTATTTCCTCTTTTAACCAGTCTCTAGTTCTTCACTCTAGCACCACCCTTCACTTTTCACCTCTCACATTAACTATATCTTTAAATAAATGCAACAGTAATTTCCAATTATTTTCACAGTAAATGTTGTAATATTATGTGATAATAGCACTGCAAATATTGTATCATATGTTATTGTTATTATTGTAATTTATGTTATTGTTTCCAGTAAAATGTTCTCCTCACATATATATAGGATCTTACCAACAGCTACATTTAATAGTTTTTCAATGGGTCCACAGCTATTAAAGTTATTTAGAACTTGTGAGGACCAGGAAAGGAAGTTGTCATTTAAAAAGGTACAAATCCATTCAAGCTGAAAACTTTAAATGTTACAGGGCACTGGTGGGGCCAGGGAATGGGCTGTCCAGGAAGACTATGATTTACAGCTTGCACAGCCATATTTGCGTTGCATTAACAGTATCACAGAGCATTAGTGATATTCTGGTAGGGTGCCTGCCAGTTAAAATAGTGCACCACCATTCTAGCAGTGTTACCTTGTAACAAACTAGTGTAGGAGATATCTAGTGGTGAGATATGTGTGTCATTTAAGACAACAACTGCATCTTCAGAGATGCTAGGGCCATTTCTGGGTGTTGCCTGGTAACCCTTGCCTGCCTTAAATATTGCACAGCTAGACTTGAAACCAAGATAATAGGGTGCTGCTTCATGATGGCTAACTTCTAATTGGGATGCTATATTACTGGATTGCAAGTAAGACTCCAGCAATGCAGATATACCAAATTAGACTATTGGAGTAGGAAGTTTCAATTCTGTGTTGCAGGTTCACAGTTTGACAGCTGTTATTACGCTTCCTTGTTGCAGCCATCAGCGTACTGTCTGTATAAACATCCACTAGATGCAGCTGTACAGAATATGTCACTCATTATTTTTAGTTATAATATACAGGACCAAGAAATGCACTTCAGTGAATTACAGACGTGCATGGTGTTTAATTGTGTGGTGCAGCAGTTAATGTTGTCGCTTCACAGCAAGAGGTTCTCTGGTTCGATTCTCAGCTGGGGTGCCTTCTGTGCGGAGTTTGCATGTTCTCCCTGGGTTTCTCTGTGGGTTTCTTCTCGGTACAACATTTTCCTCTTACATTTTAAAAACATGCGTCTGTAGAGTTTCTCCCCAGGCCTCCGCTAAAAATAGGCACTGTCCTCGCCGGACATTCCCGGTTAACAAATGTTAAATAAATAAAAATGAAAAAAAAATTACCTATCAATGCATTACACTGCTCACTTGTATCACATCAGGACTTTATGTTATAAGATTAATGTCAAAATATTACCTTTCAAGCAAAAAGAGAGGACAATGAGCCACATGTGAAGAGGAGGAAGCATACAGAGCTAACCAAGTAATTGCAAAAGAAAAGTCATATGAATCAGGGTAAGGGCTATTATATATATAGAAATAATGCCTTCCTAGTCTGCCAGTATATCTGAAGATAGAGGACTGCTGACACTGCAGTGCAGCATAAGGAGGTGCTGCATTCCTGAATATGTGATTTTTTTTGGATGATATGATAAACTGAGATCCAATCTACTTGAGTTGGTGGTAGCTCAGGAGGGTGTAAAGATCCCATGACACATATCAAAGACAGTAAGGATGCTTTATTTAATAAAAATATAACAAAAAGAGCTATCACTTTTCACATATTTACATCTTTACACATTTTTTATGTTTTCTTTTCTTTCTTTTCCTCACTATCTTCTATAATTGACCCCTAATCCTTTTTCCACAATCATAATCTAATTTTTGGTTATATATCTGCTAATATCCATTTTATAATTTAATTCAATCTTTCATTCCAAATAATCCATGTTACACAAAATACATTTTGTCTTCTCTTTACACATTGGTGCAGATTCAGTAAAGCTTACTTGGTCATTTTTTCCATGTGTGTATCGCTGTGTGATGCAAACATGGGCAAAGTGAGTTTTAGATTCAGTAAACTCGGTACCGGTGCACAATCATGAGCATTCACGCACAACGATGGAAGCTTTCATGGAATGTAAATTTCAGCATAAGAAGCTGAAATGTGTGCTGATGAAGTGAAACAACACAGTGGAGTGATCCAATGACCTTAAACACAATTGTGTGGACTCCATGTCTGTGTTGGTAGTGTACACGGAAAATACATGGCAGTAAGGGCTTGTAAAAGTCCACAAATATGGACAGAATGCCCATGAAAAGGTAACAGCACAAATATAATTGGTGATGTATACACTGTGGATGTCCGAAAGCATCAGGGGGGTGCATCAGATTAGCATACGATATTTTTTACCATGTATTTGCACAGTGTGCCTCTTGCTGTAAAATGGTTTTAAATATGAATAACAGATATGACATTAAAAAGAGAAGTATAATGTAAAAAACAAAAAAACTCCAAAGCAGACTCAGAAGTAATCCAGGCAACAAAATAGTATTCCAACTCAGGTTTTAGCGCTTTCATCCACTTATTTTAATTGTGAACTTCCTCAGAAAATAACAAACACATACTCCCAAGTTCCTTTAGATACTTAAAAATAGGAAATGACATCACAGTGTCGTTTCACATATTTTTTTAAAAAACACTTAAACTCTATTCATAAATACACTTTATGTTATAAGTGTGTTGAATATATATTAAATAAAATGTTTTCATTATTTTATGATTTTTTTAAAAAATAATGCTCATAGTTATAACACATATCATCATTGTTTCAATAAATATATAACTCATACTAATAACCATTAAAAAAATAGAAAAAAAATAGAAAAAAATATATATATATATTTTCACACATTTCTATCTATTTGATAAAAAACATTTCAAATTAATCGATTCATTTAAACCTGGTAATCGATCTGCAGCCAAACAGAGTTGCCATAATGTTTCCTTACATTCCAGAATGTTGTTCAGATCCACTCCCAAAGGCACTTCTTTAACCTTCTCTACTACTGAGAATTCAAATTTTTTAAAATTTGAACAACCAACTGCATGTTTTGCAAATGAATTCAACATATCTTTCTTCTTTATAGCTAAATTATGTTCATATATTCTGCGCTTCAAACTTCTCTTTGTTTTTCCTATATAAAAATGTTCACATGATGCGCAGCATGCAATGTACACTACATATTCAGAATTACAATTATAATAACCTCTAGGCTAGATTGTATAATTTAACCATTGTACAAAAACAGAAGAACTGTTGCTTATGTACCTACATTGTTTACAATTTTGACAAGCAAAAGTTCCCTTTTTTATACTGGCACTTCGAGTGTTACTAAAGTACTCTTTGTTGTCCTTTTCTAACATGTACTTTATATTAACCAACCTTTTATAAGTAAACATGGGTGTTAATCCTATTCTTGTAACTAGGTCTTTATTTCCAAGCAAAACTTTCCAATTCTTTTGAATTATTTCCTTTATTTGCCCCATTTCATTTACTATAGGTAACAGAAATGAAATGTTATATTTGGTATTTTTCTCCACCATCACTGAACCCAAATTTATACAAACATCTTTTGCCATGAGAATGGGTTTCGCTAATCCTCCTCTTAGACTTATAACTTCCCGCTCTATATTTTTTAACCAATCTACCTCATATCCCCTCTGTAAAAACAAAGACCTGAGGAATGTAATTTCATCTAAAAAAATCTTTTCATCAGTTGTCAACCTACTTAAGCGGATAATCTGTCCTTTAACCACCCCTTTCTTCATGTGTGGTGGGTGCAAACTTTCTTTATGTAAATATTGATTCGCAAATATTTCTTTTCTAACTATTTTGCTTAAAAATGTGTTGTTTTCCTTATTCAGACTCAGTTCTATGTCTAAATATGAAAAGGTTTCACCAAAACCACTTATCTTAAATTCTAAAAAGTTTGTAGTGTTGTTTATATCTGTAACCATACTTTTAAATTCTTCTTGTGTGCCACTCCACAAGAAAAACAAATCATCAATAAATCTAAAGTATTCTTGCACCTTCTTAAAATTCAGGTGTTTTACCAAAAACTGTAATTCCCAATTTACCATCACTAGATTAACAAATGACGGTGCTACCCTGGCACCCATCGCCACTCCAGAAATTTGCTGGTATATATTTCTCTCAAACTTGAAAAAATTGTTCAAAAGAACTAATTCCATTAAACTGCAAATTGTTCGTATTTTGCAATTGTCAAAATCTGTATTTCCTGTAAGATATTCCCTTAAATAATCTAACCCTTCTTGTTGTTTAATAGATGTATACAAGGATTTCACATCTAAACTAAAAAAGGTGGTATGTTCTAAATCAACATCAAGGTCTCTTAACTTTTCTAGAAGATGCCAGGAATCTCTTATGTAAAACTTTGATTTTTGTACAATCGGGTTCAAAACTTGGTCCAGCCAAATTGAAATATTTTCTGTTTTAGAATGTTTGGCTGCTACTATTGGCCTAAAAGGTGGATTTGTTGAATTGCCTTGATTTTTTTGGAATGCCAAAGAAACTAGCTAATTTGGGATACTCTATCAAAAAATATTCATAAGTACTGTAATCTAGTTCTCCTTGACTCAACATATCAAATAAAGCTATATCCACTTTTTGAAAACTTTTTTTAACATCCTTTAAGTTAACTTTTTGATATGTACATATATCTTCCAACATTTCCAACAAAGATGCTGTGTATTGATGTGCATTCATAATCAATATTTTCCCCCCTTATCCGCCTTCATTGTTCTAACTTTTTGATTATTACATAAATCCTTTAAAGCTGTTTGTTCTCCTTGACTTAAATTTTCTACACCTTTTGGAGAAATAATCCTTCTAAAATCATTCTCACATAAACTCTGAAAAGTTTGCAAAGTGGTGTGTAAAGGAGGGTTAAAAGTACTATGTTTCTTAGATACATGTTTAAGTACCCTAACATCTGATGTTTCTATAATATCTTGCATGATATAACTTAGGTTTAATTTTCTCAAATACAACCTAAAGTCAATCATCAGCTTTCCTATATTCATTTTGTTAGAGGGTATAAAAGAAAAAACTGTTTTCAACACACTTAAAGTATCATCAGTTAAAACAATGTCAGACAAATTAATGACACTAATGTCATATTCATCTACAGTCCTTGTGTGGGTTGAAATAACACATCCTTCATTTAACTTCAGTATTTCCTGTAATTCTGATTCTTCCCTTTCCCTTTCCCCTTCCCTTTGTATTGAGTGGTGTTGTGCCACCTGTAAGTCTGTTTGTTTCTTACATTGTCCTTGGGAAAAGGAACTGAATTAATTGATTTATTGCCACTAAAAACTGCTTGAACATAATTTCTTGAACAGTTGTTACAACCATTTTTGTTGGAATGTTCCCCTTCAGATGTTATCTTGTTTCCATTTTCATTTACTTTAGCTCCATCAATATTGTCATTATTTGTATTAGTCTCTCCCATGTGAGGACCAACTGTCTGTTGATTATGTACAAATGACTCTTTGTCAGGTACAACACTGTTGTTTGAAGGTGCTTTTGTACCTTGTTCACCCATCTCCCTATCTTGTGTAATATAGGCTTGTTTATTCACATAAGAAAAAATGTCTCTTCTTAATTTAGACTGTTTCCTAGCCCGATGTCTGTCAGCTTTCGCCTCGACACTATTATACAGTACTACGTGATCCAAAAAACAGCCGTAATTTTTTATCTTTTGATCAAGTTCTTTAATGCTCTCGTTTATTGTAGTCAGCTCTTTCTGATAATGAGCTACCAACAAGCCCATCATGGTGACGCCAGTATTGTTGTACAGTTCTATCAACAGTTCACATAGTTCGTCACCTACTTTCACACAATTTGGAAACTTAGCTGTTCTTAGGCCTTGTGGAACAAGTTTCCTGTTAATGCACTCCTCTAAGTACATAACTTCTAATTCTAAGGTAACATGCCTCATTACTAATTTTTCAAGTTCAAAAATAGCCTTTTTACAATTAACGCCATCCATACGACTATTTTCAATATTGCACTTACTTACTGTACTGTTCAAATTGTTCATTTGTGTTAATGAAAAAGGATTCTCTCCAGTCTTGCAAATGTAATCCCAAACGTTAGATTCTTTGGCGTTAATGAATCCAACAGCTCCCTGTTTATCCACTCCATTGCAACTAGTTCCTTCTCCAGTCGCGTCACTTCCTTTCGTGTTGCAGGGAACCTCTGTAACTTTGTCCAACCTCTTTCCACTGTCCCTTGTAGTACTATCCGAAAGAGGTGAGCTACTCAAACTCTCTTTAACCATTCTAACGATAGTGGCTATGAATTCATCCTGATGTAATTGAAAAGGAGAATTCTGAATGCCACTCTCTGGAACCGGGTATATAGACAAGTTCAATAAACTTGTCTGGCTTGTCAAACCTGCTTGACTCATACCTTCCGTAGCCATGGAAAAGCCTCCAAATAAACTTGGACAATAAACGAACTTAAACAAAAAACTGAATAACGTAAAAAACAAAAAAACTCCAAAGCAGACTCAGAAGTAATCCAGGCAACAAAATAGTATTCCAACTCAGGTTTTAGTGCTTTCATCCACTTATTTTAATTGTGAACTTCCTCAGAACATAACAAACACATACTCCCAAGTTCCTTTAAATACTTAAAAAATAGGAAATGACATCACAGTGTCGTTTCACATATTTTTTTAAAAACACTTAAACTCTATTCATAAATACACTTTATGTTATAAGTGTGTTGAATATATATTAAATACATTTTTTTCATTATTTTATGATTTTTTAAAAAAAATAATGTTCATAATTATAACATATATCATCATTGTTTCAATAAATATATAACTCATACTAATAACCATTAAATAAAAAAATAGAAAAAAATAGAAAAAAATATATATATATATTTTCACACATTTCTATCTATTTGATAAAAAACATTTCAAATTAATGGATTCATTTAAACCTGGTAATCGATCTGCAGCCAAACAGAGTTGCCATAATGTTTCCAATGTACAACAGGTATTGTAATGCCCTGCCTTGTGTCATTAAAACTCTGCTCCAGGGCTATTGCCCAGCTTACACAGCTACTAACTGTGGATTCCAGACTGTCAGCATAGTTATTATACAAATGAGTGCAAAAATCAGTGAATTTTTTAAATCACAAAAAGCAGGAACTCTGCAGGAATGTTTACTTCATGTAAGCTCCTACACAGTATTTATGTTTCCCATGGATGTTGATGACATTGGGGGGGTGGTGTCAGGTAACTTTGTTGTTGTTTTAGGGGTGTTTTATGAGTGCTTGCACAGTGTGCTGCTTCACGCAAATGGTTATGGTGCTGCATACACTGTTTGCATGACCAGACCACCCAGGTATCAGACATGAACTAGACATCCAGAAATAGAAATTGGATGCATTCAATCAATATTGCTGAGCACTGCTGGGCATTGCACAGACCTGGTAAGAGAGACTGTGCTCTGCTCATTCCCTTCAGTTATGGGACTTTGTATAACTACTCCTATGGCGACAGGTGTTAGGTATTGGACTGGAGTGCAGATGGCTCTTTGTTCAAGTACAGGGTGTGGCAACTTTTTTAATACTGTTTTGACATTGCAGCTTATAGAAATGAAGTGTAATTAGCAGTAATTAGCATTTTCTGTATGTTTTATGACAACAGGGATGAAAATGTAACATTTTTACATGCCTTACTTTAGTTATGCACTGCTGTGCTCTGCTGCATGGTGGTGCGCACAGCACACTACTGCTCGATGAAGCAGGACATTTAAGTCATGTTAATTATATACTAAGCAGGTGCACTCCATCTTAATTAGCCAATCTCACATGGTGGACCTACTCAAGAAATGTGTAAAGTATGCATACAGCCTACATTCTGATTTTCCCTTGCTAATTCAACACCATTGGAGCAGAGACTTGGAAATTTTAACTGAGATAATGCTAGGGGCTGCTGCAGGTATTCTGCAGTTGAATGTGTTAGAAGCTTAAGTCAATACTGCTGGTGCTGTTGACAACAGGCCTAGACTGAGAAGGAGAAGAGTGTTCAGGCCCAGGATGTTATATGAGCTGGAGATTGTAGAGTGCTACAGGGTGGACAGGGACATATTACAAGAACTCTGTGAGCTCTGCCACCCTCTATTCAGAGACAGAGCAAACTGAGGGGAACCCATCCCAGTGGAATCTAAGGTATATGTAGCAATTAGGATATTAGCTACAAGTACTTTTCAAAGACCAACTGGGGACATGATGGGCGTTTCACAGGCATCAGCTTCCAGGATACTCCACCAGTTCCTGGATGCTATGCTTCTATATGCCAGTGAGTACATATTTCCCCTTACCCCTTAGGAGAAGGCCAGCAATATGGAATGGCTATACACGTAGCACACTACTCTAAAGTACTGGGTGCCATACATTGCACTCATGTACACATCAGGGCAACACCTGGTGAGCAGGGTAGAATCTACAGTAACCGCAAGGGATATCACTCCATCAAGTGCCAAGTCATGTACAATGTCCAGGGGGTTATCTTAAATGTGTGTGCTGGCAACACTGGCAGTTATCATGATTCTCATATCTGGCACACATCACAGCTTTACCAGATGTTTGCTAGGGTCCGCCCTGGAACCGTGGATGATGACACTCATCTGAAATGCATACACACCCATGGAAGAACACCATAGTGAGGCACACGCCCAAACTAGGAGCATCACAGAGTGTGTGTTTGGTCTTCTGAAGTCACAATTCCAGTGCCTCGATATATCCAGCGGAGCCTTGCAGTATACTCTACGCACATGTACAGAGCTATTTACTGTATGTGCTATGCTCCACAATCTGATCCAAAGCAATCAGCTGAAGCAGGATCAACAAGGTGAAGAAACACACAGTCACAGGAGGACTTGGAGGAGGAATACCCAGTGGCTGTCCATGTAGGCAGATGTAGGCATGCTCGGTATGCCCTTGCTTTGGCAAAGAGTCAATGCATAGCACATTCACTGACCACTTAGGGACTAATACCTTCCTCCTATTAACATACAGACATTAAAAATGATGCCCGGCAACACACACAACATGCACCTATCCATGTATTGGCTGTGGATTGCTGGCATCAGAGGGAGTCAGCCCTGAACTACAGTTGTGTCAACTAGTGCATTTGCAGGGTAGGTCCTTAACCTACACTGTAGTCTTATAGATTAGTATGACATATCATTTGTATCTATAAACTTTGTACAGTGTGCAAGTAAATAGTGGTGCAATTGTGCAGAAAATTAAGTAACATATGACTAATGTCACTATTTTCCTAGTTTGTGGTCATTTGTGATGTGGAGGCCTCATGCATGAAACCATCATAGAGTCCTACTGCAGCAGATTACTGGTACAAAATTCAAGAGAGAAGTTCGAAAGTAAGGCTATACATTGCAGTGCCTGACTTCAGACTTGTCTGTGTCTTATCAGTAGATGTGGATTGTTACCCCTCCCCCCAAAATAGGGGTGTTCCCTTGTAACTGCCATAACAGTAACTCATTTATGCTAACTCCAAACCAACAGTAAATGGGTGTTTTTCACAATTATTATCCCCTACATTTACAGGAGAATACTGTAGATTTGATAATCCAAAGTATGTGTTAGGTAACTCATGTATAGCAGTGTACATAAATATGCAGGTGGCTGTGTGATCAATGAACCCTGTTCTGGCAAGTTGCTTCTATGGCCAAAAGGACTAAGGCAAACATCCTATTTGATGATGCTGTAATGCTGTTGAGGGTTTGAATCCTGATATAAGTAGAGGTTTGGGAAATGCACTAGCAATGGGTTGCATTTTACAGACTGTGACTCTGTGTTCCATACTGTTACTAACTTTGTCTTGTCTTAATTCCACATTTTCACAATTCTCTGCATGTTTAGAACCATTTTTATAAGGATTAGCTGGTTTGCGTTGAGCACAGCAGTGGGGAAACAGAGAAGGAGGAAATAGGATTTATGTCCCAGACACTGGATGCATTCAATCAATGTTGTTAATAATTGGGAAATCCTAGCCTGGAGTAGGGATAGAAGTGGGCTGTAGTAACAGGTATATATTACATAATAGTAAGACTCTGGTGTGAGTAATGTGCCTTGCATGTGTGTACTGCTTACATTGTGCAAACAGTAAAAAAAAGGCAAAGGCGCATGTGTGTATTCTTAGTTAACCATAGGGTAAAGCTGATGTTTCTTGCTCTCTCTCTATATATATATATATATATATATATATAGATATATATATATATCTATATATATATATATATATATATATATATATATATATATATATATACATATATGTATATATATATATATATATATATATATATATATATATATATATATATATATATATATATATAGATATATATATACAATATATATATATATATATATATATATTTATTTATTTTATTTATTTTACATTTGTTGACCGGGCTAGTCTAGCTGGATATATGTCCATTTTCAGTAGAGGCCTGGGGAAAAAAGCTCCATTAGTTATTACAAGTTTAAACAGAAATAGACAATACAGGTTCTAACATATATTATGATGGCAGTAAACCAAAATAGGTAATAAAATATATATATTTTTTTTTCACATGATGTGAATTACAGTAGTCAGACAATATATATGTGAAAAATATATATACATAAATGTTATGTAAGGGGAAAGTTATCAAGGATATAGGGAAAAAATTATGGAAAAAGAAAAGAAAGAGAAGAAGAAGCAGAGTTAGTCTGGGTTATTGCAAGAGCATAGCCAGTGTTAATTGAAATACATTTTCAGTTGCCTTTTAAAAATTGTGAGAGAAGTCTGAGATATGATATCAGAGGGTAGTTCGTTCCATATTTTTCCAACAGAGTTGGAGAAGAGGCAGTCTCCTGCAGAGTTATTGGGTTTAGCAATATTAATCAGTAGTTTGTTTGAAAAGCGTAGATGTTTCAGATTGTTATATGGTGTAATAAGGCTGGAGAGTATTGGTGTTTTAGTGGGTTGGTTTAGGATCTTGTGAGCTATTGTGAGCTGTTGAAGTACAAGCTGGTTAGGAAGTTCACGCCACCCTAGTTGTCTTAGATTCAGGCAGTGATGGGTTCTAAAAGGGAATCCTGTTGCAAATCTAGCAATATTGTGGTAAGATGTTTCTAGTTTCTTGAGGTTGCTATTGGAGAGATTACTGTATATGGGGGAAGCATAGAGAAGAGTAGAGATTAGGTGCGTTCTGGCTACGGTGGTTCTTGCTTCAGGTGTAAGGAAAGGTTTGATTCTGTATAGGGATCCTATTTTTTTATTCACTAATTTTATTGTATTGTTGATGTGAGAGTCAAAGTTAAGATTGTTGTCTATTGTTATTCCTAATAATTTAGTAGTTGGGTCAGGAGAAATAAGAGTACCGTCAGTGGAAGTGAGAATGAAGTTTAGTGGGGTTGACTTTCAGGTAGGTGAGAAGAGTAGCAGTTTGGTTTTCTTGGGGTTAAGGAGCAGGCAACGGTGTGAAAACCATTGTTCTACAGTGTTAAAAGCATTTTGGGTAAGAGACTGGAGTTCAGTTTGTGAGGTAGCTGTGCAGATTATAGTAGAATCATCTGCATATTGAATGCAGGTAGTGTTTGGGATAGCTGATTGCAGGTCATTAATAAAGATGGAAAATAGAAGTGGGCCTAAGATAGAGCCTTGTGGCACTCCTAAAGAGATAGGAAGGAGATCAGATAATGAATTTTTCCAGAGTACTGCCTGCTGATGGTTTTCTAGGTAAGATGTAAACCAAGTTATGGAAGGAGGATTAAGTGAGAGAAAATTCAGTATGTGAAGAAGAAGTTTGTGATTAACCATGTCGAAAGATTTAGATAAGTCAATGAAGACTGCAGATGATAGATTATTTTTGTTGCGGTTATAGTTGATGGAGTTTGTGAAAGAGAGTAATGCAGTGGTGGTACTGTGGGAAGGTCTGAATCCATGCTGACAATTAGCAAGTAGGTTGTTGTAGAGAAGGTGGGTAAGTAGTTGTTTATGGATACATTTTTCCATGATTTTAGCAATGGGTGACAGTAGTGCTATGGGGCGAAAGTTAGAGAAGTCATTGGAGTTCCCCCTTTGTGTAGTGGGATGATATGAGATATCTTCCAGATAGAAGGGAAAATTCCTTCATTTATAGATCTATTTATCAAAATAGACACGGGATAGGCAATGGCTTTAGCACCTATTTGCAGGAACTCTGCAGGAAGTCTGTCTGCGGAGGGGGTGGTAGGTTTTAGTTTTAGGAGCAGTGATGAGATAAAGGAGGTAGAAACTGGTTGTAAGTGAAGGGAGGGAGGTTGATCTGCAATTGGTGAAAGTAGCTTAGAGGTGTCAGGAGATAGGTGACTAGCAAGAGTCTGAATAGTATTAGTGAAGAAAGAATTAAAGGCATTAGCTCTATGTGTGGGAGTCTCTGGGTTAGAGCCTTGAGGGTTGGGTGTGATAGATTGGCCTGGGGATAGAAGATTGTTAATGCTGGTCCAGAATTTTTTAGGTTCCTTGTTGGAGGCTTGTTGTAATTGAAGGTAATAGTTCTTTTTGTCAGTCAGGAGTGCTTGTTTTGTACAGTTTCTAAGTTCTCTGAAGTGTTGGCGGTTAGTTAGATTCTTAGTGGTACGCCATTTTGCCCAGGATTTGTTTCTGAGAATGATTTTTTGCCTTGTATTGTTGGTCAGCCAGGGTGCTGCTTTAGCTTTGATTCTGGTAGTGCGATTTGGGGCATGAAGGTCTAGGATAGATAAGAATGTGGAATTGAAGTATTCTACTGCTTCATTAAGGGGAAGATATTTTAGTGGAGACCAATTACATTGTTTTAGTTCTGTTTGAAAAAGTTCAGAGTTTAATTGCTTTTTTGAACGGAATGTTCTGTAGGTGGTAGGAAAAATTAGGTTGGTTTTATGTCTAATAACATAAGTTAGTGAATGATCACTTAGATCGTCTGGAAGGGTACCTGATTGGTAGGTTTGTTGGGAAGTATTAGTAAGAATCCAGTCTAAGGTGGTTTCATTGTTACTGATTTTATTAGTTCTGGTAGGGCCATTAATAAGTTGTGTAAAGCAATATAGGTTTATATGGGAGGTGGGGTTTGTACTATTACAGGAATTCCAATCAATGTTTATGTCGCCTAGGACTAATGTTTCTTGAAGGAGGTTAGTGAAGGGCCAACTTTGGATGCTTTCTAGAGTATTAATGCTATTTCCTGGAGGAAGATATACACAGATGATATTTATGGCTTTATTAGTGTTGACTTGAAGTTTGGAGCAAATTACTTTGGCACTATTTTCTAGGGGTAGTTTCAGATTTATAGTACTGATTTGTAGTTGTGCTTTATGGAGAATTGCTACTCCTCCTCCCTTCTTGACTGAGCGGTCGAGTCTAATGATATTATACCCGGGTGGGGTGATGTCATTGTCTTTAATGGTAGGTTTTAGCCATGTTTCAGATAGGCATAAGATGTCATATTGGTGGACTTCGAGGAGGGCATGGACATGAGTGATTTTATTACAAATGCTACGTATATTGAGATGAGCTATGGAGAGTGAGTTGGTGGGTTTGTTATGTGATAGAGAAGTAGCTTTCTCTGTTTTTTTGTTGCCCTTGTTATGGATGTGGTATGGGCCAGGGTTGGGATGAATGTCCCCATTCACTAGTGAATGGAGGAGTGTGAAATATTTAGGATGTAGAGGTTTACAAGAGTAGTCAATTAATTTTCTAGATTTTGGGTTGTTTATCTTAAACTGTGCTAGTCTGTGGTATTTGGCTAGTAGGTAATTTGGTTTAAAAGTGAGATTTAAGAAGGTTGGAGACAAAGGTGATGTAGGTGTAGAGGTGTGTATGGAGGGAAAGGCAAGGGTAGAGTAAAGAGGTTGTTCATAGGAGGTTAGGAGATAAGTAGTTTCTAGAGGAGGTAGAAGTGATATACAGATGAGTAGTTGAAGTTGTGAGGGGATAAATGATGTATGCATCATAATGTTTGAGGAGGTGAGAGAGAGGATGAGAGGTAGATTGTAAGAACAGATGAGGAGTAGTAGTAAGACTTTATGTGACAGAGGAGGAGGTAAGTTAGTTAATTGGTGGGTATGATGTGAGTTCAAAAGGGGTTGGGTGAGTTCATAAAGAGATTTGTCTGACTGGAGTGGATAGAGTGGGGGTGTGACTTCTACAGGTATAAATGTAGGAGCACTGGGGGCGTGTGGGAATTGGGGGCAGGGTAGGGGAGCAGAGTGAGCCAGAAGGGCGAAAGGAGTGGGTAGAGACAAGAGAGCAGAGCACAGTGAGGAGGAAGACAATCAGTGAAGTATCAGAGTCCAGCAGGTAAGTCTGAAACCGGGAGAATGTAGACACAAGTTCAGAGGCTAGTAGAAAGAAGGTCAGGATGTTAGAGGAGAGGAAACTTCTTAAGGATGCCTTGGTACAAAGGAGAGATGGTGTATAAGTGAGTCTAAGGATACTGGGAACAGAGTGAAGGAAAAACTGGGAACAGGGTCAAGAAGGTAGGGATTTAGAAATAGGGTAGGAAATACAATGAAAAAGCTATGATTAAGATGGCTCCTAGTGGCCAGTCACTATGTAGCAATGGAGAGATCCCCTATTAGATTTGGTAGTCTAAGGGGAAGTAAGGATGAATCAGATAGTGTAGGAAGGGGGGTAAGAAGTGGTTTAGATTAAATATAAGAAAGGAGTGAGGGGCTGAGGAGAGGGTTAGGCTGCTGGCTAACCTGCCTGAGAGGCTTGCTTATCCTTGAAAAGTCTTAACATTCGTTTAGTAACAGTTTATTTGGATCAGTGTCAATACATACTTTCCCTGCCCTTTTAGAAGGAAAATGTCTCTTTGGGAACTGTTAGGTTTTTCTCCTTTTTTTGCCCTATTCTTCAAAGGCGTGCAGTGGGGTAAATGCAGGTGTTTGGAGCAAGGACAGTCCGGAACACAGTTCTGGTAATATATATATATAGAGAGAGAAGGTAGTAAGGCAGAAAATACCAAAAATAGAGAGCAGGTATAGATGTTTCACAAACACAGTTCCAAGTATAATTACAGTAAACAACAATACTTTGTAGCATTATAAACCTTTATAACTCATTTAGTATCAGATACTGCTATAAATGCAGGGCAATACATAACTTAAACAGTAAACCGAGTTTAGATAAAAGGAGCTGTAATAATAACAAGAGACATAATTCCTTAGTTAACAAACAATGCTATTTCATGTAACAGTAATAATTATTAGTTTCAATTATTCCTTATAAGTCACAATAGTATAGGGTTAATACAATGCAGGACTTAGAGGGGGTACGGATACTGTTTAATAGTTCAGTGGTAAGAGAGCCATTTAATACATTCCTCTATGCGCGTTGTTTAGACAGCTGAGCACATTGCAAAAAGTCCCTGTACCCAAGTTCATAAGGCTAGGAAAGTAGATGGCAATGTGTTATGGAGCGAGGGACAAAATATAGAATAAATAAGTAGATTCTGCATGCGGGGAATTGATTAAATTCAGTTTAACTATGATTAGTGAGGAAAGAAGCATTGAAATCAGCAAGAGATTGGTATTTCTGATTAAGAAGTGGTGACTAATGATGGTTAAGGAGAGTACCACATATGAAATGAAGGGTTACAGTAGCAGGCTCAGGGGCCATTTGATACAACCAGGCAAGCACCATTTATCAATGAGTGGTTAGGTATGGAGAGTAAATTGCATCCTAATATGGGTAGCGACACACTTTCCTGGATAATACGCTGATTTAATTAGATCAGATAAGGAATTCAGGAAGCTGTAAAGCTTTAATTTCAGCTCAACACTGAGTACAGTGACTGTTTGCATCTAAGCGACTATGTGCAGGATTCTTCAGACTATAATTATCGTGAAAATATAAAAACTGTGGCATTAGATATTATTTGTACAAAAGGTACTGATATAATCCTGTTACATAAAGGACTCGATAACAGGGCATCTAAGTAAAATGTAAAAACTGTGGCAGTAGATATTATTTGTACAAAAGGTACTGATATAATCCTGTTACATTAAGCACTCGATAACAGGGCAT
This sequence comes from Protopterus annectens, assembly GCF_019279795.1. NCBI lineage: Eukaryota > Metazoa > Chordata > Ceratodontiformes > Protopteridae > Protopterus > Protopterus annectens. The sequence goes on from NC_056730.1 coordinate 790,901,035, forward strand.
CTAAGTAAGGGACAGACCTACAGTAATGGGAATGCAGGATGAGCTGCATGTGGACAATGCTATTGAGGTACAGAGTTTACAGACTGTGACTCTGTGTTCCACACTGTATATATGTGTTCCATACTGTATATCTATCTATATATATATATATATATATATATATATATATATATATATATGGGTCTACTTTATAACACCGACACGCCAGTTCGCCGACACACAAACCACCGACACCAGATAACCGACAACACACAATACCGACAACGCAAAACACCGAACACCATTACACCGACACACTAAATGTAAACAACACATTACACTACATCACATATCTACTAGCCCTAACCCAAACCCTAACCCTAAGGTCCGACACTACCGCACACTCACCCTTCCTGCACCCTAACCCTAACTCACTTACCCACCCCTAACCCTAAGGTCCGAGACTACCGCACACTTACCCTACCTGCACCCTAACCCTAACTCACTTAACCCACCCTAAACTAATCTCCGTCACTATCACACACTTACCTTACCCGAACCCTACCTCCCTACCTCCGACACTACCACACACTCACCTATCCCACACCCTAACCCAAAATCCCACAACAACGCACACTTACCTTACCGCCCCTAACTCCGTCACGATCGCACACTTACCGAGACTCGCTCACACGCTACCCTAGTCACTCTATCCCCTGTCGGCACATCACCTTTCCGGTAAACTTACCTGTCGGTCATTTCGTCTCCCTCTTCTGCGTGTCGGTCAACTGCAATTTCGGCACATCACCTTGTCGGTAAACTTACCTGTCGGTCGTTTCGTCTCCCTCTTCCGCGTGTCGGTCAACTGCGATTTCGGTAAATTAAAGTAGACCCATATATATATATATATATATATATATATATATATATATATATATATATATATATATATATATATATATATATATAAATATATATATATGTATATATATATATATATATATATATATATATATATATATATATATACATATGCATACATACATATATTTGTGCATAGTGCCCTACATACCTCTCAAGCTAGATCAGGAAATCAGGTCAAAGCCACAAATAATGGGGGGACAAAGGCCAAAAATTAAGGATTCTTTTTGAATATTGCACTCACAAATGTAGAAAGGTAATAGATTAACAGGCATTACGCTAGCATGAATTTTCTGAAGGATATGACATGCGAAATTCAGATGTTTGCCAGTATTTTCTGATGTTATTTCTCAATGTTTTGCCACTGATTTTCCAGAAACCCATAATAGTGTTTGAAACAGACTAAAAATATGAGTCAGACTTCTGGACATTATGCAAAAATCTGACCAGTTGAGAGGTATAGTGCCCTATTATTCTTAGACACCAAGTCTCCCCTAAGACTGCATGTGGAAACATTGCAGATTCAGGACATGATCCAAGTGTATGTACATATACTGACAAGCCATCCCTTTGTTTCCCCACCAGCATCAATACCAACAAGCACAACAACCATGGGTCACCTTGAGTTTTCCGCACATATATTGACCACTGTACAGTTGTAATATATGATGTTGTGTTCTCCCTCATGGACAGGGCCAATTGAATGGTGCTCTCAGGCTTGCTCATCCAGATGCAAACAGACAAATAGGCTCAATAAGGGTATTGTTGTTAAACAACTAGGCTCCTAGACAGTATTCATCTGCTAGGCTACTAGCCTCAGATGACACAACGAAGCAATGTGACTATGAAGGTCTCACAAGCTGTTGTTGAACACATGGCTTGGTTATGTCATCTAGTATAAGTTCACCTGCAGTCTTACATAATTAATACTTGAGCTGTGGCACATGCATTATGTACTCTGATCTCTAGTCCATAAACATAGATAAGTAGGGTTCTAATCTCACTGCAGTTAACTGTGTGTGTATAAACAAAAGTAGGCATGTGTATCCCACTCCGACTTCACACATGCCATAGTTTTCCATTGTTTTGGTGCTTGCAAAACCATCCAGTCAAAGCAAGCCTCCAAACTCTTGTCTCCCATGTGGCCTGCTGATGTCATCTACCATAAGATCACCTGCAATCCTGTTAAAAATCAGGCTTGTGCTGTGGTACATGTGTTAAGTACTCTGATCTGTAGTATGTAAATGTAGGAAGCTAGGGATTTTCTCCTCACTGCAGTCAACTTGGGGTGTATCTCCATAAAGAATAGTGTAAGTGTGTATCCCACAGTGACTTCTCAAATGACATGGTTTGGCAATGTTTTTATGCTTGCACAAACATTCAGTCAAGGCAGTCCTTCAAACTCCTGTCCTCCACTCGGCCTGCTGATGTCATCTATCATAAAATCACCTGCAGTCCTATGTAAGTCAAACTTATGCTGTGTTGAATAGTTAAGTACTCTGACATATAGCATATAAACCTAGATAGGTAGGGGTTCTATCCTCACTGCATTCAACTTGGTGTGTATGTGTGTCTCTCCATACAAAAACTGTGTAAGTGAGTATCCAACAATGACAGATCAATTGGCATGGGTCTGCACTGTTTTTGTGCTTGCACAAACATTATGCCAAGGCATTCTTCCAAATTCTTGCCCTCCATATGGCCTGCTGATGTCATCTACCATAAGATTACATACAGTTCTATTAAAAGTAGACTTGTGCTGTGGTGCATGCATTAAGTACTCTGATCTATAGTATGTAAACCTAGGGGTGCACTTCACTATCTCAAAATACTGAAATCTCGAATGTCAGTGTCTCGAGACTAAAATATCGAAAGACCAGTTGCAAAAAAGTCCACATAACTGAATCTGGAAATGTCGAATCAGTGGTTGTGGTGGTGCACTGTGTTAATGGATAGCTGGAGATTCAGGTAAGTGTTTATATTTTAAGGATTTTGGGTAGGGACTTTAGTGTATGTTAGTGTGTTGGGAAGTTGTAGGTGTAGATTATGGTATGTATGTAAGAGTGTGAGTGTATAAGTGCTGAAAATGGTGGTGTTTGTATGTATGTAATGTGTGTTTGTGTGAGGGGAATGTAGAGTGTGTAGTGGTGGGTTTACTGTCTTTGTCTTTTTAGTGCAACCTCAGAGTTAGTATATATATATTAGTAGCAGGGGTGTGAGGTGCAGGGGGGCTTACCCCCCTGCTTTGATGTAGGGTAGATTCATGTATTTGTGTTCTTGTGTTTGTGTGTGTTTTGTTTGTTTGTTGTAGTGTGGGGGGAAAGTATATTTGTGTTTGTGTGGTGGAGGGTGTATTTAAAAGTTGCGATTTTGAATTTCGCACTTTTGGGGTTTCTGCATTTTGAATTTTCAGCTTTATAGTCTTGTGATACTGAAATTCGAGATTTCAGTATTTTGAGATTATAAAGTGAATCCAAACCTAGATAGATCAAGGTTCTATCCTCACTGCAGCCAACATGATCTGTGTGTGTGTGTGTGTGTGTGTGTGTGTGTGTGTCTGTATGTCTCTATAAAGAATGCTGTAAGTGTGTGTCCCTCACAGACTTCTCAAGTGGCATGGCTTTGCAGTGTTTTGTGCTTGCACAAGCATCCAGTCAAGGCAGTCCTCCAAACTCTTGCCCTCCACATGGTCTGCTGATGTCATCTAACATAAGATGACCTGCAGTCCTATTGAAATCAGACGTGCGCTGTGGTATGTGCATTAAATTAATTAAATTCTCTACTCTGTAAAATGATGTGAAATTAGATAGGTAGAGGTTCTATTCTCACTGGAGTCAGCTGTGTGTGTAAGTGTATGAGCTGTTGGTGGATGTTACACTGAGCATTTTACAGCAGCCTAAGGGGCATTGTCCTCTTGTCTTCTGCAGACACTGCTGATGTAATCAGTGATATCAAATTACTGGACATGTATACATCACAACAGGCCATGGTCACACACTGGTCTGACAGATGAGTAGATGTCACCTCATTCTATATGAGACATACAACAGTGACATTCCTGTTGTATGCACACACATCATATTTGCAATGGTGATGGACAGGTTGACACATTAGATCACATAGGAGTTGTCGTGGACTGTGATTTTTGTGGATGATATTGTGATCTGTATGGAGAGTTGGGAACAGGTTTATTAGACCCTGGAGAGGTGAAGATATGTTTTACAGAGGAGAGGAATGAAGGTCAACAGGGCTAATACAGAATATATGTATGTGAGTGACAGTCAGTGAAGGCATATGATGTGAAATACTTTGGATCAACAGTACAGAGTAATGATGAGTGTCGATGACAGGTGAAGAAAAGAAAGCAAGCATGTTGGAGTGGGTGGAAAAGAGTTTCAGGAATGAGTAGTGACAGATGGGTACCAATAAAACTGAAAGAGAAGGTCTACAAGATGGTAGTGAGACCAGTTATGCCATATGGTTGCAGATGGTGCCACTGACAAAAAGACAGAAGTTATAACAGGTGTTGTCAGAGTCCCAGATGTTATGATTTGCATTGTGTGTACTGAGAATGGACAGGAGTTTTGACCACATATTAGAGTATCGGCTGATGTTGTAAGGTTTGGAGACAATGGCAGAGTGGTGGGATTGTGTTGTTTTTGACATGCGTTGAGGAATGATGCTGGGTATATTAGGAGAAGGATGATAAGGATGGAAGTGCCAGGTAAGAGGAAAACAGGAAGGCCTAAGATAGGTTTTATGGATGTGGTGACAGAGGACATGCAGGTAGTTGGTGTGACAGAGCAAGATGCACAGGGCAGGTAGAAATGGATGCAGATGATTTACTGTGGCAAACCCTAATGGTACTATCCAAAAAAATAGGAAGAAGAAGATGACATCTGTGTTTGGAGAAACCCCATCTGTACACTTGTGGCATGAGTGTCAGTAAGAGCATCTCTTTGAAGGTTAGTGTGTGTGGACTCAATCTGGGCTTTAACAGTGCATTTTTCTATTTCCTGCTGTGGATTATGTGCAGAGGGTGTAACACTTTGCCATCATACATGCAAAAATGTCAGTACACTTGCTTTCAAATAAAAATGGCTGATGCTATGTAGCAGAGTAGATATAGCTGGCAGCTGCCAAAACCTCTGCTGCATAACAAGTGGCAATTTCCCACTTACATATAAATAACAGAGGTATTGATCCACCTTATGAAGGATCTCATAATGTACACCCCATAGATTAGTCACCTAAAAATAGCAGTCAGATCACATATACCCCTCCTTTTTGCAATCTCTATGCAGATTCCAGGTTCAAACTTCTCATTATCACCTATCATTTCCTCTCCATTTCCTCTGGTAGCATAGTTGACGTGTTTTGTTACTCAGTGCAGATAATGCCTCATGTGCACTGAATAGCCTGTATCTCCTACATCACTGAAGTACAAATTTCAAGGGATCCACTTATAGTAGGAATCTGGAATCCAGAAGGGTAACAGTAAACAGGTTGCCCATTCACACACCTTGACTCCTACTCATAATATGCACGCAACACAAGCCATCATATACAGAGGTACTCCTCACAAACAAACCTAAAATGCAGACACATCCTAAACACAATCAAGCCACAAGCAGACAATATATATAAGAAATATCATCACCACTATCTCACCACAGAAGTGCTTAAGGCAATAGGCATGTATCTTAAAGGTTTTCATAACAGTTGACTGTACAGTGAGACATACAGATGCCTCACTCTACAGGTTAAACAAGGTTATGTTTTAGTGTTAGCTGTGTGGCAGATATAGTCATCACAGCACACATGCAATCAAGTGTTTCAACAACAAGTCACACTCCTAATCCACCATACTTCATCTTGGTATGTACAACTTGAGATGTGACTATAGGAAATATATGAACACACGTGTTTGAGCTATCTAAATATGGGTCCAAGCCAGGTAAGTCCCTATGTCTGAGCAGCATTATACCCTCACCTAGGATGATACAAAGAACAGATTCTCTGAACTTGCCTAAGTTTCTGGTGTCATTCTAAGGTGATACAGTATCAGTGTGGGATAACATGGTGGATAGAGCATGGTGCTTTGCCAGACATAAGCCAATTGACTGCACCATAATCCCTTTATTAGGAAAGGTCACACATCCAGAATAACCAATGTGAAAATGTACAACTCCAACAAGTAAGGGCCATGCTGCTAAACCCTAGGAGTTCACATCTTAAACCACACTCTCTGTATGTACTCTTAGCAGTGAAGATGTTGATGTCTGTGCAGTCACAGAAACCTGGTTCAAGGGTTCAGTAAGTACTTTGGCCTTGCAAGGCTACAATGCCTTCCAAACAACCAGACAGCAAATGGATGTTATGTGAATAACAGGAGGTTCAATCAGCTGCAATTCTGCATGGACGGTAGGTGCAAAAGCTCAAAACCGCCAGCACCATATGAAAGGGAAAAAAGAGACTTTATTAAGTCATACCACAGTCAACAGACTGGTCAGTGTAATATATTGACTGCAGTCAACCACTATATACATATATATATATATATATATATATATATATATATATATATATATATATATCTATATATATATATATATATATATCTATATATATATATATATATATATATATATATATATATATATATATATATATATATATATATATATATATATATATATATATATATATATATATATATATATATATATATATATATATATATATATATATATATATATATATATATATATATATATATATATATATATATATATATATATATGTATATATATATATATATATATATATATATATATAGATATATATATATATAGATATATACAGTCAACAAATTAAATGCTTAATTAGCCAATGATAAGAAAATTCACAAATGATCATGCAAACCAGGTGGAAATAAAGTTTCTATCACCAAAAATCTGATCTATAACAACAAAATGAAACTTGGCAAAAGTTTAATTGAGAGTATGTTTCTACAAATAATTAGTTAAATATTTATTTCTAATGTTACTCAGATGTAGCCTCATAGGTCTAGAGGTCTGGCCAATGTAAAAAGCAGAACAAGTGCACACAGCAAGATAAATAACCCAGTCACTGCTACAATTACAAAAAACATTAATACTGAAAATCTTTGATGTGTTTTTACTGGTGAATTCCTTAGTTTGATAAATATATTTGCAGAAAGAACAACGGCCACAAGGAAAACACCCCACTACCCTAGCACCACCCAATGTAACCTGAGACAAACTGGTTGATAATAAATTATGCTTATAATGACTGAAATGACTACCCAGTGTCTTGCCTTTATGAAAAGAAAATAAACATTGATCACCCAACAAGGCACTCAGAGTCTATCATCTGCCAATAAAATTTCCCAGTGCTGTTGCACTAAATCCATAAAGTAATGGGTGTTCCTACCATAACTTGTTGTAAATCTGATTATTGACAACATTTTTTATACATAAGTAAATCACTTCTAGGAAGTTTTTGTACCTCCTTACTAGGTTTAACAGACTGTGCTGAAGAGTAACCATGTGCAGTGAAACATTTTATTAAATCCTAGTTAAAATGTGCACAATCTTCTTTCTTAGAGCAGATATGTCGAATCCTCATAAATTGAGACTTGGGGTTGTTTCTAATAATATGTTTCAGATGATAACAGTGTGTTTGAAGGAAAAGGTTTTCTAAATACAGAACTAGCCAGTGTACCATCCTGATTTCTGTATAGATTGACATTCAAGAAACAGACAGAGCTCATATCAAAATTTACCGTGAACCTGATGGCCCATTTATTTTCATTTAAGTATTGGACAAACTCATGCAAATATACTGCATCAGATTTCCACACCATCCAGCAGTCATCCAAAAAAACATCTCCAAATATCTATTTCATCTAGAAATAGATTGTGACTACTATAAGAAATAACCATCTGTTCAAAATAACCCAGGAACAGGTCACCATATATGGGTGCAAAGGAAGCACCCATTGCTGTACCCTTAAGTTGTAAATAACACTTGTCATTGAAGTAGAACACATTTTCCATAAGGACATGTTCTGCCAAACATAAAAGAAAGGTGTTAAACACCGGACTATATAATGCAATTTTATATAGCCAATATTCCAAGTTAGAAAACCCTGCCCAATGAGGTATACTGCTGTGCAAAGAAGTCAAGTCCATAGTGCTCATTAACCAACCAGGCTCTAATTGAGTCTCAGATATGATATTAAGAAATTCTGTTGCATCCTGCAATTGTGACCTAACACCCTTCAACAGAGGTTTCAAAAATGTAGTCAAATAAACTGACAATGGTTCCGTAAGGAAGCCATTCCCAGAAACAATATGTCTCCCTGGAGGTTTATGAGCATCCTTATGGATCTTTGGAAGAAGATATAGATATTGTGGTAACGGATCTTTCACTTTTAGGTAAAATGAAGTTTTAGCACAAATAATACCTCCACTAACTGCAATTTCCAAAAATTCATCTCCTTCTTGAACCTAGGCGTAGGAACAATAGACATACCCATACAGAATATGGCATCCTGTAGCTGTGTATCCGCTTCCACTACATGCATCAACCAATCCATCACCAGAATGAGGCTACGTATATCAGAACATTTTAGTAATATCAAAAATAAATATTTAACAAATGCATTATACAAACATACTCTCAATCATGCTTCTACTAAGTTTCATTTTGTTGTTATAGATCATTTTTTTGGTAATAAAAACTCTAAGACTGGTTGGCATAACATCCTTAATAAAAAGGAGAAATCATGGATTGTAAGACTGGGTGGATTATTTCCACCTGGTTTGAATGACCATTTGTGAATTTTATTATCATTGGTTTATTAAGCATTTAATTTGTTGACTATATAAATATATATATATATATATATATATATATATATGGTTACCTATCAAAACTTCTACTATTCATAATATCTAGCAGCTCTGCCCCCCCCCCCCCCCGTAAATTAAATATATCATCTCCAAGATTGCACTACAGTGGGGTTAGGAAATGATCTTTTTCCCCCACTGTGCAATCTCATAGTTGGTATATTTAATTTACGGGGATGTGGGGGGTGCCGGGGGGCTTGCACCCCTGCAGAAACATAGTAAACAGTGTGTGGGATGATATTTATAATTGCTTTGTAGTTTTCAATGTTTTGAGATGCGATGTTATGAGTTTTAGATGTTTTGAAGTTTAGATGTTATGGTCTTGATGTTTTGAGTTTAGATGTCATGACCATTCAATGTTTTGATAGGTAAACATATATATATATATATATATATATATATATATATATATATATATATATATATATATATATATATATGTATATATACATGCATACACATATATAATATATATATATATATATATATAATTATATATATATATATATATATATCAGCTGTGGTATGACTTATTAAAGTCTCTTTTTTTCCTTCCATATGGTGCTGGCTGTTTTTTGATTATAACAACAGGAGGTGTCATATCTATTTACACTGTAGATTAATATGTCTCAAGGCTGTTAGAGACAATAACTATATGGAGTTATTCTATGTCCAGCATACTGTGGATAGGAAACCCCTTCATGTTATTGCCATTAATAGGTCACCATCCATAAACACAAAAGGCCACATAGCCTGTATATTACTACATGGAATACTTAAAATGGAACAAAACAACCCAGGCTGGGGTGAGTGAAAGTATTCATCCATTGATCAGGATAACTGTAGGACAACAAGCTCACTTGCACAATATTACCAGGTGTTTGTGAACTGAAATGTCATGGAAGAAATAGTGCCCCACCACACAAGGTTATTTCATATTCCAGACCTGTACCTCAGCAATATCAGTGAACAATATAATGGCACATGTGTAGTGCCTGCACTGTTACTCCAACCATAAGGCAGTATGTTTCAAAGTAGATATAGCTACTGAAGGTGGAGTCAGGTTCACAAACATCTAGGGTAACTACATCCTCCTAAGGGATGGTCTAAACTACTTCCAAGATGCAGGTTCCGCAAAGGACATTGACAGCTATAGTAACATACTCCCTGATGGCCTGTCTACACACCTACACAAATGTATACACACAGCCATGTCTGATATGCTCAAACAAAGATCCTCTGGAAAATGAACCATACCGTTGGATGTCTGTCATTACTACATTACACAGTAACCAAAAGAAACTGCTGTTTGCAAATACAACACTGAGAATCCAAGACTGGAAGGCCACTCTGCTCATCATAAACTTGCAAATAAGACATCTTGAAAAACCCTCACAGAGCAACTATGATAATAATTTACACAACAATATACCCATATATAACCATAAGGCTTTCTTCGTGTACATCTGCAAACTCCAATTGTGTATGGTTGAGCACACATTGACCCAGTGTAACTTCCAAACCAGCTAGCAGACACTTTTGGCTAAAAAGTGTCCACCCTGCTGCCACCAAACCTAATACAAACCATGTGTGCAACAACACCTCTAAGCTGTGGTAGCTACATTGAGAAAGTTATCACTTCCCTCGCCAAGACTAGTAACAGTAAGCTACTCCCATAGGCACCATATTCAACCACAGTCTGAGTACTGCTGTTGTCGATGTTGCATCAAATACAGTGAGCATTTTCCAACCACACAAGAGATGATTGTCAAAATATTAGTTCAATTATAGAACCATAACTTTGTGCAACCTCTACTATAAAGCAATGGATACAGTTTGTATGCATCTTAGACACAAGGAAATAGGTGACATCCAAAACTAGATGTGTTCCAGTTAGGTTATTTCAAGAGTATCTTGTGGCTGCAAAACCTGGTAGGATTCAAAACTGTGACCAGAGACATACACAAAGTCAAAAATGTGCATACATCCTATTGTAACTTCAACAATATCCAACATTTGTAGTCACTGGAGACTAAACAATGTGAATATCCTATATTATCAGCTGGTTTGCAAATTGGATCACAGACCAACATTCAATCACGGTGTGAGACATCACCTCAAGCAGCAGACAGGTCACCTGTGTAGTAACAGAAGTGTCAATGCTGTGGTCCCCTCATGTTTGACATATATGTCTTAGAAGTCCTGAACAAAACAGAGGGTCTCTGGGACTAATGACTGCTGACAAAGTCATGAGTGCTACATGAACTGCACAGAAATGCATCAGCATACCCTATAGTAATAATCAATGCTCCTGCTTATTATAAAATAATCATGAGTACACTATTCCCCACTTCTCTATTGATAGACCTTCAAACACACGTCAACTGCAACCTGGGTCTACTGTGGGAAGGTAAACATTCTACATCTTATATCTGATTAGCGATGGCATTACATCAATAGAAATATATGTTAGCCATCCCCTATACTCATCCCTAATTATCTGTATTAATGAATATAATACATCCTTTGAAATGTATATTATCAGACACCTGCACCAACTTGACAGACCTCAAACATATCTGAGTAATAACACATCTTAAGGTCTCCAACATATGTCTTCTCTGGGTAGACAGACATATCTGTCACTGAGTGCAGTATCAGATAGATAGCTTTGAGGCAGATTATGTATGCCTTACAGGGCTATATGTAGCCAAAATGGGATGGACATGTTGTACATGTGTAAGTAATGTGGGATTCAAGTTATCTGTTCTAGGGACCTCAATGTACACTATGACATACATAGGACATGCTGGAGAAACAGATACAGTACATCTCTCAAAGGTCGTCTCTCCTCTGCAATAGGCTTCAAATCCATGTCAAGCAGAGCACCTTCATTACCCTGTTGAAGGGCAGGCTGGATGACTTGCTGTGAAAACGTTATCTGCCATGGATCACTGCGGCTTCACTCCTGGACATGGGTGGTCCTTGCTAGACAAAACTTGGCCATGCATTATATCTGACTTTTAATATTATATTGTGATGTAACAGCTATACTTTTAAACACCATCAGGTCAATTCCCTAGTGACATCCTATGAACCTCGGAACCTATGATGATGTACATTCAAAAAGGAACATTATACTGTATTACTGTTCTGATGAGATTTGTCTTCAGTGCTGACATATAATCATGAGCTCTGAATCTGATGGGTTGACTTTGGATGTGCACCCATACATTTGTAATAAACAATCCTTTAAGTGAAAGTTAAATGCATTAATGAAACACATTTAATTGTGTGAATTCATAACCCTTACAAAAGCATCCACTAAAAAGTAGAAGCATTGTAATGCTAGCAACTGTCTAAATAGCTACATACAATCTAAATGGCAGGTACAGTTATCAGTTCAACAGCACAAATGGAGGTAATAACATCATATTAATATAGATAGTCACTCTGTGCATCACACACAAAGCTTTAGTATCCCTGAATCCAAAAGATAGGTGACAATACAGTTATCACTTGCACAGGGTGTTGTGTGGGGGTGCAGGAGGCCTAGGCTGACACAAAAGGCTGATGAGTGTGTGTATGTGAGTAAGCAAGGGAAGCAGGCATAATGGACCATGTAAATGTTGCGTGTGTGTCTAGGTGCCCTCAATGTGACATTGGTCAAGGTGACCAACAGTCCTCATTTTTCCAGGACGGTTCCGGTTTGGAAGTGTCTGTCCTGGAATCCCAAACATTGTCCTTGGGACACAGACCACTCAGTCTGAATGTTGACCTGGCTTCCTGGGGCATCCAGCCCCAATGCTTTCCCATCCTGAGCAGCTCTGGGGACTTTGTGATTTTTTTGGGGATATCATTGGTTATGGGGTAAGGTCAGATGCCTTCACCCTGGCAGGAGCCTTCCATGCTCGGCCACCATCCTTCAGTCACTCCCTCCAGGACTTCTGTCATGGGGTGTTCTGCCTGACCCCACTCACTCAGGCAGGAGCTTTCCAGGCCCCACACCCATCAGCCCAGTGCACCCTTACTGACTTCTGACAGGGCTGATCCCTACAGGCCTCCCCTTTAACCTGGCCAAGAGACCTTCCCCAGCCATGCCCCCCCCCCCATGTCAGGGGACTCTGCCAGCTCCATATCTTCTGCACGCTGCCAAATAATGCTGGATCACTCATGCCATTGGACCTTCTCAGGGGAGCTTCCCTCTGACCCTGTCCACTGCTCTGGAACTCCCCTCGGCTGCTGAGGGGCAGATACAGTCTCATGAAGGCTTCAGAGTCCTCTTGCTTTCCCATCCACAGCAGCTCTGGGGACTTTGAAATCTTTCAAGGATGCCATCGGTTATGGGGTGAATTTGGATGCCTTCGCCCCAGCAGGAGCTCTCCAGGCCCCTCTGCCATCTGCCCTGGTGCTTTCTCAAGGGCTTCCATCATGGAGAGCTTGGCTTGATCCCTTTAACCCAGGCAGGAGCTCTCCAGGCCCTGCTGCTATTCGCCAGTTGCTCCCTTAAGGACTTCCACTGTGGCGGGCTCTACCTGACCCCCCTCACCCAACCCTGCCACTATCTGAATCTCTACCCCTTCCAGACTTCCTTCCCAGAGGGGTCATGGTCCATACCCCCTCACCCAGGTGAGAGCTGTCCTGTCCCAGTCACTTTCCACCTCTTTCTCCCTTCCAGCCTTCCATCAGGATGGACCCCCTCCAGGCTTAAACTTCTACCCAGGAGAGAGAGATCTTTTCTGGAGTTACATATCTCCTGACTGCTGCCAAATCATGCAGTGTTACACATGCTCTTTGAGCCTCTCAGGGGATCTTCCCAGCCTCATGGAACTCCGCTGGGCTGCAAAGCCTCAGACAGTCCCTCATCCAGACTTCTGTGCCACTGGTTCTCCCCTTTGCCTTGCGCCTAGGGCTTTCAAACTAGCAGGGGAGATAGTCCTTTGTCCCCACATTTCTGTGGATTTTGCAGCACACCTCAGTCTCTCTCCTCCATGGTGCCAGGCACCAACAAATGTGCATTGTTTCGTGCCTCCTGGCATGTGGCCTCTTGCCTCCTGGGTGGTGCCATTCAGAGACTGGAATCCACACAGTGCTGGGTGAAAGACAGAAGGCCAACCTGCTGGCCCTGGATGAAATGGCGGCCATATCTCCACTCCCATGAGAGCTGGGAGAATGGGATTGCAGACCTGGCTTCTCGGGGTGGTCCTCAAGTGTCCCAGTTTAGGTCCTATAACAAAATGGTCAGCTTGACAATGGTGTGTTTTAATGTGTGGTAGGTTGCTTTTTTGGTGGGGGTATTAAGATAGCTGCAGTTTTCAATTTATTTAGTTGTTGTCAGCCACATTCTTGTTAATTGTGGCACAGTTATCACTTGCACTGGGTGTTGTGTGGGGGTGCAGGAGGCCTAGGCTGACACAAAAGGCTGGTGAGTGTGTGTGTGTGTGTGTGTGTGTGTGTGTGTGTGTGTGTGTGTGTGTGTGTGTGTGTGTGTGTGTGTGTGTGTGTGTCTGTGTGAGTAAGCAAGGGCAACAGGCAAGATGGACTATGTAAATGTTGCATGTGTCTGTAGGTGCCCTCAATGCAACATTGGTGTCATTTAATGTGTGGCAAGCAGCTTTCTGGTGGGGGTATTAAGATAGCTGTAGTTTTAAGGTCATTTAGAGGTTGTCAGCCACATTCTTGTTAACACTGCAGTTACTGCAGATATAGATTATTAAAAGTATTACCTCCTGTTCTACTGTTAAATGTGGTGCCATTGCCATTACTTCTCCCTTTACTTTTTCCTGGGCGGATCTAGGGCTCCTGCAGTTGGTAAGCGGAATACAGTTATGTCAGTAATGTATAAATATTGCAACCTTTCTGCTAAAGTATCATCTCAGGCCTGCTGTATGGACTGGTGTACTGTCCGCATACTTGTCAACTCTACAGATATTTGCTGAATGTCCAGATGTATTACTCATACCTCTGGCCCATATTTAAGATCATAGTGATTGAGTTGCAAACTATTGGCAGGTCATTAAAGATTGCAGGCATAAAATAATGACAAATCTCACATTAAAAATGCATGCCACATATAAATGTCATGGTGAAGTAATCTCTGTTATTCTATCACCTTTCTAGGTTTGTAAGGGCAATATGTCACAATGATACCTATTCTTGGGTCTTTGTCCACCCATTATTCATGGCTTTGTCCACATTCCTTGCCTAAGAGGCTGAGAGGTATGAATGTCTAATACTGACAGCAGTCTAAATTGCTTAACATTCATGGCAGCACAGTAGTGCAGGTATTACTGTAGTCCTGTTTTCCTTCCTTTTATCACAGGTGAAAATGGAAGTGGTTCTGTGTCCCCTATGCCACCTGATGTTAGTGTCTCATCAGACTCTGATGCTGATGGTGGCCAAAGTGAGGCACAGCTAGGGATTGCAGAGGATGATTCTGACACAGAGGTTGATATCCACGGGACCCCCCCTCATTATCACCAGACACAGCCAGTATGCCTACGCATACCCAGTCCACTGAGGTGATAGATATTGGATAGCTGGAGGGTGAAGACATTGACCAGGGAAGTGTGGCTACTACTGCAACTTCAGTGACTGTTGACACTGGCCATAGCCAAACTGTTGGTGAGGTGCCACACAGGCAGATTGACAGGGGTACTTGGAGGAGGACTGCTGTCCCTTCCCAACCTGTCTCAGGTGTCTCATCACATGTGTTTAGGGCTATCATGGAGGCACAAGCACATCCATAAAGGAACTCCAGGAGAATGCTTGGGGTTATAATTGCACCACAGTCTGACATCTGTGACTGCCTCCACTGTGTTGCTGATTCCTTGGATAGGTTAAATGACACATTGGAATGTAATGTGTCTGTGAGGGAGCACAGTTGTCATAGTACACACACTGTCTGTGATGGAACATCTGCTAAGACGGGAGCATCGGCCTTGTGGGTGTAGGTCAGCAACTACATCTGCTGACAGCCAACGTGGGCATGTTTGATCATGCTCCCAGAGTGGCAGCACATCATGTCCTCCAGCAGGGAGTGTGCTGTTCGCACCCAGACATAGCAGGCTATGGGGTTATGGTCTTGAGTATGCCTGTGAAGGGAGTAAGTCCAGCAGACATCAGTCTCCTTCGGGTAGTGGCACAGCATCTGACCTTGGGTGTGGAGGTGCCAGTGCAACTTCTTTCTGAGCCAGTTCTTCTGTTCCGGGGGTGGAGACAATGAACTGTCAGCTCTACCATGCACAGCTCACAGCTGTCCAACATATAGATGCATAGGTCTAGTACTGAACTTGGCTATGTTCAACAGTGGTCAACAAATAACACAGGGGCTACAAACCAAGGAGAGTAGCATGATGAACATATCCTTGTTTGTGCCATAACAGATACTCACTTATGTTTACACACCCAACACAACATGCCATCCTAGTTTGTACCATAGGAGTAACTCACCCCCCCCCCAAAAAAAAAAAAAAAAAAAAACAGGCTAAGTGACAAATGTGCTAACCAAACAGCAGTGTAAATTCAAAAGTGCTTTCAAAAGGTCTATCCATGGACATGTGTGGATAGTTATCACACAGCATTAGACCTTTGGCCAACTCTACATAATCTGTACCTTTCATATGGCTGGTAAACAAGGCCATGTCATGAGTACCGTTCTAACAAATGCTTACTGATTTACTTCACATCATTCCTAAGTACATTCCAACATATGCATTATTTAGGTAACAAAATGGATACATACCTGATGGAGTACAATACTCCTTTGTTAAAATATATTGTTCCAAAATAAATTGGACACTGAGTCTGAATTCTGAAACAACTCTCATCCACATTGGTTTGCCTAGGTACACATTTGCCTTTTTATAATGGTTTGCATTAGTAATTGATTTCTTCTGACCTAGTCTGTGTCTCAGAGATGCTAATTGCAGTATGCACTGCTGAAATGAATGCTAAACAACCAATCCCATGAAGTTAATCAACAAAAATATAAGGGATCACTGTAGATATCATACTCTTTCTTATATGTGCAGTGAGGAAATAGTGGAGTACAGATACAATTTAAGCACTGACAGATTCTTAGTAGCAGGTACAATTTACATACATTTGTGTGTGCTACAGGCTGAAGCTGATGCTGCTGCTGTTGCCAACAGCCATAGACAGAGAGGCTAAAGACTTAGCAGGCCAACAACACAGTAGAAGAACTGTTGGGTCCCTGGGAGCCCTGAGTCAGTTAAAGAGCCAAATGCAGGGAATGGATCCCAGTGGAATATAAAGTATGTGGTTAACTTAGTATGTTAGCCACAGGTATCCTTAACAGAAGGGCTCCATAGCTCAAGAGTTAGAGCACTAGCCTTGTAAACCACAGAGATTGCAAGTTCAAATCTTATCCAGTAGTTGGTGGAATGGATTAAGGCTATGAGCTGTAGTTTCTGTGGTCCGGGGTATAATTCCCTCAACTTCCAGGAGACATGCTTGGTATTTCACAGGCATCCAGGATCTTCCAAATATTCCTGCATGCTATGCTATGACATAGCAGAGGGAACATATATTTTAACACAAGTTCTAAGGAGAAGATTACAAGTAAGCTACTACTGTAACATATATCATACTATTCTCCAGTAATGTGTGCCGTACATCACAGTCACATACACAAGACAAAAACAACTGGTGAACAGGGTAGGGTCCACATTAACAATAAGGTCTACCTCTAAAACTATTGCCAAGTTATATGAAATGTCATGGGAATCATGTGAAATGTGTGTGCTGTCAACTCTTGCAGTTAGCATGACTTCTTCTTGTGCCACATTCCCCAAATGCACCAGATGTGTGCTGTGTGGGATATCACCAAGGCCCACTTAGGCATGGACGCATGCTATGTTCTAGACACATGGCTGCAGAAACCCATTGGAGATGCACACACACATACACAGAGGAAAACCATAATGAGAAACACAGTCCATCCAGTAATGCTATACAGTATGTTTTTCAGCTACTGCACTCCCAGTGCCAGTGCCTACATACTTCTGGTGAGAGCACCATTGTAATCCGCTGACATGCTCCTCAATGCTCATAGTATGTGCTACGCTACCCAAGTTAATATAGTGGAAACAGTTGCAGCGGGATCACCAAGGGCATGGGCAACACATCCTACCGACAATGCCAAGGTCACCACAGCCACAGGTCAATGATGACCCAGGGGAGGAACCAGCAGCAGGTGTGGTTGTAGACAGACATAGCCATGCTTAGTAAGTCCTTGCACTGAGTATGAGGCAAGCCATAGCACAATGACTCAACATCTAGGAGGCTGACAGCACTATGCATATGTACTAGGGATGCAGTATAGATGACAGTTCTCAACCATAACTAAATCACATGACAGGCAAGATGCCGGACATGTAGGGTAACCAGATCAACACAGTCTTGTTAGTGCCATAGCAGGCACAAATCCTTACTCCCCCACCCCCAAAAGAAAAGTCAGTGCTTGTTTGTGACATCCATCCTTTTTATCCTTAGTTGGCAGCTGCAAATCATATTAGTCCCAGTTAATATCCTTTGACATTGTAAATGCAATAATATTGAATGGTGTACACACAGCATGTCCCACACTACTGGACAGATAACTGATGAATGACCAAGAAATACAGACATCTAAAACAGTGCTGTATATTTACAAGAAAACATCATAACTGTGTATGTAATCAGTTGCTACAGTGTTGTAAAAGTAAAACATGTCACAAAATGTACAGGTAACTTGTAATATTTTATTATGACTGTACATTATTTTCAATTTGATTGAGTGTTAATTACATCCCTCTCAACTGTACAGATTTTTGCAGACTGTCCAGATGTTGGACTCATATCTGGTCTGGTTCTCATACAGTTGTGGTTGTCTGTCAAATCACTAGCAAATCATTGAGAGCTGAGATTAGGGACCAATGGCACACATTTGATTTTCATACTTCATATCCTTCAGAACAGTCATGCTAAATGCATAATCTATTATTCTATCCACTTCCTAAGTATGTAAGTGCAATAGTTAAATAGTGTCCCTATTTACAGGCTTTTATCCCCCCATTATGTGTGCCTTTGTTCAGATTCCTTGTTCAAGCAGATTGAGAGGTATGGTGCTGTATGCCTATTGTTGCTTTCTATAAAGGTGTATGTTTGACACACAGGGTTAAGGTACCCATCCTGTATTTGACATGTGCATCGGATGGTGAATTGGATGTAGAACTATGTGGGGATATTTCCTGTGTCATTGCATAGTAAAGTAGTATATGTGATACATTGATTTTATAGTCTTCCTATTATCACTTGTTTTCATCTTAATATTTGGAGTTTGTGAGTTGATGTGAGTAGCACAAATGGCATCGGCTATGTGCAGCTGCTTTGCATGCACTGCAGCAGTGCACAAACTGTAGAAGTCGACCACTCAGGTAGCAGACAGTAATTAATGTCAGTCTGCATCGCACAAAGGCACTAAGCACCGTTGAACTGCATGTAACAGTGAGAACCTCAGGATAAATATTAATGTAGTAGATCTCTGTATAACTTCTCCTGTGGCAGTGGACATTAAGTGTTGGCCTGATGTTCACATGCTCCTGGGTTCTGATACATGCGATGCAACTTGTATTTTACTAATGTGTCCTTCCATTACATTGCAATGTAATTAAACATACACATGTATTCTTTAATCCTTCCACTGGCAAAAGCTGTAAGTGTTGGACTACCGTGTATAAATTCCATGGTTTTACTAGAGTAGACATCTTTCTTTTTTTCCAGTAGTGTCCCACCTCACATTATAGTCACCCTGAGTTATAGCGATTGTCTAGTATTTCTCATATCCTAAGTATTTTCCTGATGCATGACACAGTAATATTGTCAGTTGTATAATGCTATGTATGATAATATCAGTGTTAACAAACTTAATTTTATTGTTTCCCATCGCTCAAATTTGGGCAACATGTTTGCGCAATGCTAATCATCGGACACCATTTTCAAATGTTGTAAAGTCCATAGTGTGCATTCTCAGTATTTGTTATAACCAGAATTGGTGGGAAAAGTCATTATACATTGCACATGGCTGGTGTTCAGGGAGAGATTCTGAGATTTCAGTCTCAAAAGTGGGGTATCCAGCAGTCCAAAGTGTTTGTTGGACTTGTAGTGAATGATAATGTTCTCTGGCTGTTGCAGAAGCACTATCATGGATCAGATTACAAATCAGATGCATGGAATAGTTTGGCCCAAGATCTGTCCAGTGTTACCGGTATCCTCTGCACTGGCAAATAGTGTGGGAATCACTGCCAAGACCTCAGGATGATAAAGAGGGATACACTCCACTGTTGGGTCGAGGAATGCAGAAATAATGGCACTCCACAGATGTGTAGCTATCACATATAGACACTGCTTGTAGGAGGTTGCAGCTGCATATGTTCATTATTGGTGTTCTTAATGATATTCTGTTGTGTTTGTTTTTTCCCCTCAGCTAATGCAGAATGGGCACTGAATGTAAAGACATATGAAGAAAGAATGAGAAGGCTAAGAGACACAAGTGGTATGTAGCTTTGAAATAGTACTGTTATTTTAGCATTAGGAGTAAATACAGCTTATTGTGGTAAACAACTTGTACCACATTGAGTATACATTTTTCCATTGTAAAGCAAAAGCATGCATGCATTAGTATGTTACTTAGAACAACAGTCCAGTATTACAGAGTAGACAGTAATTTAGAAAACCACATGTCCAAACTATACAGTACTTGTTTAAGTTGACATAAACATTGTTATGTAAAGTATGACCTATATACCAGGGACAACAAGAGCATGCTCCAGATTATCAGTATAACACTGAACCTGCACCTATAAAGTGTAGAAGGAAAGAGTGCTTGTATTATGCTGTATTAGAAAGGAAAGGTACAATATTACAATAAACATTGCTTGTGGGTTCGAATAACACACTCCCCACATTTAAAACCAGCTCCTTATAATACTGTTTCAGATTATCATCAATAAAAGTATAGTACTGTTACATATTCATAATGATAGTATTAGAAGGGCAGACCTCTACAGATGTGGCTCATATGGCCTGCTGTCAAATGTAATCAGTGTATATGGAACATGCATATGAACAATATATGGCCCCAAGAATGATTGTTGGATGCAATATGATCTGCACTACAGTGCATGTGTGTTAGCAACAGGGTAGTATTCAAAGTAATAAAGGTGTTTATTAGCATTTTGTATTATTTTAAGTAAAATGTATCATACTATTGTACATTATTTGTAGATATTTTTGTATATTATCTGTGTGGTTACTAATGTTATTTCTTTTTTCTCTCACTCCACCCCTTCTCTTCATTTTTTATGTTAGTCATATTGTTATTATTATTTGTATTATTATTATTATTATTATTATTATTATTATTATTATTATTATATGATGTATATAATCATATTTTCATTATTATACCTTTTATCTATATTTTGTTTATGTATAATTTTCTATTGTTTTCTGTTACATATATTTTAATTTCATATTATTTTTCATTGTGTTTGTAAATCTATTATTTATTATTTTTATATAACTTTATTATTATATGCTTACATTTTATTTAATGTTATTCTGTCCATTGTTTTGTGTTATGTTTTATTTCATTATGAAATTTTAATTGTATCTATGTTATTACTACAGCACGGCAGAGTAGGCCGGTTTGCTGTGGTCTGCCTTACACTCTGGCTATGGCACCAAGGCCCAGCACTTCTGTACTCCAGCCTGTCAGCAGCTTCCACTGCCCCTGCCCTATCTCAACCCTCAGGTAGTTCTGCCCCAAAGGATAGGCCTGTGGTTCCCTCTGGAAGCAGAGGCAGATGGGATGATTTTGTCACCTGAGCTGAACTGCCAGGTCTGATGCATAGGATTGTGCACCACACAACTGGTGCATGCCTATGCCAAGTGGAGACACTGCTCTCCATTATTGTCCTGAATAATGCAAGGACACACAGATGTCAGACACTGCGGCCATTGGTGCAGTGAGGTGACAGTGATAACAATCCTGGGGGTCATGACTCGATTCTCGCTGTCACCAAACATGATGTCCATAGGTTCTCAATGCCTCTACCCCCACCCCAACCAAGGTGTTCACCCCCTCTTGTGGCCTTCACTGACCATGTCTCTTGTCTTAATATGTCTTGTCTGTCTGCAAATGAGACAGGGTCAGTAATCAGTACAGGACACAAGAGGGGGATGAACCCTTGGTTGGGTTGGGAGATTCGAGGTCTCATGGATGTCAGCATGGCAACAGTCTGACTCAAGTCCTAACCCTCTGAACTGTCAGCACTGTCCCATCATTGCGCTACTGGCTGCAGTGGCTGACATCTGTGCCTAGGGCCAGTCTGCCATAACAGGATGGAACGCAGGCTCTCCATTTGGCATAGGCATGTGCCCATGCACAGAGCTGGCAACTCCACTCAGGTGATGTATACACCCCTTGTGCCTCTGTTCCAAGATAGGACCTCAGGCCTGGCCCCTGGTCAGAACTACCTGAGGGTCCATGTAGGTCAGGGGCAGCAGCAGGGTGCCACTAGGCTGCAGACCAGAAGTGCTGGGCCCTGGTACTTCAGCTGGTGGAGCGAGTATAGGCAGATCACAGGAAACTGGCCTGCCCTGCTGTGCTGTAGTAATAACATAAATAAAATTCAAACCAAAAATTAAATAAAACATAAAACAAATTAAATGAAAATTACAAGAAATAAGGAAACAATTATAAAGTAGTATGAAAAGTTTCAAGTAATACAATTATGAAGAAAATAAGAAATCATAAAAATGAATAAGTATTTCACAACAAAGAATTATGAAATTATACATAATAAACAAAATTTTGATGTAAAACCAAATAATATAATAAT
Organism: Protopterus annectens; assembly: GCF_019279795.1. Classification (NCBI taxonomy): domain Eukaryota; kingdom Metazoa; phylum Chordata; order Ceratodontiformes; family Protopteridae; genus Protopterus; species Protopterus annectens. The sequence continues at coordinate 790,923,779 of NC_056730.1, forward strand.
AAGCAATATGATTATATAAATAATACAATAATGATAGTAAAAATAAATTTAAGAAATCCATTAATAAAAGAAGAGAAGGGATGGGGTGAGAGAAAAAAGAGGAACATTAGTAACTTCACAGATAATATACAATGCTTTCTACAACTAAGGTACTCTATTCTGTTACATTCTACTGTTAACAATGCCAGCTGCTAAGAACTTTCTTTATTATTTGGAATACACATACAGAATACACATACAGAGATTACACTTGACACCAGGCCATTCAGTACACAGGTCTAGAGGTATGCCCTTCAACTGCTATAATGATGATTACTTAATGTACTATATTTTTTATTGATGACAAGCTAAAACAGTAATCAGCTGAGTTTTACATTTGGAGAGTGTGATATTAGAACCAACAAGCAGTGACTACTGTAATACTGTAATTTCCTTTGAATACAACATAATGCAAGCACTCTTTCCTTTTATAGACTCATGTTCACTGATATATGAGAATGTGCAACTGTTGCTTTGTGTTACAGTCCATACTTCTCCACCTTTTAGAGGAGGATATCTTGAGATATCATAAATTAGTGGTTGTACAATGACCCATAACTAAGAACATATTTCAAATATAGCTGCTACACACATGGATAGTTGCACAGGATTTGTGTTAACATACATCTCGATACCCATTCTTTATTGACTTCAATATAAATTACTTGCCAGACAACATGAATCCTACAATGAACAGACCAAAACAGTGATTCTTAAATGTGGGTATTTAGCAGAAATATGTACAATTGAAAGCTATTCTACAGAGTAATCCACACATACTTGCTTTTACAGTTCAAGCATGCATTCCCAACTTAGTACAACTGTATGATATAGCAACTAATCTGCCTATCGCAATTAATGCTGCAATAACAGTGCTGTATATAATTATGCTTAATTACCATGTACTTGTTGCATCCTGGCCAATTGCCTTGCATGGGAACTCACATTTGAGTCCCTCTCTTCTGCTGCTGTGGAAAATGGGAAAAGAAAAAGAATTATGAATTCCAGTTTCTACCATCTTCAGCTTGAATAGTTACAAGTACTACATATAAAGCATACATACACATCTCTGGGGTGCCCCCTGCCCAACAATCCCTGATTCAGTGACAGCTGCAACACAGGTCACCATAGTGCTGTCGACATTGTTCCCCAATGTGTGGGATACCAGTCGCACTGGTATGGGTCCTGGCCAAACTATCCTAGACTTCTGATTTATATTGGGAGCTGGTGTAGTTGTCTTGCAGCAGCCAGGGCACATGATCCTGAACCAGGAGCCCAATAAAGACCTTGGACTTCTGAAATCCCAGCATTGTGTTCTGAAATTTATACCCTTTCCATTACCTGACACTGCTCCACACGTTCAAGCTCAAAATGTCTAAAGTATAATTTCCACCTATTCACCTTTAAATAGCATGTGTTTCTGCCAGTTGTGCTTACTGAGAGTGCACACTGTCTACATTTTGATACATTCAAAAAAACTGCACACTGCTTACCATTGTGCAAACACAGTAAAACAGGTGCATTGGCTTACACAGCTTTTTCAAATGTATCCAGAAATAGATTACAACCAATGCTATTCCACGGTTATTTTGTTACACTAACATTTTATTTATACAAGCTGCAATGTCACAACAGCATAAATAAAGTTTGCATAACCAGGACTACAAACCAAGACCATCTGCACTGCAGTCCAAGGATTTAACTGTAGTCTGTATTTTACTATGCATTGTTAATTTAATGGTATGCACGTATAGCAGACCCACTTACCAGATTTGTGCAATGCCCAGCAGTGCTGAGCAATAGCAGTTGAAACATCCAGTTTCTGTTTTTGGATGTCTGGATCAAGTCTGATAAATGGGTGGTCCCACTGCACAGATGAGGTAAGTATTTCTAAACACTGTGGTGCACCATGCAAACATGGCATAAATAAGAAAAAGTAGGAGAAAAATCAAACTATACAGATATAACTAGTTCTGGCAGTCTTTCCATGGTTTTGGCAGGTATTTTTGTGGTGTTCCTCATAAAATTTGTAGTTTTGTAATAATTTTGGATGAGTGGCACTAAATACTGAGAGATGTTTTCATGTAAGACTAAGAGGTTGGGAGGTATGGGGATGGGATGTTGGTATTTTCATGTACATGGATTCATTATCTGTGTTGTTCAAAGAGGTTTTGTGGCCAACACTACTGGGGCGCACCACAAAACCTCACTTAGGTGTGCCACACAACATTAATATGCATTGCATGTTGCCAAGAGCACACCGTGGCCATGTACATGGACACACTTCATGTTTGCTCTGCACAGACCATACACAGAGTTTATTGTATCCTGCTGACTATCTATTTTCTTGTCCTTAGAATAATATCCAAACATATGTTCATATGTACACTATTTATGTAATAAATATTCTCAAGAAACTTTTCTTTACACAACTTTTTCCAAAGATTCACCACTCTTCCACATTTCAGACATGCTCTGTCATCTCTTTCTCTTCACAAAATGCACTCTTTCAACCTTCTTTTCATATGGCATATTCCCCTTGGAAACTTTTTTATTACCAATCTCAGAAGTCTTGGCACTCTACCATCTTTGTACACCACTTTTTCCTCACTTTCATACCTTTATTCATTTCTATTGATGCATTTTCACATGTATTTACAAAATAATTTTGTGTCATCACATTATTATACCACATCTTTCTCTCTCTTTGATATCATCCGTTATTAAGTTCCATATTAATATTTTTATCATGTTTAATTAATTTCTTCATTTACATATTCTTTTCCTCTTTTCCTTCTTCTCATCATTTCCCAAAATTTAGTATACCTATATTTAAACATTCTTACTGTTAAATTTTAATTTTCTTACTTTGTTTATTTTAATATTTTACACAAATTTAATGAAGGAATCCATGAGGGAATTAATTAAACCCAACCCCCCTTCATCTTCACTCAAAAATAAAAGAGCAGTGTTGTATATGGATGAAGATAAAGGGGGATTAGGTTTAATTAATTCCTTTATGTCTCTTACTAACCACAAAATGCACTATTTCAGTTTCTCTACATGTATGGCTCGTTGTTCTCTTTTGTTGCTAGAAAGGTAATATTTTGACGTTAGTCTCATAACATAAAGTCCAGATATTGTGCAAGTGAGCAGTGTAATGCAGGAATAGGTAATTAAACACCATGCACATCTGCATTCACTGAAGTGTATTTGTAGGTCCTGTCTATGAAAGAAAATACCAAATGTACAATTTACTTTTCATATTTTTCTGGGACATATCTACATATATATTTTCCCCTATTATTATCAAATTTAGAGGATAACCCTTTTTTCAAAAAAAAAAGCAAATGTATACATCTTCCACAAAAAATATTAATTTATTTAACATTCTCATTGCATTATAACTATGTCATTTTCCCCAAAAGTTATTCTTAACAAAGGCACCTCATTCATAGAAAAAGTACCCCTCCCAATTTTCACCATATCACTTAATCCCTTACATTTATCCTTTTTTAAGATTATACCGATTCCCTTTAAACATCAGTTCACACACATAAATACTTAGCTATATTTTATTCTTAGCATCTATCAACTTTGACATGGTTAACCATAACATACTTCTTGACAAACTAAATCTCTATTCTCTTGGCTCCAGCACTTCTCAATGGTTTAGTTATCTCCAAAACAGGCAACAAAAAAGCAGTGCTACACAACAAACCCTCTATCTTACTACCCCCAGTAATTGGACAAGGTTCCAGGTCCCTTCTTTTCTTTATTTTCTTCTTTTTTTTATATATATACACCCTACATGATAGCCATACCCATGCCCCCAATCAATGAATATTCTGGTGACTCAACTTTAATCTGTGCTGCTAATAATGTTTTCACCTCACTCCCTCCTCATAGCCTAGTTCTATAATGTGGTTTCTCTTTAGACTCTCTCCTCTCCTTCTAAAAAAACAAAAAAATCCAAAAACTCTCTTCTCTTCCACCCCTTCCTACTCCCAAATCTTCCCCTATCTTATCTCCTCTAATAATGCTTATTAATGCTACTTGTAACACCTGTTATGTGTAACTATTGATAACCTGATAATGTTGATAACCACATTAACAACACCATTAAATCAAATAACAAAAAAAAGGTAAAATCTAACCCTTGAAACCTCTAAAGAAAAGAGAAAAAGAAAAACCCCAGACCCACCCACCTGATCTCCTTTGCTATATGCCTCCTATATATATACTAACTTATCAAAAATAATAAACTCTCTACCTCCTGTTATAATAATAGTACTACTCTCATCATTGCTACTCAATATCAGCTCAACACTCTGTCCACTTATCAAAAGAACTCTCGATTGGTTAGAACTAACTAAATAGCCACTTACTCTATTTAACACTACTTATCATTCATAAGTCCTTTAAACTTATTTCTGCCACAAAAACCCTTAAACAAAAACTACTACACTACTAAAAAACTCTCACTCGCCTAAAACCTAGTATAAACTACTAAATCTTAATTAAATCTTTTGACCTCAGAAATTTCAAATTATTTTCAAAAAATCGGAACCTAGACTCCTCAATTCTGTCTAAAAAAACTAACATCAATTCAAAAAAAAAACATCAAAAACATATCAACAAACCTATTAAAACTCCTCAGTGTGAACAACTTCCTCCTATTACACTTCCTTCTTCCTCTAAACTACTCCTAACTTCCTCCACCTACTCCTAACATATACTCTCTAACTAAATTTTAATACAAATATTATATTTAATTTATTATTTTCCTATCTTTTATTTATTTTCATTCATGTTATTTATTATTTTCTTTTTAGTTATGCCAGTTATTATTTTTTATATTTAGGTATATTATTATAGACTTTTTTTTATGCATTTAAAGTTTTCTGTTTTTTTTTTGTTGCTTTTTGTACTTTGTTTTGTATTTTGCTTTGTTTGTTGCTTATCTTGTTTGCTTTTACCATTTGTACTTTGTTGTTTGCTTGGTTTTTGTTGTTGTTGCTATCTTGCTTCATGGCTATGTAAAATTTCTTTAAATAAAAAACAAATAAAAATAAAAAGAAATAAATAATAAATCTACAACTAAATCATTTGTCTGTGTTAAAACTACTGGAATCATTACTTTTCCTTATGCATCACATTTCTAGCATCTTTAATTTTTTAAGCTAACTCACCCACTATCACATTCATTACCAAAGCAAACAATATTAAACATATAGGGCATCCTTGTCTTTTATCACATTCCACACATATTTCTTTACTCAGCCATCCATCCATTCACTAACACTCTCACTCTATTATTTTGATTTGCTGACATGCACAGGCTCCTAATTTTATTAACTATTCCATACTTCTCCATAACATCTCACAAAGTATTATGTTATCCTGTGTCAAATGTTTTGCTTATATCACCTACCATAAATTTCACATCCTCCCTTTTGTTTATAATACCACCCACAATTTCTTTTACAACCAGTAACAATTATTGACTTTTCTTCTCTTTTATACTATATACATTCTTTCATAATAGCCCATCCTCCCATTCTCCTCTGTATTATTTTCATAAAAATGTTATAATCTTCATTATTTAACTTGATATTCCTCCATTTTTTCTTTCATTCTTTTCATTTTTTCCAAATAAAATGTAATATTTACTCATAAACAATCTCTTTCTCCAACCATTCATTCAGTTTATTTACAAAATACTATCTTTGCCAATCAATTAATGTCTTATATATTCTATATCCTTTGACATCTGAGCTTGATACTGAGTCATCATTAACTTTTCTAAGTACATCATTCAACTTACTAATAGTAATAATTTCTATTTCAAATTCTTACATAACTTGTTCCATTTTTTTACTTTCCATTCTCTTTTATTTTCCCTCTTTTTATCCCTATACATTTTTCCACATGCTGTACTACAATACTCATAATTTGCTTGTATTTTTTACATCACTGTTTACATCTTTTATTTCCCTCATGATACTATTATCTCTTTTACTATTTTACCAAATATGCAGATATCTCCTCCCTTCTCCTTTGTAAGTAAAATCTCTGTCTAAACAGTAAAGCTTTATTTTATTTTCTTGATTTCCTTTATGTACCTCTTTTTCAACACCATAGTACTCTCATGTATTCTTCTCTAAATTCTCTAACATACTTTTATACATTTTCTCATATCTCATTTCCCTTCCCTTTTTACTTTATCCTACCATTGAAAAAGAAAAGCACGTTTTATACTTCTTGTTAAACTCAGTCCAATATTCTGACTACTTTTATAAAATCCCTCGTGGTTATATGATCTTACCATAACTGCAATACTTCTCATTCTCCTACTTTATTCCATAATTTACTATTTTTTTCTTTTTATTTCTCTTTTCTTATACTATCTTTCTTTTATTTCCTTCATCCATATTCCCAAATTATCTGAAAAAAAACCTGTTACAATTACATCACATCCACTGCTCCAGGCTTTTTATAAAATAAAATAATAATTTTCAGTTCCCAATATCCCCATTCTGCATTATCAGCATCTCTCCCTTTTTATTACATTTCCCCCTAAATTACAACTAAAGTATTCTGCAATTGAACTTTTTACATTGAACACTAAATAATCTAATATAAGTAGAAGGTTAGGTATTTATGCGCGAAGTGGTTTCCATATAAATGATATGGAATAAATCCAAAATGCAGTTCAGTCTCAAATATTCAATCAAAAGCGAAGCTTGTCCAATGTAAATCCAAAATATTTATTGTACACGAACTCCAACACAAAGATTTTTAAAAGACTTTCTCAAGTATACAGCCTCCTAACTAAATAATCTAATATTTAATGAAACAAATTCACTGCTTTCTTTATTGATAATATATACACATAATGTTATAATCTTATAAACATATTCTCTTCACCTCACACCTACAACTGTTAATCTTCCCATATTTACCAGTGTTACATCTAGTATTTGTATTGTTCTTTATATAACACAATCACTCTAGAACATGGTTCACTTCCTAAATTGCATATTATATTTCTGTCCAACAACTTTTTTTCATTTGTAGTATCTTATGATTTGTCAGAAATTTTATATCTTCTAATAAAATAACACCCATATCACATATGGCACACCATTCCAATATTCCTATTTTTATAATATTAATAATATGGTTCATATGTACTGAAAGTACTCTAAAATTATTAATTTTCCTTCTCTTTAAGCTTCAGGGAACTATTTTAAATATTTACTTTCTTGTTTTGCTCTTGGTGTACTTGGAAACTTTTTCTTGAGTCCCTATTAATTTATTTTGAGAGTTTATATTCATCCATTTTTTTCTCTTCATATTCAATCATTTAAATATCATTTTCCTGTCCTTTACTCTTTTGCCAATTTTTTTTATTTCTGATTGTCTTCCAACTTATATTTTCTACATCAATTACTTCTGAACTTTCTTCCATTTAGCTTTCTTTATTTATTCTTGCCTCTAAAATTTCCATTATTTTTAATATTCCTTCCTCTTCCAATTCTTCTACTACACTTCCCTCCCAACTACTTTTTTTGTTCTTCATTTACCAGCAAATTTAAATCTTTTTCATTCTCACAATATATCCATAAATGCCTAACCTGATTACAGATATAACATCTTGACTTGCATTTTTTAATCATGTCCCATTTCCTTGCACAAAAAGCAATTTCTTTTATCACATTTATCTATAAACTGCTCTTCTTTTCAATAAAAGAAACATGCTTTTGGTTGCCCCCAATATTTTTAGCACCTCTTTTCCCGGCAATATTTATAATGCTTAAAATATGCACATTCTTTTCATTTACCATTTTCAGTATCATAGTACATTCCCATCTCCCATTGCCTAAAACCTCTATTATCATACACTTTCACAATGTCATTTATGTCATTACATGATACTTCCAAGTGTTTTTCAACATTATTTTATCAATGTCAGTTCAAAATTGTACATGTCACTTTCCTTTACATTCTCTGTTAAATGCTTTAATAACATATAAGTTCCAAGGATTATCTATCATTTTTTCTCATATTCATACTGAAGCATTTCCATACTCTATCCAGTCTCAAAAATAATGCCACAAAAGGATTCTTTGTTGATTAAAATGAAAACCCTTACCTCTTGCACATTATTGCCCAATGGTACTATAACATTGTCCCAAACATCATTCCTGTTTCATTATTTTTCTTGTTTACTTTGTATTCTAATTGTATATTTCCTTATTATAGTACTATCATTAGTACCATATTCTTTCTTTCTCACTCCCTCTGCAAATGTCTCTACATAAGACTTTCATTCTTTACATCCCACTAAATTGTCCTTTTTCTAGAAAAGATTCTGCTTATTCTTTTTTGATTTTATTATTTCTCCTCATGAAGCTTCTCCACCATTCTCCAGCTCACCTTTTACCTTCATGTCTTTCAATAAGTCATCCCACAACCCTCCCAACTAGAGGTTGCAACAACAAAATCTTATTTTCTTAAATGTTCCATATCTGATTCAGTAAACAGTTCCTTTTGAAACATAATCTTTGAATCTATCATAATGCCACTGCATTGAAGTGAGTTAGCACAGCACACCTTCTTCCCATTTTCTGCTATTATCCTGCCTGCATACCATCCTCCTAATCACTAGTGTACTAGGAACAGTATATGTGCACATATGCAGTAACTGTATGAGGTATGAGTTGGGGCAGTACCCTGATTCCCTTACCAAGGCTTTCCTAGCAGTATAAATAACTCCTCGAGTCTCTCTTGAAAAAAGCAGCTCAGCTAGCCTAGTGGGACTAACCTGGTCAACAAACAGTAAACAAAATAAATAAAAAAATAAAAATATACCAGAACAGTCATCCCTATAATAAGTGTTCAAAGCTGTTCTTAAAAATATCTAAACTACCGCTTGCTTTAATATAATTTGGTAGTGTATTTCAGGTATCAGCTACTCTTTCAGAAAATGAAGGAGTATTCTTACACAATCTCCTGCACAGGTTGACTGATAATTCACTACTATTCTTTAATAAACCAAAACATCAGAGGTAGTTTTCTAAATACCTATATAACCAAATAAGGTATACTATTAAGAAGAGACACACTACAAGTCTATATAGTTTAATCTTTTTTCAGTAGCAAGCTTTCATGTCCATAAACACCCTTGGCATATTTCTGCAGTAATCTTTCCAAATTACTCATTTTAGTTTTCTGTAAAAGCTTTCCATATTCATTCTCCATACTCAAGTTTGGCTCTAATGAAACACACAAAGCAATGATTTCATCATTTCTGGCTTCATAGACTTTTAAATCATTCATAAACCAATTAATTGATATGATGAGAAAAACTCAAAGCTTGTTCTGTGTATACACGCAGGTCCTTAAATGGATCTACAATTTTGATTATTGATCACTATGTTAAATGTTCACCCTTTAATCTATGTATTATACATTTCATATCTTTTTATGTATTCATCAGCACATCATTCAACTGTCAATTTAGACAAGTTCTTTTGTAGACATGCACTGGCAGCAACAGATGTAATCAGTTTACCCTTTTCCAAGTCATCCTCATTTATATTATAGAACACCTCAGATGGAAAAGATAGATCCAAAGATGCAATCTAAGTATGGGCCTAGGACCAAGCCCTGTGGAATACCCTGACTGTAACCTAGAATAGCACCTCCTCAATTGTAATATGATACTTTTGATGCTTAACTGTAAGCTATGTAGCTACAGTCTTATCAAGATTGCATTAATACCCAGTTATTCTAGTGTACTGAGCAGTGTTTATGCATGACCATATCAAGGGTTTGAAACAAGTCTATATAAATCACTACAACTAAGGCTTTTTCATTTATAGATGTATGTTTATAGAACATGTTACACATGTAGTTATAGGTCTGTTTTCATCATATGCATGCTGATATATGTTTTTTGTTCCAGTCTGTCTAGGTCCTGTAACAACTTATCTAAAATAACTTTATACATTTTTTACTATAACAAGAAGGTAGACTTATAGCATTATATGACACCATGATTGACATATTCTCCTTTCCCTTAAAGACTGGTTTAACAAGTGTATGTCTCAAATCTTGAGAAATTTCCCCATGCTTAAATAACCTACTCAATAATAAATGAATGGTACCATAAGTTCATGCGGAATTACTCAAAGGTCATTTTTTGCTCCCTTGTCCAGTTTTGGCAAGAAACAAAATAAACAGTCTCAGCAGAATGCTGGTAGACATTTAAGAAGCAATGGCAGGAAGTTCCAAAATGAAAGTAGGAATCCACCAGAACAAAGGACAGTCAAACAAGGCAGAATGACTATATAAGGGAACTTGTCCCCCCACCCCCACCCTGGAACTCTCTTACCCCTTCAAGAAAGATTGAATCTCAGTTTCTCTCTTTGGCAACATATTGTTTCAAATAAATGGATCCAGAATATGATCCATTTGAGATACAAATAACAGTGGAGGTAATTTCTATTTTTCAAGTGATTCCTCCTTATCTGCTAGACAAAACCCTCCTCTTTCCTCCCATCCTACATTACTTTCTGCCTCAGAGGGAAGTAGAGCCTATTCCACTTCCTCATTTGGGAAAAGGATTTTATTCAAGAATGTTTTAGTGCCAAAGAAAGAAAATTCCTGAAGATCAGTTCTGGATATTTCTTTCCTGAATCAGTTTGTGATAGTGCCCAAGTTCATAGGTTCACAGGTTCATAGGTAAATACTAGGTTAGCTGCTCTTGTGGTCCATTTTAAGCCTAGCCAATTTACCTAAAAGTTGAGAATCTAGCCGTGTACTTTGCATCTGTTTGATAAATATCTTAACTCAATACATCTGAGTGACACCTCCAGGTGCATCTTCTAGGTGTCAAATATTGCTTGTTCATATTTGCATCAATAATTCCAAAACCATGGTATTTACAAGGTTTTAAAATAATTCATCTTAAAGCTTAAACAATGGCAAACTCAACTGCATTAATATTTGGCTTCTTTCTAGTGCAGGTAAAGAGATATTAACCGTTGTTTTTATTACATTAATTTATGTAGAAATAATATTTACATTTTCTAAGTATCCCAACAACCAAGTAACAGAGAAAGACCTTCTTAGCCTCTTACAAAAGCTCTCAGCTAGATGAATAAAATGTTGTTGACAGTATGTGTGTAACTTGAGTGGTTGCTGAGATATTGTAAATTGTTTTCAAAGTATTACAAATGCAATAGTTACTGTGTTTACTATGACTTATACAATTAAGTTTAACACCTAGAACCTAAAGAATACTATGACTATAAAAATAGTTTGTGCTGAAGACTTTGTCATTTATACTTCTTTCATAACCCCTATAGTTTCACAGATATGAGCATTTGTTTCGAAATGCGAGGACATAATTTGATTCTGTCAAACGGCTTAGGCTCCACCCATTGGAAGTTACAGTGCAAACTTCTTGAGCTCCACTGGAGTGAATGAGTTAACCATTATACCAGCCTCCAACCAACATACTTTCACTTCACAGCTTCTTACTCCTTCTTCCTAACTTGAGTTTACAAGTAAACAGAATAAAAACATACATATAATCACATTCCTGTTCATCCAGATTTCAGGCTTTTCTTAAGATTTTGTGTGTCTGGATCACATTCTCCATTCTCTGCATTACTCTTTTAGCTACTCCAAGAGTGCTCACAAAGTGTTTATCCCCTGTCATAGCCCACAGCAGGCTACAGGGTATCCACATTTGTCCGTATTTAGTTGACTTACTTATGTTTGCAAAACCATTTTTAAAGTGTCAGGAATCTCTCTCCTGGATTAGAAATCTCCTATACAGGCTGGTATTTCAAGAGAACATTCCAAAGTCTTTTTTGACTCCATTACATAGGATTGTGTTTTAGAGTGCCAGCTGGACACATCAGTACAAAAAAACCTGTCTTCCATAGGGAAAATATATATATTTAGGTCTAATACAAGGGTTTTCCAATCAGAATTATGTCTCAACAAGGGAATATCTCAGGATTTTGAGTTTCAAGGCTTCCATGATTCTCATGATATGTTTTGCAGGACTCCACATGAGAAAGGCAAAATAGTATCTGAAGTTTATTTAGTCCCAGTATCAACAGCCTTAATCTTCAAATTCCAGCTCGAGATTTCTGAAAAGGCAAATCATTTCATAGATACATTACATTTCTTTGAATCCAGGTCTTCCAGTCTCCCTTCCTGATGCAAATCAGCCAGACACAATAGATACCTCATATTTTGCTTGGGGATCTGTGCCAAGGGGAATACAATTAGAAGGTTTCTGGGACAAGAAAGAGAAACTAAAAAACATAAACATAAAAAAGATGTTAGCTTTTATAAAGTCTTTCAACTATCTGAATCATCTGAGGTCCCCTGGACCGCTTCAAGTTATTACAGACAATACCATAGTGATGTGGCACATAGACAAGCATGAGGGAACAAGATCTTACCCCATTTTTCGATTAACCCATGTTAGCATGAGATACTGCTTTACAGCACAGTCTCACTCTGCAAAACGGTGTGGTAGACAAGCTGAGCAGGACCAAGGCAGGCACCACCACAAATATAAACTAAATTGGGGGTCTTCCAAGGTTTGATTCTGCTGTGAGGAATTCCTCAAGTAGACCTGTTTGCCTCCTCATTAAATAATCAGCTTGCAAAATTCTGTTCTAGGTCTCCATGCAAGAAAGTACAACTGTGTAAGCTGAACTTACCATAACAGCAGATGTTCAAATGATCACTGCTACAGTAGCCTTAGCTATTTGGGTTTTTAATTTAATTGCATTTTAAACTGTGTTTGGTCTAATATTGCTGCATACTCATGTGTGCTAGCTTGCACTGCATGTGAATTGTTTTTTACTACTGTTTTTGCTACTTTTCTGTAAAAAAAAAAAAAAAAACTGTAAGCCTGTTTCCTACCTTTCCTGTAACTAGTGTTCCAGATACAGATTTGCCGTATCCAGTACTGTATGTAAGATTCTGCGTCCCCCAAGCCTTTCTGTGTTGAAGGGAAGCCTTCTACCTTATCAGTGGGAGTGGTAAGCACTAGGTAACCTGTCTACCACATAAGTAGTGGTTCTGGCCCAGAATTTTTAGTTACTGGCCGTTTGGGCATTCTCTTCCATCTCTCTCAACTTTCTGATTTGAAAGCCTATATTTGCACTTGTTTCTGTCTTGTAACTCATCTAGTGCAGATACAGATTCTTAGTTTTAGCACTTAAATTTGATTGTTCATGCTCAGCACTTGTTCAGATCTTGTAAGCACTAAATAAGCTACTAATTACTATTGCACTCTATCTTCCTCATTACCTAGAGGAAAACAGTTTTTGTACTTACTTTTCTCACTTGCTTAGAGAAAAGCAGCTCTTGTACTCACTTTCCTCACTTATCTAGAGGAAAAACTCTGCAACTCTCTTTTTGCGTGGTCTTGCGCAAAGAGCAGTGTTGGGCAGTGCCGGTTAGCTGAAGTATACTATTCCTGGCCCCACAAAGTCTGCACTGTAAATTTTCCCTTAGAACTAGGCAGGCCTCAACTCAAGTGCTTCAGATCAGCTGCTCTTATTGCAGCACTTGCAAAACAGAAATCAGCACTTGTCCTAATCTCCTAGACAGCACTATTATTCTCCAAATTTCCTAGACAGCACTATTATAATACAGCATAAGACCCTCTATCGTCCGCAGGACTTAAGTTCAATTTACTCTTCAAAGCATGTCCAGAGGTCAGCTTCAGGTGTACTCTCCAGTTCATCTGGTGGAATTGGGCATTCTGAAGCAGTATCACAACTGCCTCATGTATACAGACAACCCTCTCCTCTTACCTCTAGACACAAACACTTGTGAAAGATGCAAATACACAGTCAGACTGGAGGCTAAGCGCTCTCAACCCATGACTGTAACAGACAGTCAAGAGGATAAGGGACACACTTGCATCACACCACCTGTCACACATGAATCTACAGAACAAACACCGGCAAAACATATGCATAAATACACAAAAACATATTCGGAGGCACTAGGTACCAATCTGAAAAAGAAAAAGTGCCCTCCAAAGCAGACAAGCAAGCAACCTGCACCGCCAAACACAAGGCAGAAAACACATAATTCACCTCAGCAGTGTGCCTCACAACAGCCCTTAAGGCAAAACACCATACCTAACACGCTAGTAATAGGAGACTCTATAGTAAGGCACACGGATGTTCCACTCACCAGGCTGAACAAGGAGAAGGTTACTGTCAGCTGCCTGTCGGGTGCTCGGATCCGCCACATAACACAGGCACTTGGGTCACTCCAGAACAAGTACAAGTATGACGCTGTCATTGTAAATGTTGGTGTGAATGATCTAAGACGTACCTCCCTGGACTACATGAAAAGAGACATTGAGGAGCTCTCTAATCATGTAGCCCAACTGGTATGACCTTGACCTTGAGTAGCATACTACCTTCGCCTAGAATGATACCACAATACAAAGACAAAATGATCAATTTCAACAATTGGCTAAGTGTCTGGTGTCATTCTAAGGGGATCCAGTGTCTGTCTGACTGGGATGACATGATAGACAAGCCTCGCTGTTTTGCCAGAGATGGGTTGCACTAATCACCCTTAGGTTTTCGAATACTGGCCAAGGCTCTTGCCGTCCCCATAGTGCCTTTTTTAGGCAAGGCTCATAGGACAAACCAGCCACCATAACCAGCACAGGTAACCAAAAACTAAGGGTAATGCTACTCAATGCCAGAAGTCTCAACCTTAAAATGCACACACTCGAGGCTCTCCTCAGCATGGAGAAAATCAATGTTTGTGCAGTGACGGAAACCTGGTTCAAGGCTCAAGAGAGCACCCCAGCACTGCCAGGCTACAATTCATATCATACCTTCCGGCCTCAGTTACTGGATCGCAGTACAAAGGGCGGAGGTGTATCCATATTCATCAAGAATACCCATATCTCCACGTTAGTAGCGCAGCATGATGCCCCAGAGATCATCCATGCGCAACTATCAGCAGGCAAAACCACATTTCAAGTCGTAGCCAGTTATAGATCGCCCAACATGTCCCAAGATGCTCACTCTGCATTCCTTGAGACAATGGAAAATATAAAGGTCCTACCCAACACCATAATCTTGGGCAATTTCAACTATCCTGGTATAGACTGGGCGAACTACCAATGCTCCAACTCCTATGCTCAGTGATTCATAGAATTTATAAATTCAAATGCCCTTGAACAACTAGTATGTTCCCCCACTAGAGGGAACAACATATTGGATTTAATCATCACAAATATGGGCGCCCATTGTACCACACCCATTATCACCCCCTCCTTGGTCAGATCCAACCACAAACTGATAACCCTGGACATCCCCACTCCTCCACCTCCCCCAATCAAATAAACCATAGACAAAAACCTTTCCAAAGCAAACTTCAGACTACTTGCATCTGAAGTGGAAAGCTTCACTATTCCTTTGCAGAAGGATAATGATATCCAGGATGCGAACTCCTACACCAAGGAACTCTATATGCATCTTCAGGATTGCATGGACCATGCTATCCCAAATAAAATCAAGACTCCTTCCTCAAGCAAGAAGAAACCAGTCTGGTGGACCCCGGCCATAAGCAAACTTTACAATAAAAGGAGGAGACTTATATAAAAAAAGGCCAAATCTCAAGTAGAAAAATCATCCCTGATCAGCATTAGTAAGAAATTGAGGGCTCTCATCAAGTCAACTAAAGCTAATTTTGAAGAGAAAGTTGCCAAGGATGCCAGGGATAACCATAAGGCCTTCTATGGCTACGTCAAAAACCTAAATGGCAACATTCAGGTCTGTTCTGAGCTAGTACAAAATGGAACAAAATGCACTGACCCTTCTGACACTGCCAACATCTTGGCTGACAGGTTCAGTGCAAATTCCCCCCCCCCCCCTCACCACCTACAGGGCCTATTACCATTCTAGGGGATTGTGTAAGTCCAATTATTACCAATACGTTGGTTAACAAGGCTCTATCTAAAGCTAAAAACACTGCCTCCATGCGACCAGATGGTGTGCCAGGCTGTGTCATATGCAAACTCCAAAAGGAATTAACCCCGCATCTTAATACACTGTTCAGTCTCAGCCTCTCCATAGGATATGTTCCCACAGAATGGCGCATGGCAATGGTGGTCCCACTACACAAGGTTGGGGCCACAACTGACCCTGGGAACTACCGACCAATAAGCCTGACCAGTCTGATCTGTAAGGTTATGGAGTGAATCATTACGAAACTCATAAATGGAGAGATTGGGAACCTCCAGTCGCTGGACCCCACACAGTTCGGCTTTGTCAAGGACAGATCATGCCTCCTGAACCTGGTGGATTTCTTTGAGATAGTTACTCAGGATATAGATAAGGGAAAGGAGGTACACACGGCTTACCTTGACCTTGCTAAAGCATTTGACACCATTCTCCATTCAGGTATTATTGATAAGCTCACCAGCCTGGGCATAAACCCTTATGTCACAAGATGGATCGCAAACTGGCTCTCAGACAGATCCCATAAAGTAAGAGTAGCGGGATCTATGTCTGAATCCAGACCAGTAATGAGTGGTGTGCCTCAGGGCTCTGTCCTGGGGCCCCTCCTGTTTGGCATATACTTCTCAGAAGTACAGACAAGCACGGAAGGGCTGTGGCTGACTAAGTTTGCAGACGACTGCAAACTGGGTGCTATAATAGAGTCTCCGGCCGACATGGAGATCCTCCAGAAGGGCCTAAATGAGACTGATGCATGGTGTCAAAGCCATGGTCTCAAGCTAAATACAAGATATGTGTAGTAATCCCCATTGGAAAAAACAGAGTACCCACAAACTACAACATAGGAGGTAAACCCCTGAAATCTGAAGAAGAAATAAGGGATCTAGGGACCCAAGTAGATAGTCAGCTTTCCTTTGATAACCATGTTGCCAAAGTGGTTAGAAAATCCTTCTATGTGACCCATCTGATCATGAAAGGGTTTGCATCAAGATCTAAGGATGTAATGGTGCCCCTCTACTCTTCCCTCATCAGACCCATTATTGAGTACAATGCACCAATTGGAATGTACCTGGCTAGACATCTCCAGCAGCTGGAGAGAACACAAAGGTACCTAACCAAGAGGGCTACTGGTCTCAAACGGTTGCCCTATGCAGCACGATTGAAAAAGCTAAGACTGTTCTCTGTTGCATACCGCTTTCTCAGAGGCGATCTCTGTCTAATGTATAGAGCCATGGCCAACCCAGAATTGTTGAACATGCTCCATCTTAGCAAAACTAAATCTACTCAAGCTACACACTCTAGGGATATAAACCTCAACACAACAATGAATAGAACATGCTGGAGGGATAGATTCCCTTCACAGAGACTTCCCTTACTATGGAACAGGGTCCCGATCTACATAAGACAGAGCCACTCACTTTCACTCTTCAAGAGGAACCTTGATGAGTGGATGGGTAACAGAAAGTTCACACCCGGGATCACACCAACAGCACTACTAGATATGAGCCAAGGGTACTAGCTGCTATTACAAGGGTCTAGGGAACTACTAAAGGGGTGATGAATACTGCACAATGTGGCTGGGCTAATATATGCCTTCGGGCAGATAGCCCAGTACCAACCTATGGATCTATGAACCTATATCCTGCCAAGGATATTACATCTGTACAGCTTCCAAAGCTTTAGGACACCCTCCACATGCCGCAAACATCAAACAGCTCAAGCTGAGATAACTAAAAGACAAGTTTGGATACAAAGCCCTTCAGAGCTTTGCGTAAAAAAAAAAAAATACCCACACCCTGCTATAAAAAAAAACACACACCAAAATGGAAGGGGGGTGGAGTGAGTGAGCGTCTACTGCAGCAGTGATCATTCAAACATCTACTGTATTGGTACGTTCAACTTACACATCTGTACTAAGTTCTTCATATCAATCACTGCTGCAATAGCCTCAGCTATATGGGTAGTTTAAGATAACTCACTATATTTGGGAGGTAGAAGGAGAAGGGTCCAGGAACCCCCAGAGAATTGTCCTCGCAAAGTATGGTCTAGACGTACAGAAATAATCTGGTTTATAGTACTTTGTAAAAGGATGTATAGAGGACCACATATCAGCTTCTATAATACTTGTACAATCCAGCCTTTTCCAAAAATTCAAAGAAGAAGCCTAGGCCCTTCTACAGTGGGCCTTGACCCTGCCTGGAATAGATGTGTTATGCTGATTATAACAAAAGGTAATAGCCTGTTACAACCATTTGGAAATAGTCGGTTTTAACACCGGTTATCCTTTCTTCTTACATTCACAAGAAATGAACAATGATCCAATGATCTGAAAGGTTTAGTTCTATCAGTATAGTAGCTTAGTTGACTGTAGACATTTTATTTATTTATTTATTTTACATTTCTTGACCGGGATTGTCCAACTGAGCTGAAGAGTCCTTTTTCAGTGGTGGCCCGGGGAGAAAAGCGTCAACATATTATACAAATTTCATTATAAATTAGCATTAAACAGCAATGTTGCAAGATTATTACAAGGCATTAAGTAGCAATACAATGTTATACAGTGTCAATAATCAAGAGTATAGCTTAACTATTTCAAGATGTATAAAAAGAAATATCATTAAGATGAGTATAGTTTTTGGGGTAAGTGGTTACAAAAACCCAGTTTTATCATAATGTAGTTAGTTGCATGAAGGCAAGACAATTACAATAGAATGTTTCTCTGAGCTAATTTGCTTAATAGATTTTAGAAGACAGTAGAAAGAATAGTCAAGGAAGATTAGAAAGAGCTAGTGAGAAGAGTGAGTTAAGGGCAGAAAGTAGATTAAGGTATGAGAAGTAGGGGTTGTTTAAGTATAGAGAGTGCATTGGCAGGACCAGTGATTTTTAAAGTGCTCCTTGGTGGCTGTCTTAAATTGTTTAGGATGTGTAAGGTCCTGATTTCTAGTGGGTGCCTATTCCAGGCAATAGCAGCGTGATAACTTTACATGTTGCTTACATGTACATTTACATGTGACATGTACATGTACATGTGAGATCCAAGGTATGGAGTATCCTTTCTCCCTCATTTTTACTTTCAGGAAAGAAAACGGGGAGATGGATAGCTTGATTTAAAGCAAACTCATATACCACTTTAGGCATAAAAGAAGGATTAATTCTCAAAAAAACGCTGTCCTTATGGAAATGATATAATGCTGACTCACCATAAGAGCTTGCATCTCAAATACCTTGTGTGCAGATGTCAGAGTAATCAGTAAAACTGTTTTCCATGCTAAGAATGTCAAGTCAGACAGATTAGCATGTTCAAATGGAGCATGTGTTAGTTTCTCTAATACAAAATTAAGATCCCAAGGAGGGGGCACTGGTTTCTTAGCGGACACTTATGCAAAACCCATCTCAAGAACATTTGGCATGCAACTCCCTTGAACTAGGATGGGTAGACATGCTGAAATGCCTATGAAATAAACCTTGATAGAGGAATAAGAAAGGCCATAGGCTAGTAACTCATACAGATATTGTAAAACCAGAGAAGAACTAGTCCTGAATGGGTGCTGGTTACATTGTTGGCACCAACTAGAAACCTTTGCCATTTGCTAATATATGATTTTCTAATGTCAGGCTTTCTTGCCTACATTAGTAACTGCTGCATGTTCTCAGAAAACAGGTGCCTAAAAGGAATTAAGACCTTATCATCCAGGCAGTCAGTTGATGGTTGATGTCAGGATGTATCAAAAACCCCTGTTCTTGTGTGAGTAGATCCATTCTTTGAGGAAGCTAGTGGTAATTGACCCTGGCCATTTCCAAAAGACAGGAGAACCACTGTTGCCTGGGCCAAAGGGAGTTATCACAATGACCTTGGGGGATTCCTTGTGAATCTTCTGATGTACCCTGGATATTAGTGGAAAGGGTGGGAAGGCATACAAGAACATTCCTGTCCAAAGAAAAGAGAGGCATCTGTCTTCCAGGCCTTATTATATGGAGTCCTGGTATACAATGTTGCCAGTTGATGGTTCAGAGAGGATGCAAAGGGCACTACTTGAGGAACACCCCACAGACTGATCAAATCTTGGAAGACCCCTGGATCTAGTTTCCATTCATAAGGGTCTGCCCTGGTCCTGCTCAGTTTGTCTGCTACACAATTTTGGTCCAACAGAGTGTAGGATGCCTGTAAAGAGAAATTATGCTGTGAAGCTATATCTCAATCCAACATGGCTAGCCTGTAAAGTGGGTGTGATTTGCTTCCCCCTTGCTTGTTGATGTACCATATCACTGTGGTATTGTCTGTGGACACTTGAAGAGGTCCCAAGAACTAAAGGTGGTCCAGAGAATTGAGTGCCTTGATCAGGGCAAGCATCAAGTTGAAATTTATGTGCTTACATCTGTCCTTGATGCCCTATGCTCCCCTGCACTTTTATTTCTCCTGAAAATGCTCTCCAAGCAAAGTCTAAAGCATCTTTGCTAACTGACAGCATTGGATCATGGAGGGAGAAAGGGAGAGTTTGATTTAATTATATCTGTTGTCTCCACTAAGTGATTTTTCTTCTGACAAACCCCAGGGCTCGGATCTGAAAAGACAAAGGGCATTGATGCTGGCATCAAAGAGATTTCAGATACCACTGTATCATTCTCATGTGGAGTCTTGCCAGGGGGTATCACAAGAATTATACATGCCATGAGACCTAAAATCCTGAGGTACTCCCTCGCAATGACTGAAGTCTGAGTGGAAAACCTTAAAAACAGATCTAAATAGTGATGTATTTTTGCTGTAGAAGAAAAGCTCTTTGAACTGAGGTGTCTAGCTGACATCTCCAGAATACAATCCTGCATGAGGGAGTCAAGAAAGACTTTTGAACATTCTCTTCGAATCCTAGCTTGTGCAAAAGTTCTCTCACTCAAGAGAGAGATTAACATTTTAAAAAATAATCTTTAAAGATAAGCAAGTCCTCTAAATATGGAAAATTGTGGATAACCTGTAGTCTGCAATGAAGTATAACGGAGCTAGACACTTTGTCAACACTCTTGGTGCAGTGGATAGTCCAAAGTGTAAAGCAGCAAACTGATAATGTGAACCAGGCACACAAAACCTTGAGAAGGTCCTGAAGTCTCGATAAATAGGAATGTGATGACAAGCATGTTTTAAGTCTAGTGTTACTAGGAACTTTGAAAGAGGAAGAACAGGCAACAGCTTGTGAAGTGACATTATTTTGAATTTGGGAACAATCACAAAATGGTTTAAGAAAGAAAGATGTTGAACTGGTCTCCAAACATTTTCTTTCTTTGTGACTAGGAACATCCTAGAATAAAACCCCATCCCCACCTGGGAAGTAGGAACTGGTTTTATAACTCCTTGAAACAACATGTGATGAAGAATAAGCAGGAAACAAAACAGTTTGATCTGCAGGATTGGAAAGGAGGAATTTCCCCCCAGTGCCATCTGTAACCTGACGAATGATTTTCAGAACCCACTTGTCTGAAATAATCTGTTGCCAAACAGAAAAATGGAGAGTCAGACCTTCTGAAAAAGAAAGAGGGCCAGGGCGGGAGGGGTCACAAGGTCTCTTGAACAGTCATACAGACTTGTTGGACTGTCCTTGGTTTTGGGAGGTCTGAGAACTCTTTTTGGAACCTCCTTGACATTTCTTAAATGCCTATTAACTGAATTCTATTGAGACTGTTTATTCTGTTGTTTTGCTGAAATTTGGATGAGAAAAAAGAAAATGCCATTGACAATTTGAAAAACTAGGCCTGAAAAATCTTACAGATTCCCGGGATCAGCTTCCCTTTCATCACACTTTTTGATCGCTTCTGCAGCAGAGGGGCCAAACACCAAATCTCTGTCCAAGGGAGAATTTAAAATCTAATTTTTAACATCATCTGGAAGGATCTAAGAATGCAGCCAAGCAAACTTCCTTAAAACTGTACTACTGGCCACAGACCTGGTAGAAGTACTTACAGAGTCATACACACACTTCAAACAATGAGTAGTGACCTGTGTAATAGAAGAAACAAATGTATTTAAATCAGACTTTTCTTTACAAGAAGAAACTGTAGATATAACATTCCTCATACTTTCACAATATGTCAGAATACAGCTTAGCATATGAGCCTGACAATTTAAAATTCTGAAATTCAAAGTTGCAGAAGTATACACGTTTTGCCATACCTCTCAATAATTTTCCCATTCTTATTAGAAGTGGGTGGGATTGAAATTAACTAAGTGCTTAGCACCAGACAAATCAATTAAGGCTTTAGTTGCTGGGTCAGGTTTGGGAGTAGAATGTACAAAAATTAAAAGACAGAGAAACTTTATACATCCTTTGTGCCTCTTTAGGGACAGCTGGCTGGCTATCAGGAAAAGTAAGGCAGTAAGACACACATTCTCTAAAGCAGACAGGATGGGAGGAATGGTTGTGGGTTCTAGAAAATCCTTCTGTGATAACTCATAGAATTTTTCCCACTAAAACACTGGGACATTCTATCAACAGCCCCAGAGAAAAAGGACCCCCCCCCACAGGGAGAATAAGAACATAGACTTTCTTCTGAGCCTGAATCAGATATCTGAGTACAAAACCTTGAATCTGTCCCTGTATCTTGCTGTCCAGATTTATTATCATGAATCTCTTCAGAAAGGAGGCATCCCTCTTTCTTTTCCTGGAAGCTACTCTACAAAAAGGATCAATAGCCTAAATCAAACGCTGAGCCAGTCCCAGTAAACTACTCCTATCCAAAGAAATTTTGGGAGGAGTAGATATAAACAAGATTTTCTGTTTCTTTTTGAAAGGAAAAATGGGTCCAACCATGTGACTAATGGCTGCCACTGCTTCTCCAGGGAGGTGCACAGCATTCTGACACAAGAGAGAAACCTTCTCTGTTCCCTCTCCCAGGACCAACACGAGGGATTCTCTCTTGTCCACTAAAGGGACCCTAACAATCACAGAGGGTGTGACTAATCTCCAGTCCATAGTGGCTGTAGGTGCTGCACTATAGAATTCCAGGGTAAAAGATGAGTAACCTAAGGTGCAACAAATGGCCACTGCAAAGTCACCCTTCTGTGGCTGAGACAAATTGCTAGCCTACTGTGGTGGCAAAGGCTGTTTGTGTAACTTTTTCCCTTTTGTGGCTGGATGAAAGATGGACTGTAGGAGTGGCATCTGTTTCATGGTCAAACCGAAATGGTGCAACTCTCCAGAGGAAAACAAGCAACAATGCCAGTAAAACTACCAGTCCACAAAAGTTACTTTTTAACAGAAAAAAACACAGTAAAAAGCACTTTCAAACACTATGGCAGTCCCATAACCTTAGAATAAACATACTTTCTCCACAGAAAAATAATTTATCAGTTAGATAACACTACTTTTAAACTGACAGAAACAAGTGCTCCATTTAAAAGTACATGAAAGTGTTGAGACAATTCATTAAAACACATCCCTCCTAGCTTTAAAATAACTTTCCCAAAGGGGAAAGTAATAAAGCACCAGTGAAAAAAATAAGAAAATGGAGTGTTTACCCCACAAAGAGAAAATATCAGTCCAGTTAATGAAATCACAAGCTGACAATCGATCTTCATAAGCCGCAGAGGATTGTACTCTCTGGTGGCAGTAAAACTCTGAAGGACTTCATGCTCAGATTTGTCTTTTAGTCATCTCAGCTTGAGCTTCTTGATGGTTTGGGCACATAAAAGGTTCCCAGAAGCTTTTGAAGCTAGGCAGATGTTGTATCCTTGGCAGAATATAACCCATGTAGCTAAAGCTACTGCAGCAGTGATCAATATGAAGAACATCATCTGGTAGACAGACGTATTTTCTTTTCTTTGGACACTGATGTTCCTGTATGCTTCTCCATCCTTTCCACTGATGTCCAGGGTACTTCTGAAGACTCAGGAGGATGATCCAAAGATCACTGTAGTGACTGCCTCCTAGCACAGACAACAGTGGTCCTCCCTTCTTTTTATTGGCCAGGGACAATTACTAGAAGCTTTGTTATAAACTGGATTTACTAAAAGAAATCATGGGTTTCAGATATATTCTAACCCCAGACAACTACAACTGACTGCCTGGATGATCAGTTCTTAATACCTTTTAGGTATCATTTTCCTGAGAATGTGCAGCAGATACTAATTGAGGCAAGAAGGCCTGCTACTAGAAAAATCAGGTCCACTTCTTAATTTCGAAATACCACAATCTCAAGTTTCAGGATATCGAGTTCAGAATCTCGAGATCTTGAAATCTCGAAATTAAGAACCCCCCCCAAATAAAAGCAGTCAACACATCACAAAACATGTTTTGTCAGGGGGGCAAGCCCCCAGCACCCCCCACACCCCCGCTACTTAAATATACCAACTCCGTGATCGCACTACAGAGAGGAATAGAGAAATCTCCCACTCCGCGCTATATGTTGATCTCCGGTTAGGATTTCGAAGTTTTAAAACATCAATCATGTGGTCTTCGATCATATGAATTTCGAAGTTTTCCACTTTGAAATTTTGTAGGGGACCCAAAAAATCATATATAAGCAAATAGAAAAGGTTTTCTAGTTGGTGCCGACAAAATGATCACCACCAATTCAGAGCTAGTGTTTCTCTGGTTTTACAGTATTTGTGTGAGTTATTATCCTATAGCCTGTCTTACTCCACTATCAAAGTTTATTTGTTGGCCTTCTTACCATGTCTGCCCATGGATTCCCCACTTTAATACAGTTTCATGTGAAAATATTTTTGAAAATGGTGTTATATATGAAGCCTCACAGAAAACCAATGGCTGTTCCTTGGGCTCTTCATTTTTTGTTAAAGAAACTAACACTTGCACAATTTGAACAAGCTCATCTGGCTGACTGTCTTTACAAGGTAATCTGTTTTGTTGATTCTTGGACTTCTGCAAGAGGAGTAGCTGAGCTGCAAAGTTGTTTTGGTGGGTCAGTCTTGTCTCATTTTCCATAGACACAGGGTTTCTTTGAGAACTATTCCTTCTTTTATGCCTACTGTTGTCTCCAGGTTTACATTAAAGGAATCTATACATCTTCCTGTTCTTTTTTATAAACCCAATGAGGGAGAAAGGATACTTCATACCTTGGCTGTCCATAGACAATTCACGTACTATCTTGACAAAACAAATTCTTTCAAAACTTCTGATGAGTTGTTTATTTTTTGAAGGTAAGGAGAAGTAGCAGGGACAATCTATGACAAAATAGACTATTTCCAAATACTTATGCAATTGGCAGAGCTTGTCAAACTGTTGTTACATATAGTAATGACTGGGCTGCTGGGATCATACCTCTCAACCTCTTAGAGCAAGAAATCTGGTCAAAGCCATAAATTAAAGGGACAAAGACCCAAAAACTCAAATGGTTGTCTTAAGCTGCTAACTTTTATTATTGTCACCACAGCAAAACTATTCCATGCAGGGCCAAGGCTCACACTACCAAGGCCATGGCTTCATCTATGGCTTTTTGGAAAGGGCTGGACTCTAGAAGTATTCTAGAAACAGTAACTTGGTCTTCTGTGCATACTTTAAGAAAGTGCTATAAACTAGATTCCTTTTCAGGTTTAAGACAAGCTTTGCTAGGACCTTTCCTCAGGGGCTTATGGACCCTACCACTTCCCAGTTATTCTAATCTATGGCAATATAACCATAAAGCTTAGACTACTGCAGCAGTGATCAATATGAAGAGCACAGTAAATTTGCGTATTATAACAGTAGATAATCAAATGATCACTGCTGTAGTTGCCATTCCACCAATCCATCCCCTTGTATTTTGTGTGTTTTTTGTGCCAGGGTATAGACATGTGTTTTTCTTTTCCTAACAGTGTCCACTCATGGCTTAGATTCCTTGTCTCAGCTGATATGAAAGCTCTGAAGGGCTTGACATCCAAACCTGCCTTTTTTGTCAGCTCAGCTTGAGCTGACTATTAGTTTGTACACATGGAAGGAACCCTGAAGCATCAGAAGCTGTTTGTTTGTTATACCCTATGCAGACTATAACTCATAGATTTGGCTACTGTACCAGTGATCATTGAAACATCTAATATTATTAATCTTCTGTGCATTGGTTTAGATTTCAGCTTGGCAAAATTTTCCGTCAAGTAGTTTAACCTTTATACCTCTATGGTCACTGCATATGACAGGTAGTAAAACTTGACATGAAGTAACAATCATCTCTGCAGAAACACAAACAATATCCAGTATGTTTTGTTCCCTGGTGAGTTTGCTTACAATTTGCAACAACTGTTGTTCTGGAACATATATTGTAAATAATTTAATTATTAATGTTGTAGAATTAACACTATTCCGATCTGTTCCTAGTAGATTTATGTCTCCAGCTACTATAATTTTCCCAGCAATGTTTCATGCTGGAGATATATGAATTCCTCTAGTTCATCAGAATTCGACTTTGGTGGTCTATGCACTCCAACAATTGTGAACTGCCTCAGCATTGTCTTTATTGTCACAGTTACACAATCTATAGTATTCATGTTATCATCAAAGATGCAATAATTACAGATCTCATAACAATCTTAAATCCATGTTATAACACTGCCACCTGATTTTTTTTGTCAGAAAGCCTGTTGCAGAAAAAAGAAACAACTTTTATTCCCAGGCAGACGTGGTTTTAAATAACTGTCCTTTATTCATCTTTCACAAACAATAGCATCAATGTTATGCAAATGTAGTAAATTTTCCAGTAAAAATGCTTTATTACTAATGCTCCTTACATTAACAGGCGGCACAGATAAATCAAATTTTGCTATCTGGGAATGGTACATTTCTGACCTGGCAAGAAATTCTGACTTGTGTTAAACAAATACTGTAGTATATCTACTGATAACTTTTCTTCCCTTGTCTTTAAACGTGGACTCCATCCTGTCAAAATACATATGCGCCTAAAAGTAGGTTTGGGTGCTCTGGGTGCTCTATTCAATTCCTCTTTTTTAAAATGGACCATTTTTTTAATTTAGATGTTTACCCCAACAGTCTTTTCATTCATGCTGTCCTGTCTCTTATTTCGATGTGTGATTTGTGAAAAATATATGAGTCAGTGAGTCTTTAAGGATGAGATAATTTGTACCAACATAAACAAAAACGGTTTCATACTTCTTTACATTAAAGCGTTTTAAAGTTCTGCTCACATCATGTATTTTTACCCCAACAAACATAGCACTATTTCACATTCATCATCCTGTATGCAAATGAGTATCAGTTTATTTAATGACTGCATCTCGGATTACTAGAATTTCTTTTCTTACAGGATCTGATGAATCTATCACTTCTAATTCAGTAATATCTGCACTTTCAGTTGTTACAAAATAATTCTTTGCATCACCATTAGTCTTGCTGATCTCAATGTCTTCATCACGTACATCATTGACAATCACAGAATTCTCATCTAGCTGTCTTTGTACTTTCACGGCCTGAGATGTGCTGCCAGTTTTAGTCTTTCACGTCTCTTTTCTTTCTTACAGTAATGTTCTTTAATCTTTCAAAATTCAATGTAAATGTATTCCTTTTAGTCTCACCTGGCCTCTGTTTTCTACATTTTCTGTTGGAATAATTATTTTATTTTCTGTAGATTGAGCAATGTCAACATTGCCTGTTATCTGGGCATTACATGTCAAAGCAATGCGCTTTTGCTCAGTATATTTTCTCTTTGTGTGACAGCCATTAGTTTTGTTTTTCTTCCTAGTTATTTAGTTTTACTTTTCTTCCTAGTTATTTGTTGTGAGTGCTGCCCTACCTCTCTCTTTTGTTTTCTTCCATATGCTCTGCATACTCAGATTGCTTTATATTTGCATCCTGAATTCCAATGTTGTCATCTATAGTATCAGCTTTAATAAGGATTCATTTACCTTTACAAGAACAGAGCACTCCCTTTCCTAAATGTGTTCTATTTGTACTTTGCATGATTTTAATAATCCCAGCCATACCTGTCAAATCTACAGATTTTCACAGAATGTCCAGATTTTTGCTTCAATATTTTTGGTCCATTTAAAATTGTGTTTTTTTCTGGCAAATTAGTGGCAAATCATTAAAGATTGAAGTTAGAAAATAATGACAGACATTTGAGTTTCACACTTCTTATTCTTCAGAAAATTCAAGCTAATGCAAAACCCGTTATTCTATCAACTTTCTAAATTAGTACGAATGATATTTAAAAATTGTCCCTATTTTTGAGTCTTTGTCCCTTTAATTTATGGCTTTGTCCAGATTTCTTGCTCTAAGAGGTTGAGAGGTATGATCCCAGCAGCCCAGTCATTACTATAGTTTGACAAGTACAACAGTTTGACAAGCTCTGCCAATTGCATAAGTATAATTATTTTCATTACGTTTAAACTTACTATTAATAATAAGCAGCAAATCATAAATCTTTTGACATGAGGAACATAAGTTCCCAATCTTATCGTGTTACATTTATATATGCTCAGCATTAAGTACAAATCATCAGTGGCATACTGATTAAAAAAATCAATTCCCAAATGAAAAAATGAAAGAATTAAAAAAATATCATCATGAGTAACCATAGAATTCACAGAAAATAAAACAACTACTAACCTAAATCAAATTGTGTGAGGAAATCATACAAACAATTTGCAAGTATACTTAGCTAACCTTGTACAAACAGACCGGATTAATAAAGCTGTTGTTCTGACCTACTGTGCCAGTTTTATAAGCTATAGCCTGTGTTCATTACTGCTCTCAGTCACAGCTTACTATAGCTAGCTGGCCCCTTCGGAGGACTAGATTGTGCCTGTCCACAATCTATCCCTTTCTTCCAAGAAACAGCAAAAGTTGAGGTAAAAAATAAAATCAGAATGAAGCTTCTCCTACTAGTCAGTTATACAATAAATCACAATGCCACACTACTAGTTATGAGTTAGCCTCAAAAAACTCATAGCAGAGCTCAGCAAATGGTTGAATGTTTTTTCTTTTATTGCGCAAAACTGTATCTGAGAGAATGAGTACTGGTAGCAGGTGACTTGTGCCTTCTAATAATGTAAATAACACTATACGCTACCTGCAAGGTTAGGTTTGAGGCTGACTATTGCAGCAGTTAGGTATATTCTGCTGCAGTCTATTATGATGCAGTGAAATACTGTGTTATGCTATACTGTGTTATATTGTGGAACCTGAATTATATATTGCATCATTTAAGATTGCTTCTTGTACCAATTTGTTTGCTATTGTAGCGATATCCCAGTAAATACTGTATACAATTATACTGATTTTACTCAAGACTGTGGTATATGGTGTTATTCTGATTTGCATTCTGTATCATTGTAGCACTCTGGTTAATAGTGTACACTGTGTTATTGCTTGTTCTTAAGGCCATATTACACAGTTCTATCCTACTTTGTGGTATCTTGCATTGTGATAGCCTGGCAAATTATGTATGCATTAAGACAATATTACACAATGTTATCCTGCTTTGCATTACCTTGCATTGTGATAGCCTGAGAAATTATATATACATTAAGACTGTATTGCACAATGTTATCATGCTTTGTGTTATATAATACTGCACTACATTTGTTTCATGGCATTAAACTAGCTTGTCTTGACACAATGCATATTTCCCATTACAGTGTCATGGGATCAAGCTAGTTACATCATCCTGCAGTGCAGTGCTTTGTCTTTGTGTAGCACTAGGGCCTCCTTAGTCCTTTGACATACAGCCTCATACTGCTGCGTGTTTAATACAATATATTTTTATTTAAGCAACAATATTTTTACTGTTTTGTCACCTAGTGATCAAATTATTCTCACACACAAGTTTCCTTTTACTCTGTACTCTGATACTGTGGTCTGCTAGTGTTTTCAGTTTTCTGGAACTCTACCTTCATGCCTGCTGTCTTGTATGGTATTCTCTGCTATCGTCAGATTTATTTATTATTTTAGTGATTCTGTTTTTTAGGGATTTTGTTGCTATGCTTGCTTGTCTTATACTATATGTACATCTGAGCACATCACTTAAGATAGCTATCCTGGTATACACCCTTGCACTCAATGCCCCCCCCCCAACCCCTGTTCTGCATAATCTGTGTATCTCCACTTCTATAAAATGCTCTTTCTATATCCTACCTCTGTGGGAAACACCAACTGCTGGTAATTCTATATAATATATAATCACATTTCCTCTTTTAAGTGCAGAGTGTCTGTCCAAATCCCAGTTACCATGACATCACAGTCTGCACTTTGTCTGTTGTTAAGTGTTAGCACAAGGCACCTTGAAGCAATGCAGTAGGCTACCTTATGTACACTGACAACAGCTTACTGCTATACTACACATGGACCATCAGTGAAAAGTGTACATACTTATTCAAACTAGAAACGGACATCTCGAGAAAAAGTATCAGTGAATAGCATATTCTCACCCTACTACTGGCCAGCACTAACAAGTACACAGATTATAAAGTCCTGAAAACAATATTCAAAGCTTGCAAGGAAACATACAAACAGAGAGAGAAATCAAGCACTCATTCATATCCATATGTCTGCATCTTTTCCACAATTTTGAAACACACTACATGTACATTGGTGGCCACAAGGCCAACCCCAGGCAAGGGTTATCTGAGTGGCATGTCCAATTCCATAAGGTCATCTGAGCATGTTGACAGTCCTGCCAATGTCTTTGTTAATGCTGACTCACTTTTCAGGCATACATTAATTCAAATTTAGTGTTAGCCGCCTGTTGCCATTGCAGATCACAGTGCTCCAAGCGTGTATTCCAATCACTCCTATGTTACAGTTAGCCATCAGTTGTCATAGCAACTCACAATACTCCAAGTGTAAATTCCAATCACTTTATGCTACAGTTCCTTCAGGCCTAAATGAAACAGGTCTATATCAATTTACCAAAGGTTCATTCCCACAAACCTTCATTCATTGAACCATATACAGAGAGCGTTCACTTCCGTGAACATTCAGTTCAAGGAATTACTTTCCCAAGGAAAGTAACAAGTTGCCCAGCATTTGGACTTTCACAAAAAGCACAGTATTTCAAACCCACCCAGGTGGGTGGCTGCACCCCCCTCCCCAACTATACATACCAACTATGAGATCGAACTACAGTGGGGAAAAGGGCACATTTCTGATGCTGGGCAACTCGTTACTTTACCTGCTAAAGTCATTCATTGAAATGAATGTTTGCGGAAGTGAACATTCACTGTTTATGGCTTGATGAACGAAGATTTATGGTTTGATGAATGAAGATTCATGGAAATTTTCCTTCTATAAAGTAATGTAGACCCAATGTAACAGTCACCATTATCACTGTGCTGAGGCAGAGTTGATATAAACTTTAACTTTCAACATATTTTTAATATATTTATATTTAATTTGTTGTCAAGGTTTTAGGCATTGATAAGTTTAATATCTTGTTTGTGAAATGTGTGGTTGTTTTGGTTTAATCAAATGAATGTCACATGTATATTTTACATGACTGAAGCAAAGAAGTGTAGTTCTGATGAAGTCATGGTTGTAAATGATGTAAGCGCTTAACTAGACTGTGCATGTGTTTAATGGTTTTAACAATTCATAGTTTTTTGGAAGTACAGCCATGCCCCACTCTGGTCCTTCTTTTTTGGCAGTTTGTTCCCTACGCTAGCAGAAGACAGAATATATCATTATCTCAGCCTAGAGAAAGTTACTTGGATACCTGATATAGCAAAAGATAGCCAATTGCTTACCATTCTCAGGTATAAACTAATCAAACTGAAACACCTTAGATGTCAGTCATTCAATAATAACATATATCTATTCAGTGTGAACCAAAATGATGACTCTGTCATCCTTGCAAGATATCTTGGACTAGTTAGTAAAGAAAATACATCTGCTTCAGGAAAACTGAATATTTTAAAGCATAATAACTTTGCAATACATGGAGCACACTGATTATAATTATGAGTTTTTAGCTTATTACTCAGATTATTGTTGGGGAGCCATCGAGAACCTTAGTGGTGACACAATACTAGAATAGTGTCCTCTGGACCAAATATTATTCACAGTAATAAAGCATTCATTTCTTGTGTCTCATGTAATTGTCAATGGTGGTTTTAAAGGTAGTCAGTGAAGTATGTGGCTTGATGTGCAGGGGAAGTGCCAATGCTGGGAAAGGAATTGGATTTGGAATCTAACAAAAATAGCCTTATTAGGGACATCTGTGGAATCAGAAAACTGAACAGAAACCTTATATTACATGGAATGTCACAATTATTCACAAAAATGGTAAGAAGACAAATTTGTTGAACACTTTTTTGTAAGAGAAGAAATGTTCAGCCTTATTAAAGTCTAATGTTATACTAGGTCAACAAAGAATAGTGAAACAGAGGCAGGAAGCTTAAAACAGCTTTAAAAGCAATACTACACTTTCAGATACTAGGCTTCTTTTTTGTGAGCGGCAGTTCAACGTGTATTACAGTTTTTTTCTCTATTTTAGCTACATTTAGATAGCCATTAGGGGTTTCCAAAGTGTTTTCTATGTATTATTCTGTTCTTCAACATCACTGCATTGAGCAACAAAGAGGGCCATGTGGTGAGCTGACCACAGTGAATGGCCTCTCACTACCAAAAGTCAACTTCCCTCCAAACAGCCCTGCCCCTTCCCCTGAAGCACATGTGGTGGTTTTCCCAGTCTCCACCAGGGAAATCACACCACCTCTATGTGCCTGTGAGTGTGCACAATCCTCAACAACCCCTTGGAGAGGTGAGAGGGACATGCCCTTTCTCTCCTCGTACTCCCTTCCTTTCTCATCCAGTGCTATGGCCCCTAATCAAATCCCAGTCACATGAAACACATTTCTTCCACTTTCTTTGTGGTAGCAATAAACAATTAACAAAATGCAAAGCTGTAAAACTCTTTGTGCCCTTATTTTTCATCTTTTCTCTATTTTGTAGTGTACAACTCAAGTTCCATGTACTACAAAGACACATGTGGCAGTACTAGTTATCATGCTACAGGCTTTCACAGTTATAAAACATTTGTTTCTCCTATACTTTTTCATTTGTTTTGGTAACTGGTTGTACAAGAAGCAAGAAAAACTAAAGGTACTGCAAAGAATTATGATCTTTTCTCTCCAGTCATTACCAAGTACTACTTAATTACTTAATTATGAAGCACAGTACTAGTACAGCCCTCATTAGTTTTACCAACTCCATTAGTCACCTCAAAAACAACAACTAACTTGTCTGTGCAACCTTCTTGACATGTCAAAAGCCTTTGACACTGTATCTCATCAAATCCTCCTAAATCAACTGGCCACTTGCAACCTATGCCCTGAAGCCCTAAACTGGTTCCACACCTACCTCTCTAATAGGCAACAGGCTACCTTATGGGCTAATAACCCCCCCCCCAGCTTCCTATCTATGTAGGAGTGCCCCAAGGATTGATTCCCAGGCCATTACTCTTTACCATTTTTACCAATGACCTTAGCTCAGCTGCTAGCCCTGCCAGTATTATACAATATGCAGATGATACCTCGCTTATCTGCTCTGCTCCTACAATCGAAGCACTTCAAACAAAAACTCAGACTACCCTCAGCAATATTGAAAGATATTTAGCAGCCCATCAACTTATACTAAATCCTAATAAAACTAAACTTATGGTCTTTTCAAATCCTTTCTCTCTAACTAATCATCCACCTCTCTTTATCTTTTCTTCCAATGGCACAAGAATAGAACCTGATGGATACACTAAACTGCTCAAGGTCACTATAGATAATGCATTGAAATTTGACAAACATATAGCACTGACAATTAAAAAAGTCCACATAAAACTTGGTACACTCTATAGAGCCAAACCCAGTCTTACAAACCATGCTAGACTGGCAACAGCAAGAACCCACCTCTTACCTTTACTACTCTAATGTTATCAAATATTTACCAACCTTCGCAAAACAGAAATGAATAACCTTGAATCATGCTATAATAAGATAGCCACATTTGCAACTAACCAGCCCTAAAAAGCTCATCACTGTACTGCCCTCCACCAACTCAATTGGTTAGAACTCCCAAACTTACTTACATTAAACCAACTATTAATCGCCCATGCAGTGATGTATAAACCTAATCACTGCCCATCTCTATCTAACCTTGTTCAGTCCTATAAAAATCTTAATTCTTTTAGGTCAGCAGACAAAGTGTTACTCAAAGTAAACAAATCTCACAACTCACATGGAGACACTGTTACAAAACTACAACTCACATGGAGACATTGTTACAAAACTGCAAAATACTGGAACTCTCTTCCACAACATATTATATTCATCGATCATGCTCATATATTTAAAGAAGCACTAAAACAATATTTCTTAACTCACTGGTTATGCTCCTGCTCTCCTCTTGACTAACCCGTCTTCCCCCCTTTTTCAATCATATTATATGCAGCTCTCATGTATCCTCATAACCATTAGATCAGGATATTCCCACCACTCATTTGAATGTATTAAACAAAAAAAAAAATGTAAATGTATGTTTAATTACAAATTTTAACTGAATTTACTGTATCAGTGACGTTACTGTTTATTAACAATTATTTTGTATCTCTGTATGAATGTGTAACTTTATTGTACTCTGCTTGATATATATATATATATATATATATATATATATATATATATATATATATATATATATATATATATATGGCTTTGTATATCTATGTTTCTGGAGCTTTTCTCCCCAGGTCTCCTCTGAAAAAGGGCATGTTGCCCAGTCGGACATTACCCTGTAAATAAATGTAAATAAATAAATAAAAGCAGATATATGTTCTCAAAATGAATGGAAAGACTCACCTGCCAAACTTTGTTTTTCTATGCCCCTGAGATGAGTTTCTTGGCATCCACATTTTAGATACATCGCAACTTGATTATGATCTGAAATCTGGTCATAATCCTTTGGAATAGGCACTTTTCAAGGTTGGTATTATTATTATTAAGCACTGTACTTTCACATAGACAGCATCCATCATAGGACTGCATTATAGAAATTTGACAGCTCTAAAAGTTGTAACACACTTTGCTCTGCCACATGCAAGAACAATGGAGTGGCAGAGTCTAACATCTTTGAAACTGACTCATTGATGGGAGGTGCAATTTGAGTCTATCTACTGTTTTTATGGCCAGTGCTACTTGTGTTACAACTTTCAAATGTATAGATATCATCCCATACTGATTCTGCACATTTTTCTTTTCTTTACTTGGTATACACTATGTCAGCTACAATTCCATAAATTAGGAATAATTTATGGCCAGGTTCTGAAACCGTAATATATTATATGCTCTAGAAATGTATGCCAAGACTCACCTCTCATTCTTCACTCTGCAGATGAATTTCTTGGCATTCATTTGTCAAACATATAATTAATTTGTTATGATGGGAAACCGCAGCTGTGATTCAGAAAGCATTACTGAGAGGAGGTAGCATTAACAAAGGTGTTTTCCCTATCAGGGTAAGACTTTATGATTATTAGGCTGCCCTACACTGACTGAGGTTTTCCCCTAGACGGGACCTCAACCTCCATTGCAGTCTCGGTTAAAGCTGCATGATAATTTGGCAGTGTGGCGGAGTGGTTAATGTTAATTAACCATATGCATAATTCCAGAAATGTTAGAGACTTCTGGTTTGCATGGCCAAGCAATGGAAAGACTCAGTCTGCCATGTAAAGTTTCACTGTTGCAAAAAAAAGTGACTGCTGTAAAAACATGACAGTCACCAATTCACTACTATGAGGGTACTTATAGTCTAGAAAAATTCAGAGAAGATGTAGGGGTGGTTGGTGTACTTGTGTGCATGTATGGGTGAGTGCTTGTCTGTAGGGGCATGACTAAAACTGCATGAGTGATTGAGTGTGTGTGTGTGTGTGTGTGTGTGTGTGTGTGTGTGTGTGTGTGTGTGTGTGTGTGTGTGCAGGTATGTAGGGAGTGTGCCTTTGCCAATGCAATGTACAGCATGCTAGGAATAATACTTACCACCAACAGGTCTAACAACACTAGTGTGGGCTAGCATGCAATTCAGAGACGTGATAATGAGCCAGTAATGATGTCTTTCTCATTGTGCCATAGCTGTCTCCAAACTGTAGTTTCTTACTGCCACAGTAATTAAGTGACTTGATGTGTACAATTACCATAAGGGGTGAAATGCTTTTCTGAATCCCAGGGCAAATGACAGTCTTCTATACCTCTTTCTTCAGCCAAACTCAGACTTTGGTCTAAACTTCACACCACTCAAAGTTTAATTTTGTATTAGTCTCAGCTTCATGTATGCTTCAAGTACATATCACTAATTGTAAGTAATGTCTTATATAAGTTGAGATGCTGTACTGTTGCCTGAATGTTGAACATTCAAATATCTATGTGTATATAATGCAATATTTTCTGCTCTTCTACCCCAAGTTATGGCTGAACAAAGTCTTTGGACTAGACTGTCTACCCAGTAAGCAAATGTAGCTGAATCAATGAACAGAGAAATGAATGAATGAACAAATGAATGAATGAATGAATGGTCACTGCAAGAGGTGGCATGTTGAGAGGAAAAGGTTAGTGAGCTACCTGGTGGCAGAATTGAGAACCAGGAGAAACAAGAGAAAAGTATTTTGGCTAAAAATAGTCTGAAACCTTTTTGTCCCCCCCCCCCCCCCCCGCGCAGCATTGTATACTGCTTCTGGGCCACAGACCTGATTGAAATAAAGCTTGCTTTTATATTTACTGCTTAACAGAGTAGCTCTCAGATTAACAGTTTGCTTGTTATTTCAATGTATTCAAATTTGGGAAAGGCCTGTATATGAATTCAATTTCATTGCAAAACCATTGTTTGATTTTTTTGTTTTAACTGCTTCAGGTCAGATATTTATTAGAACCGTTTGATTGTTAATTATTTTTGAACTGTTTGATGACTTTTTAACTTTCCTCCTTTTTTCCTGAAAAAAAGAGTATTGAAAATATTTGACAATGAAATGCCTATTTGGACAAATTCATTGAAATTTTGAAAAAAATGAAAGTGAGACAAGATGGTAAACACAATGAGGTAGGAGCCCTTCTGCACAGCAGACTGGTGAAAAGGAGCAGGAGATAATACTCAAATGGAGAGCATGAGTATCTGAAAAGTGTTAAAACTTAGTAATGCAGACAGAAATTTGTCTCATTTTTATTTTGTGTTGAAAAGAATGTAGATTCCCCCAGAGAAATGGAAGCTTCCAAGTAGAATACTGAAAGTAGAAAATGCAACAGTTCAGGCCATTAGGCCAAAAGGGACAGAAGTGGACTGGAGAAAATGGGAAAAGATGAAGAATGGTTTAGAGCTTAAATTGTAAGAAGTGGACAGGAGGACTGGAGGCAGGACAGAACTGGAAATGGAGGAAGTGGGCATTACAAATGAAGGCAAAACTCACTTGAGAATGTGTAAAAGGTGTAGTTAGAAGACAACACGTATACAATGACATGTATAGTCAGACAAGTAGAGGCAAATTGAGTACCAGACCAGATAGCAGCAGATGGGATCAGTGGAACACAAGATAAGCAGGAAGCAAGAAAAGAGGTAATGGAAAAGCTGAGGAGTCATCCAGGAAATGAATGACAAGAAGAATAAAGGTAAGGTGGTGAAACAGGGGCAGGTATATATTTGGTTATAATGGGAAACCAAGGCTGGGATTCAGAAATTATTACAATGAGGAGGAAGTCTTGACACAGCAGTTTACCCCATCACTGTGAGACTTTCTGATTCTTAGTCTGCTCTACACTGTGGGTTTCTTGTGGTGGCAAAACAGCCAATAATATCAGAAGGATTCCTGTATGGAAACAGGTAGAGAAGTGGCCTTCAGTCAGACAACAGGACTGGGTAAAGTAATTTTAAACAGCTGGTCTGGAAAAGAAGAAACAGTACAGGGAAAATGGAATATGAAGACAAAATAAGACATTATCTAGGAGAAGTAAATAAGGTGTCCGTAAGGTGAACTTATTCCAGAATAGTACAGATAGTCAGAAAAATGAACAGTGTGTGTTAGAGAACAGGAAGATATAGCCTAAGAGGAAAATACAAAGTTTTAGTGATGATGACATGATCAAGATTGCACCAGGTAGAAATTTAGGGGTGGATATGTTTGATGGAGATCAGAATGGACTGAGGCATAAACTTCATCAGAATAGGCCTTAGAGTACCAAAAGTCATCATGAAAGGAGGTGGTCACCTGTGTACAGTGGCTCATGTGGAAATGAATGTCTTATTGGCATGTACTGTGTAACATATGACAGAGGGTGCTATGGGAAAAGAGCTTAGATAATGGGCTATAAGAGGATCCCACTGCTTTTAGACGTGCTACCTTTACAAAGTGTCAGCAATATGAAGAAGACAGAGATGAAGCAGTTCATCTGCTAGCTTTAGAAGAAGGAAAAGCAGTAGATGAAGACTGGGGCATATCCTGGGCTGTTGACATACTGTGCAGTAGTTTCATCTCAGTCCATGTGACATTGTATTATTAAAATAAGCACATTATGATGATAATTCCTAGAGACTCAGATTGTAAGAAATAAGGAATAAGGAAGGAAGACACTGTTCAGAGATACAAGATGACAGGAACATGCTAGGTAAGTGATCACAGGAATCATACAATGCATAGCCATATACCTTTAAGCAGACAAACTTAAAAGTTCTTGCCACCATTTTCAAGCACTTAATAGTACTCACCTCCAAAACTGAGCAGAACTGTACATGAAAACCCCAGTAAAAATTTGTGTCTACCCATCCAGTCATCAAGACTAGCCTTAAAGGTAGCCAAGTAGTGGCAACTTTTTTCATATATTAGGAATACATTGACTTAGGAACCTGTCTCTCCAGCAAGTCTTGTTTATTTGTTAGTGTAGATTTAGATCCTTAGTGTGGGTGTTTATAGAGCCACTGTTTGTTTGATGAAATAGGAAGCCAAATTGGACTGGGGTCCTTCAAGGGTCTAAAAGTGAGACAGAGGTCACCTCACAGCAACATGTAGGGTACTGAGATCAAGGAGATTTGTGCTAACCTGTTGCATTAGTTGAAGGATTTCAGACCTTTAATTTTCATGGTTAGAAATCCTTGGGACCTTTCCAGTTGAGAAATATGCATGTATTCAATTATAGGCCTGATAAGGGAAGAGTACAGTGGTAGGATAAATTCTTTGGCTCTTGAAAATATACCTTTGGAAATTAACTGCACCAGACAGAAGGATTTTCTGACTGTAGTAGAAACAAGATGAATGAGAGAGAAAGACAGAGTTTTCCACAAAAGTGCAAAGGTCACATATGAATGTATCTGTCTGAAGAGCATAGCATGTGCAGCCAGGCAGGTATGGTTCTGAACTCTGATATAAGCAAATGTTGTTGGTATAGATTAGAATTTAAAACCTGCAAGGTAGGGGTCAGTTATTTGGGGTCGGGGTTTGCATAACAGTTAAGGTCATTATCCAACAGATACAAGGTACAGGGGTTTATTCTGACTTCTGTTTACTGGCTAGGTTTGTAATAGTCTGCAGGGTGATAGCCTAGTATTTACATTTAAAACTATGAAGAGGAGCACAATTTATAACACATGAGGTGGGAGCAACCTTTCTGCCAAATGCTACTATACTGCACTTTTTTCATTCAGACTGAGACCATTTTTCATACACCTGTGATGTCCACAATCTGGACCAGTAATCAAGGAGCCTGAATCCTCACCACTGACACTGGAGAGGGATGTTCACTTGAAATAAAAATGGATACACCCAGTATTTCCAGATGCAGCTCTCTGCATCAAGCACAATTTCCCTTAAGAGCACACAGGGAACACACTCAGTCCGGGAGATGGTTTTCTCTCTCCCTTTAGCTGGCGCAGTTATAGAGTTGAATTCTCAGCCGAGTGTCTAAGCCAAGTCCTCTACCACTCTCTCTGTGAAACCAGTGTTTTGTGTCCCTGCTCCAAGCAGCTGACATACATACTCTTTCAGATTTGATTTTCACACACACACACACACACACACACACACACACACACACACACACACACACACACACACACACACACACCTGGGACAAGTTGGCACAAATTTACTAGTATGCCCCCTTCTTCCCAGACTATAAGGTAGGTACACTGCTACCAGACACTCCAAAGCTAGCTACTCTAAGGGTCTAACATGGGTACCCAATTAAACTGAGTGAAATTAATATTAATACAAATGATAGTGTTTGGCCCATGCAGTAAGGCTTTCAGGCATAGCCATAGTGTCACCAGATAGATATAAGTAATCTCAAAGTTTAAACTATTCTCTAAAGGACCAGCCACAATGAAAAGTTTAAATATATTTAATAATAAATAATAATAGAACATGAAAATACTAAATATCTTATAATAAGAGTAATATAGTATAATATCCTTCTAAGTTGGGAACTGCTGATTGAGAGCTCAGTGTCTGTTATTCTAAAAGTGTATTAGTTCTGGTTTAAGCACTTGGGCTTCAGGCCAGTTATTTTAAGTTAAGAAGGATTGCGGTCTGCACTCTTGTGGGAGGAGAGGCTGGACTCTGCCCTTCTGAGCAGGGAATTTCTGGTTAAAGGCTTATAGTGCCTGCATATTCTAACTGTTTCTTACTGAAACTGGTACACCTTGTTTGCTGTAGCATAGACTAGATCCAGGCCTGCTGAATCTAGCTTTATTTGTATGCTTGTTGTTTGTTTATTTCCCTGAAATGCTAATTCCACCTAAAATGCGGCCTTTTAGCACTTCTGTGGATCCCTAGTGATATCTGCATTGCTTACTGTACTTATTTCCTTGTTTCACTTGAAAGAAAGTTACTGTTTGTCATTTTTGCATTTAAGTTACCTGTAACACATTGCATTTAAGTTACCTGTCACTTGCTCACTAAAACAATTATATAAGTCAGCTCTAAAAAATTAAAAGCACTACACCCTCACAAACTCCCTTGAGTACCTTGTTCCCCATTGGCCCTTTTTTTCAATTATAAAGGAATTCCCAATACTATTCTAGCATGTCCAAAGGTGAGCTGTCAATCTCCTCTCCAGTCCAGTTGGTGAATCTGGGAATATTGAGGCAATGTTACAACTGCCTCATGTACACAGACAACCCTCTCCTCCTCCCAACAAATTCCAACACATGTGAGAGATGCAACCATATAGCCAAACTGGAGGCTAAGCTCTCTCAACTCAGTACTGGCATAACCAGTCAGGAGGAGAAGGAAACCACACTCACTACAATTCCAGTCTCACATAGACCTACCACGACAACAAATCAAACACATAAACACACAAAAACATACTCAGAGGCTCTAAATAAAAATCTGCCTAAGCAGCAGAGACCTCCAAAGCAGACACCCAAGCAACCGCTACCCCAAAACAAAACACGTGCAACACATAGCTCACAAAGCCAGTGTGCCGAACAGTCACAGCCCTTAAGGCTAAACAACACACCTGATACACTTGTAATAGGTGACTATATCATCAGGCTCACTGACTTCCCACTCACCAGTCTGAACAAGGAGAAGGTCACGGTGAGCTGCCTGTCGGGCGCTAGGATCCGCCACATAACACAA
Organism: Protopterus annectens; assembly: GCF_019279795.1. Taxonomy (NCBI): domain Eukaryota; kingdom Metazoa; phylum Chordata; order Ceratodontiformes; family Protopteridae; genus Protopterus; species Protopterus annectens. The sequence goes on from NC_056730.1 coordinate 790,965,388, forward strand.
GCACTCAGGTCACTCCAAGGCAAGTACAAATATGACTCAGTCATTGTCCATGCTGGTGTGAATGACCTGAGACGTACCTCCCTGGACTACATGAAAAGAGACATAGAGGAGCTTTCTGAGCATGTAGACCAGGCCAGTATGACCCTGACCTTGAGTAGCATCTTACCCTCACCAAGAATGATGCCACAATATGAAGACAAGATGATCAATTTCAACAATTGGCTTAAGTGTTGGTGTCATTCCAAGGGGATCCAATGCCTGTCAGCCTGGGATGACATGCTCGACAAGCCATGATGTTTCACTAGGGATGGCTTGCACCTGTCACCCCTGGGCTTTCGGATATTGGTAAAGGCTCTTGCTACCCCATAGTGCCTTTTTTAGGCAAGGCTCAAAAGACAAACCCACCTCCATAGGTATCACAAGGGATAAGAAACTAAGAGTAATGCTACTCAACGCCAGAAGTCTAAACCTCAAGATCCATGCACTCGAAACTCTCCTTAGCATGGAGAACATCGATATCTGTGCAGTAACAGAAACCTGGTTCAAGGCTCCTGAGAGCACCCCAGCACTACCAGGTTATACCTCATACCATGCTTTTTGGCCCCAAAACTTGGACCGAACCACAAAAGGAGGGGGAGTATCAATATTCGTCAAAGATACCCACACCTCCAGGTTGGTGGCACAGCACGAAGCATCAGAGACTATCCATGTGCAACTAACTGTGGGTAAAACTGCCTTCCGGTTTATAGCTTGCTACAGACCACCCTCCCAAACACAGGAACCCCACTTGGCTTTCCTGAGAATACTGGAAAATATGAAGGTCTCTCCAAACACCATTATATTGGGCAACTTCAACTACCCAAACATAGACTGGAAGCATTACTCTTGCTCCAACACCCTATCCCAAAGGTTCCTAGAATTTATAAACTCAAATTCTATGGAACAACTTGTTACCACTCCCACAAGAGGGGAAAACATACTGGACCTGATCATCACCAACATGGGGACACTATGCTCCAGACCAGAAGTGTATCCCTCACTGGTAAGATCAGACCATAAACTAATCTCACTGGATATTCACATCCCGACCCCACCCCCTGCCCAGAAAACCACAGTGAAAAACTTCTCTAAAGCAAATTTCACATGCCTCAAAACCAAGGCAAAATCCTTCAAAGCCCCCGGGCCTGTGGAAAATACGGCCCAGACCACAGAATCCTTTATAAATGCATTATATGAACACCTTCAGGAATGCATGGATCATGTAATCCCAAATAAAACCAAGACCCAATCCTCCAAAGGCAGACGTCCTGTCTGGTGGACCCCAGCCATAAACAAACTATACAATAGAATGAGGAAGCTACTACATGATAGAGCAAAATCCCAAAAAGGGAAGGCATCTCTGATCAGTATTAGCAAAAAACTACAGGCACTCATAAAATCGTCTAAGGCCAGCTTCGAGAGAAAAATTGCACAGGTCACTAAGGATAATCACAAGGCTTTCTTTAGTTTTGTTAGGAACCTGGGTGGGAATTCCCAGATATGCTCAGAATTAGTCCAAAATGACAAAAAATACACCAAGCCCACAGACATTGCCAACATCCTAGCTGACAGGTTCAGTGCAAACTTCTCCCCCCTCTCCCCACCAAAAGGGCAAATATCTATCCCAACACAGTGCTGCCTCCCTGACATCTCAGATGCTCAGGTAAGAGCCGCCCTCTCCAAAGCAAAAAACACAGCATCAATGGGACCAGATGGTGTACCGGGCTGCGTCCTACATGAACTCCAAGAAGAGCTAAACCCAAACATAAAACTACTGTTCAATCTTAGCCTTACTACAGGATATGTACCCAAAGAGTGGCATACAGCAACAGTGGTCCCTCTCCACAAAGGTGGTGTCTCAACGGATCCTGGAAACTATCACCCCATAAGCCTGACTAGCTTGGTCTGCAAAGCTATGGAAAGGATCATCATGGACCTCATAAATAAAGATATTGGGGACCTACAGACACTGGATCCTACCCAGTTTGGCTTTGTTAAGGGCAGATCCTGCCTCTTAAACCTGGTCAATTTCTTTGAAACAGTCACCAATGCCATTGACGAGGGAAGGTGGTCCACACAGCCTACCTGGACCTCGCAAAAGCCTTGATACAATACCCCACTCGGGCATTATAGATAAGCTCACCAGCTTAAATATAAACCCCTATGTCACTAGATGGGTTGCAAACTGGCTCAAGGACAGAACCCACATGGTTAGAATTGCTGGAGCCATGTCAGACTCCAAACCAGTTACAAGTGGCGTCCCACAAGGCTCAGTCCTGGGACCTCTCTTGTTCAGTATATATTTCTCGGCGGTGCAGGCCAACACGGAAGGACTGTGGCTGACCAAGTTCGCAGATGACTGCAAACTGGGCTCCATAATCAACTCTCCCGCCAACACAAGCATCCTCCAAAAAGGCCTCATAGAAACAGACAACTGGTGCCAGAGCCATGGCCTCAAGCTAAATGCCAAAAAGTGTATAGTCATCCCCTTTGGCAAAAACAAAGTGCCCACAAATTACTACATAGGTGGTAATCCATTAAGTAGAGAAGAAGTCATTAGGGACCTGGGGACCCAAATTGATAGCAATCTCTCATTTGACAACCACGTGGCCAAAGTGGTTAGAAAAACATTTTATATAGCCCACCTAATCATGAAGGGATTCACATCTAGATCAGGGGAGGTCATCGTACCTCTTTACTCATCCCTCATCAGGCTCATAATTGAGTACAATGCCCCTTTTGGGATGTACCTTACCAGACACCTGCAGCAACTGGAAAGACCCCAAAAGTACCTCACCAAGAGGATCAAAGGGCTCAAACAGATGCCATATGCTGCCCGGTTAAAGAAACTCCAGCTCTACTCAGTGGCATACCGCCTGCTCAGAGGCAATCTGTGCCTGACGTATAAAGCCATGTCCAACCCGGAATTAATGGACATGCTACACCTCAGAAAATCCAAATCCCATCGAGCTACGCTCGAGAGACTTGAACCTCAGCACTGAAATAAATAGGGCATGCTGGAGGGACAGATTCATAACCCAGAGGCTCCCTTCACTCTGGAATAAAATCCCAGTCCAGGTTAGGCAGAGTCCCACATTGACTCTCTTCAAGAGGAATCTTGATGAGTGGATGGGAGATCGTAGGTTTACCCTGGCTATCACTTCTGTGTCACTGTTAGACAGAGGCACAGTATACTAACCTCAAAAAGGCATAGCAAAATTAATTTAAAATGGTTGGCGAAAGCCAAACACACTCTGGCTAGGCTTATAATGCCCTAGGGCAGATAGCCTAGTATGAACCTATGAACCTATGAACCTATAAACACCGTTTCAGTCACAAGCAATATTAAAATAGTCCAAATGAATAGATTCACACAGATACAGAATACAGTACTTAACTAATTTCACCATATTTTCCTGACTGATCTAAATAATTATTTCCTTACTAGAGCAATGAAAGATGAAGTACGTGAGGAGTCCTTCCTTGCTAGGTTCCAAAAATACAGTGCCCTTGAAACTTTTCTCTCATCTGGTATTAAAACATCATTTTTTTCCTAGATTACAGAAAGACATCACATACATCTGGACATCTAACTTTTGGTTCCCATGCTACCCCCATTGCTAGAAAATGAAAGCTATAAAACCATAAAACTCTTCCCCTCTTCCTACAGAAGATAATAAACTATTCTCTGGCATAGACATTTAGTCTCAAGGCTGCAGTCAGAACTGTAGGTACCAATCTTTATGGTCTAAATTAAATCATTTAATTTCTTACTGTTTTTTCAAAGTTACCTGATCTGAGATTAACCTCTTCTCTTCCAGCATCCTATTTACAACAGTACAATCTCATATAAATGCATATTTCATTTCTGTCCAACAGGACACACTGTTGATACATTTTAACACAAGCAACTTACAAATGCATTTTCAACACAAATATATGTACAAATCAAGTTTGATATACAAATGATTATAATTCTTTCCAAAATTCCAGCTAGCTCTGCCCTACTTCTCCTGGCATCCACATCATCACAACACAATAATATGCGTGTTCCAAGCAAAACAAAGAAACAAGACAACAAATTAGAAGGTTGCAGGAGAGAGAGGAAGTATTATAGATTATGACAGATTGCAAGAGGAAAGAAAGAAAATGTAGAGACAGACAGAAGGTAGACACTTGAAAGAGATACAGGTAATGGCAGTGATACAAGGCATGATACATGCAATCATCAATCGATGGGAAAGAGTTATATGTAAAGGTGAAAACTAGTAACATTCATGGCTGGGGTAAATGTTGGTATAGAGATGAAAAAAATCATTAAGAATATTATATTCACATGTATATTACTGGCAGTATACCAAATAAATGGAATAGGAGATGAAAATAAGAATACTAGAAAAAGGTCTTGAGATAGAACAGGCTGTGGAATGCCTGGTAAGGTAGGAATGAAAATGGCTGCCCTACCAAATGCCAAAAGCCCGTAAAGGAAATAGCTGTGCCAGAAGCACTAATAGTAGAAGATGAAGGGGGTGTGGATGGCAAAATGACAAAAGTAGATGAGGCAAAGCAAAGTGGATGGGGTATTTTATACATAACCGAGTCAGTTACATTCTGTGCAGGACATGCAAGTCAAATATATTATGTACTGGTCATGACTATGTTACATCTATTGCTACATGTATGCTTGTTTTAGGGTCTGGATAGATGAAATACAACATATGGTAAGCTGACACCACAGCAGATTCATAGCTGATGCTGCACTTCCGTACAAAGATAGTAATGCAGTTTCTCTAGATAATCTTCTCATTTGGTAAGGCTAGTTACCATTGTGTTATCACCCATGCTCATATTGGTTGACTCATTTGTAGATCTCCTGTCAGCTTCCTCTCTAGTATATAATAACGGGTCGACTTTGAAACATCTAAAACCCATAACATTTAATTTTATAACATTGACACCAGAACATCTAAAATCCAAAACATCTAAAACCCGTAACATCGAATTTCATAACATCTAACATTACAAATCATAAGAAAATAACATCTTCTCCACATATAATGACGCCAAACTACCAAACACACTTTCTACTATGTTTATGCCAGGGGGTAAGCCCATCTACACCCCCCATACCACCGCCGTAAATTAAATATACCAACTCCAAGATTGCACTACAGTGGGAAAAAGTTAATTTAGTAACCCCACTGTATCAAGCCACCCTGCAGAAAAATAGTAAAAAGTGTGTTTAGTAGTTTGGTGTCATTATATGTCATTATATGTGGAGGGGATATTATTTTTATGTGATTTGTACTATTAGATGTTATGAAATTCAATGTTATGGGTTTTAGATGTTTTGGGTTTTAGATGTTCTGGTCTCAATGTTATGAAATTAGATGTTATGGGTTTTAGATGTTTTGGGTTTTAGATGTTCTGGTCTCAATGTTATGAAATTAGATGTTATGGGTTTTAGATGTTTTGAAGGAGACCCATAATAACATATCACTTATCTGTCTCTGGTCTGGCTGCCTCCCTGATATCTAACATGTTCTTTTTTCTGCATTTTCCTCTGCACTACCAGTATGTAGTATGTGACATGTATCTGAAGTTGACCGTTTGTTGTCAATGGCTTAAAAAAAAAAGCGTTAAATAGCATTGTCAATAACTCATATTATCTGCTTACTCTGTAAAGGAAACTGAAGATAATCTGATTTAATGTGTTCACATCACGCTTCACTCCAATTGACTAATTATTAATACAGTTTCAAAACCACTGACAATTTGCATGTTTCACATAATTTCTTAGTTGGTTTTGTGGTTATAAGTGGACAAGATTTTATTTCAGTCAATTACTAAAAACAAAATTGATGGCACATGCCCAAAATATTTAAATAAGTAAACACATGTAGGAATATTTAAAGAATATTGTAAAGGTGGGATATGAAAGGATAATAATGAGGCTGCATTATGAGCAAAGAGAAGGTTTAGAAGGGTTTATAATTAAGAATGATATGGTAGAATATGAACAAAGCAGGCATGGTTAGCTAAGGTGACAGAAATAATGGAATGAAGGCAAAAAAGACGTAACAGCATTTCTTGGAGCCAATAAAAAACAGTGCATCACCTTTTGCAGGTCATTTAACACAAGCAAGGGGGATGGCAGAATAGCTAGGTTGAAGGTGATTATAATGGGGGGGGAGGGGTCCTCTGCCTACCACAGCCATATTAAAACATTTCTTCATCTAAGTGGGAAAAAAGTATAGATTGAAGTATTTGCCCTAAAGATCTTGGCAAAAAACTTTAGTAGGAACAAAGAATTGATCAGTCCTTGATCTTATTCTCTATTTGGGTGGGGTGGATTGAGATGCTGGATCTTCAGGTCAGAGCTCTACTGATTAATAGTGACTTCATAACAGCAAGGTTGGGCATGGAAAAGGAGATGAGTTATGCCACAAAGGCTACAGCTTTGGATTAAAGTATGCAGAGATGGTATCGAGAAAACACAGGGATAGAGAAGTCATAGGCAATTCATAAAAAGGCAGTCTGGTAAATTACCAAAAATAAATATAAGTACAAGTGGTTTGGCAAGGCAAAAATAAAAATAAAACAAAAACAGACTGTTTCTCTACAAGCTGAGGATAGCCATAAGAGAAACAATAGATATATAGAAGGATTGAAGGTTGAATACCAATGTGGCACTATGTGAACATTAGAAACGGGAAAGTGGTGGTATCTATCCAGAAGGGAAAGATGGAAATAGAAAAAAAATAAAAAACATTGTCATACTTCAGGTGGGAAAGGAAATGGTCCAAAATGAATTAGTAACCTAGCAGAGGGAATGGTATTTCTCAACTGCATTCAGCAAAGGTGGGAACAGTTTGTACCATTCTGGGAAAGTATTCGAAAAGCAGCAGAGGAGCAGCAGCAGTATGCTTGGATGAAGATATTTGAGTGGAGAAAATGGAAAGGGCACTAGGGATAAGAATGAGGCCTAGAAGCCAAGGATCAAAAGAGTTTTTCACAAACATCCTAAAATGGGCTGCAGGTGCAAGAGGTAATCTAGAAATCTATATACTAGCAAGACTTTCTTCAGTATCAGGTAAAATAATCGAGACCATTCCATATCAACACAGATTTTTCATGGGGAAGAATGGGCTCTTTAATGAGTTTCAGCAACATTTTCTTGCAGGTAGAGCCTGTCAGTCTAAAATGATGCATTTCTATGGCTAGGCCACTGGGAGGTAGATAGGAGTACCCTTTTTGTTTTATTTACCAAGATTTCAACAAAACCTTTCATTTGGCTGCACACTGCAGACTCTTTTCGGTGATGAATGAGGTAAAGGTTAGTAGAAACATTTGTGGAAGGATGAAGAAAAGGCTATAGAATAGGAAATAATGAGTGACTACCTGAGATGTGCTCAAGTAGTGATCCACACATTTTGGTCCTGAATCCTTCCTTATTTAATGTTTGCTGTTGACCTCACAGAACACGTTATAACTGCAACAGTCTCTCTGAGGATGACAAAAATATTTTATATGAAAACAGTTGGAACTTATCCTGTCTGACATCTACTTTTCTGAAGTAAAAGTTAATGCCAAAGGACTCTGGCTGACTATGTTTGTAGATGACTGCAAGTTAGGAGCAGTCATTGAATCCCCAAAAGACATAGCCATCCTGCAGGAAGGATTCTCTCTAATAAATGACTGATGCCAAAATCATGGACTGAAACTAAATGCTAAAAAAAAAAAAAAGCATTATTGTATCCTTTGGAAAATCATCTATCCTAAGGAACTATAATATTGGCAATTTGCCACTAAGAGTTGATCCAATTGAACAGGATTTGGGAACTCATGTGGAGAGTGACCAGCTTTTGACCAACATGTGTTTGTTGTTATAAGAAAATTATTCTATATTGCACAGCATATAAATAAACGGGTTGCATTTAGATCTAGGGATGTCATTGTCCTCAATGGTCCAGTCATAGAAGATAATGTCCCCTTTGGCATGTATCTGTCCAGACACATGCAGCATCTGGAATGCCCACAGACATAACTTACTAAAAGTTTACATGCCCTAAGCAACATGTCCTACATGGGCCATCTCAAATCAATGTCATTAAAATCAATATCCTACACACTGCAATGACATGTGTCTTGTATACCAGGCATCCTGCAACCCATTACTGATGGATTTTCTGCAAATCAGCAAGTCAAATGGCATCTTAGCATACCTCTCAATCTCTTAGACCAAGAAATAAAGACAAAACCATAAATAATGGGGGGACAATGGTCCAAAAATAGGGACACATTTTAAATGTTGCTCTTAAACTTAGAAAGGTGATAGAATAACAAGTTTTGCATTAGCACAAATTTTCTGAAAGATATGAAGTTTAAGTCTCAAACATCTGCCACTATTTTCTGGTGTCAGTCCCCAATTACTTGCCAGCGCTTTGGCAGAAAACAGCAATTTTATGAGAAACAGAACAAAAATATGAGGCAAAAATCTGGACATTCTGCGAAAATCTCTACAGTTGAGAGGTATGCATCTCAGACATGCAAGGTCGTGTGATCTAACCCTCTTCTGCAACATCAACAGAATGGTTTGGAGAGATGGGTATATCTTGCAGAGGATATAGCTGCTGTACAACAGACCCCCCCATCCACATGAAACAAAGTTCATCCCTGTCCATTTTCAAGTGCAGCTTAGAGCTTTGAATAGGAAACAGACAATTTACCCCAGACTCCCCCTTTAGTACTAATGGACAGATGCTGCTCTTAAAGGCTTTATCCCATGCATGAGTTCCCTCAAATTATTTATGGTATGATGCCAGTTATTCTCATTAGAGGTAGTATGTAATTATCGACCATGGGATGGGTAAGGCCAATCTATAACTAAACAGGATAGGTTATCTTGATCAGAAAAAGGGAAATTGGCTAAGCATAAAATGGCCTGTAAGATCAGATAGCATAGTACTTACCTATGAACCATAAAACTACAAGGGGGGGGGGGGGGGCTAAAAACTCTGGATGCTGTAGAAAATGTAGTCTGTTCACATCTTCTTATCCAAATGCAAAGTGATGTCCATGCTTCAAGTCATACTTCAACTTCTCCTTGTCAGCCATTAATTCTGCATATTTCCACGTCGTTGTTGAATTTTGTACTATTATGGCTAAAGAGCTTAGAATCATCTGCATCTTTTCTTCATTTGCTTTCTACAGCACTTAACTTGCCATTTTCTAACAATAAGGACAACCAACTGTTACTTATTTTGTGGCACTGTTTGATTTGTGTTTTTGATCTTTATTGGCAAATCTGCTGATTATTTTTACCCCTTTTCAATTTTACATTCATATGCATCCCACTCCATTATTTTACTGATGTTTCTAATTCCCTCTCATATCATAGGTTCATAGGTTTAGGTTGACACTAGGCTATCGGCCCTAGGGCCTATACACGCCTAGCCATAACAATTCCCTGCCTATTTCTTCCCACACTATTAACATTCATGGACCCCTGTCTAGCAGGACGACTGAGGTGATCCCTGGGGTGAATTTCCTTTATCCCATCCAATCATCAAGGTTCCTTTTGAAGAGGTCCAAAGATGCGCTCTGCTTGACATGTATGGGCAGTCTATTCCAGAGTCTGGGGAGTCTCTGGGTCAGGAACCTATCTCTCCAGCATGTTTTCTTTATTGTGATGACAAGGTTTAGATCCCTGGAGCATGTGGCTCTGAGGGATTGGGATTTCTTTAAGTGTAGCATGTCCAAGAGCTCTGGGTTTGACATGGCCTTGTATGTTAAGCAGAGATCGCTTCGAAGTAGACGATATGCGACAGAGTATAGCTGGAGTTTTTTAAGGCAGTCAGCATAGGACATCTGCTTTAGGCCTGTGATTCTTTTAGTGAGGTATTTCTGTGGCCTTTCCAGTTGTTGCAGATGTCTTGAGAGGTAGATACCAAATGGGATGTTGTATTCTATTATGGGTCTAATGAGGGATGAGTACAGTGGGACAATGACCTTCTTTTTTCTGGATGAAAAGCCTTTAGTGATGAGGTGTGCCACATAGAAGGATTTCCTGACTGTTGTGGTGATGTGGTTATTGAAGGTGAGACCACTGTCCACCTGTGGTGTCCCTAAGTCTCTTATCACACTTTCTGTGTTTAGTGTACTGCCACCTATGTGGTAATTCATGGGTACATGTTTTTTCCCAAAGGCGATAACTATACATTTCCTGGCATTGAGCGTGAGCCCATGGCTCTGGTACCAAGCATCTGTTTCTGTAGGGCCCTTTTGTAGAGTATCGACATCATTTGGAGATTCAATAATGGCTCCCAGTTTGCAGTCATCTGCGAACTTTGTTAGCCAGAGTCCCTTAGTGTTGGCCTGTACTTCAGAGAAGTAGATGCCAAACAAGAGAGGCCACAGGACTGATCCCTGAGGGACTCCACTTGTCATTTCTTTGGAGCTGGATTTGGAGTCAGCTACTTTTACAGTGTGGGTTCTGTCAGTAAGCCAGTTGGCAACCCATTGAGTGACATAGGGATTAATGCCCAGCTTAGTAAGTTTATCTATGATTCCAGAGTGGGGGATGGTGTCAAAGGCCTTGGTGAGGTCCAGATAGGCTGTGTGGACTGTCTTACCCTCATCCTCAGCTCTGGAGACTGATTCAAAGAAGTCAATCAGGTTCAGGAGACAAGATCAGCCCTTCATGAACCCAAACTGGGAGGGGTCCAGTGTTTTAAGGTTGCCAATGTCTTTGTTTATAAGTTCCATGATAATACGTTCCATGGCCTTGCAGATCAGGCTCATCAGACTGATGGGGTGGTAGTTCCTGGGATCCAAGGTGGATCCCACCTTGAGAGGGATAACTGTAGCTGTGCGCCACTCAGTGGGCATGAAGCCTGAGGTGAGGGTATGATTTAACATGACAGTTAGGTGAGGTGCCAGTTCATTTTGTAGTTGATGTAGTACACAGCCCTGGATGTCATCTGGTCACATTGATGCTGTATTCTTAGCTTTGGAGAGTGTGTTTTTTACCTGTGTGGCCGATATTATTGGAATTTGGCAATATTCCGGTATTGAGATGGGCCATTTATGGGGTGAGAGGGGGGTGAAGTTGGCACTGAATCGATCTGCCAAGATATTGGCAATATCCTTGGGATCAGTATATTTAATGCCATTCTGTTGTAGCTCAGAGCAGATCTGAGCATTGCCATTTAGATTCTTGACATAGTTATAGAATGCCTTGTGGTTGTCTTTGGAATCTTTGGCAATTTTATTTTCGTAACTAGCTTTGGAGGATTTTATGAGTGATCTCAGCTTCTTACTGAGGCTGGTAAGGGAGTTTTTTGCATCCTGGCATTTTCCTCTTTTCTGCAACAGTTTCTTCCTTTTGTTGTAAAGTTTGTTTATGGCAGGGGACCACCACATTGGCTTCCTTTTTTTGGAGGAGAACATCTTGGTTCTACTTGGGATAATACGATTCATGCATGAGTGGATGTGCTCATACAGTGCCTTAGTGTAGGACTCAGCAGTGAAACTTTCAGTTCCCATCTGCATGGGTGTCATGAAGTTTGTAACTTCTGACTTGAGTAGAATGAAGTTGGCTTTGGAGAAGTTTTTTATGGAGGTTTCCTTACTGGGGGGGGGTGTGGATGCTAAAGGTGATTAGCTTATGGTCTGACTTGACCAATGAGGGGGTGACCATAGGTGTGGAGCATCGATTTCCCATGTTGGTAATGACCAGATCTAGGATATTGGAGCCCCTGGTGGGACTATGGATTAGTTGATCCAGGGCACTATAATTTATAAATTCCAAGAACCGTTGGGCAAAGGTGTTGGTACATGAGTAGTTTTCCCGGTTAATGACAGGGTGGTTGAAATCACTCAGTATTTGGCTGTTTTCTTGTATATTAATATTTTCCAATATGTTTAGAATGGTGTAGTGAGAATTTTGGGGCATGATGGGGGATCTGTAGCAAGCTACAATTTGGATTGCAGTCCTACCTAGTCTTAGTTGCACCTAGAGAATTTCAGACGCATTGTGTTGGGCAACTAACCTGGTGGTGTGAATATCCTTGGTGAATATGGACACTCCTCCACCTTTAGTGTTTCGATCCTGGTTTGGTGGCTGAAAAGTGTGATAAGAGTTGTAGCCTGGTATTGCAGGGGTGCTCTCTGGAGCCTTGAACCAGGTCTCAGTTACTGCACAGATATCGATGTTCTCCATTTTTAGGAGTGCCTTGAGAGAGTGCATTTTGAGGTTTAGACCATTCTAGCATTGAGTAGCATTACCTTCAGATTTTGCATGCTTGTACCTGTTACAGTGATGGTTTTGTCCTTTGAACTTTGCCAAAAAAAGGCACTATAGGGGTGTCAAGAGCCTTAGCCAGTAACCTGAATCCCAGGGGCGAGAGGTGCAGACCATTTCTGGCAAAGCATTGTGGTCTGTCGATCATGTCGTCCCAGGCAGACAGATACTGGATCCCCTTTGAATGACACCAGAAGCTTAGCCAATTGTTGAAGTCAATCATTTTGTCCTTATATTGTGGTATCATTCTGGGCAAAGGCAGGATGCTACTTAGGGCTAGGATCATACCTGCCTGGGCCACATGATCCAAGAGCTCTTCCATGTCTCTTTTCATGTAGTCCAGAGAGGTACATCTCATGTCATTCAATCCAACATGGACAATGACAGAGTCATATTTGTACTTGTTGTGGAGTGACTTGAGTGCAGGAGTTATGTGCCGGATCTTGGCACCCGACAGGCAGCTCACTGCAATTTTCTCCTTGTTCAGCCTGGTGAGTGGGACATCAGTGTGCCTGACTATAGAGTCACCTATGACTAAAGTGTTAGGTACGTTGTCTTGCCTTAGGGGCTGTTGCTGGGTGGCACACTGGTGTTGTGAGCTATGTGACACTTTGGTTGTGATTGGTATTTGTTTGCGTTTCAACTTCGGAGGTCCTTGTTGCTTGGGCAGGTTACAGTTAAGGACATCCGCATATGTGGATTTAGTGTTGCTATGTGTGGGTTTTGGTGGTGTGAGTTTAGAAGGGCTATGTGTTGCTTGAGGTGTAGTGCAGGTGTTAACCTTCTCCTCTTGACTATCTAGCACAATCTTGGGTGGAGAGAGCTTTGCTTCCAGTTTGGCTATGTAAGTGCATCTCTCACAGGTTGTAGTGTTGGTTGGTAGGAGGAGAGGGCTGTCTGTGTACATGAAGCAATTGCTGCATTGCCCTAGTATGCCCAGATTCACCAGGTGGACAGGAGAAATCAACGGAAGCTAACCCTTGGACATGCCTGGTTTGGTGCTTTTTTTTTTAAAAGTACAGGAGCTGTTTTCCCTTACCTTAGCAAGGTACTTTGCAATTATAGGCTGTTTAGTGCCTATGATTAATTTCTCCTTATTAATAATGAGAGTTGTGTGCTTGTATCAGTTTAAGGCTTCATATTTTTTTTCATAATTTTTCTCAGGCTTTTCTCAGGCTTACTTGCACCAGATGTTCAGTCCTGTACAAGTATTTCATATCATGCAGTTCTCATTTTAGCTGTTGTTGCTGACTTGATCTGTTTCAGACAGCAGCACACATTAGCACCCCCTTTGACCTACAGTATTTCCTGGTTCAGTTTAGCATTTCTATGATTGCTGTGTTGTTCTTGGCTATGAATCTACTGCTGTTGCTGAAACAACTCTTGCTAATAGTCTTTCTCTGTCCTTTAGATTCTGGTCAACATCTTTATTCCCCTCCCATTTCTCTATATCTTCTCATAACTACTGGTTTTATGCATTTGAGCTGGTTTCTTGGTGCCATATTAATGAGTTTCAGCAACATTTTCTTACTGGTAGATCCTCTGTATATATCCAGTGTATGGGAATAATTTCTTGCTCAGCTGACTTTAACTCCTGAAAGTCATTCTTCTTGCTGTTAGAAAAGCTCAGCTGAGAGTCTTTACGCTGTGATGAATCCGACTGTGATTTAAAATAAGCCTTTACACTTATTCTCATTTGTTGTGCCCTGTACATTTTAAAAGCTCTCCTGATTCTGCTTGTATTTTACTTTGTGATGCACTTTGAACCTTCAGGCTTATAAATTCAAACCTGCAACTTTCAAGATACACTTTGCCTTGTATTAATGCATGCTGAGACACAAAACTTTAGGTTGTACATTCAAATTCCTCTACAGCAGTCGGTTCTTTATGGTAGTCCGTCAGACGGATATCCCGTCAACATGAAGTTAAGGATTAAAAACAGAAGGTCTGCAGAACAGCAGATTTGCAGCTACTGATGGGAAACAAATGCAGTTTTTCATTTAAGAAGACATAGGTGATATCACAGCATCTTAATTAAGTGCATTTAGTACCTTAGTATGTTAGCAACTGTAGAGGCATGCATTCCTTTCCCACACACTAGTAGAGCCATTCACTTAAGGATCTCTGATTTGAATCAAAGCTTCTTAAATAAATGCTGGTACTGCACATCTATCCCATTGGCAACTGCAGATTGTGACCACTAACAACCTGCATGCGGACAACTGTCCCCTTTGTCACACACTACTTTAGGGATTTGGGTAAATCATTATATGACTTAAATGAATGATTTGCCTTTGCTGCTCTACAGAGTCTGTTTTATCTGTGCAATCTTTAAAATTGGGTAGGTGCAGGTAAACTGACAAGATTTATAATTAGTTCATTACTCTTGGATACTGAAGACGTTGTCAGTTGAACTAAATCAGCCATCAAGCCCTTGTTTGGTTCTTTCCTTAGCCCATTGACAGCAGACATGGAATTTTGTACAACAGATTCTTTAGTTAAGACAATTTGCTTTTAAATTACATCATACTTACTTTGACATTCGGCTTTTCCCAGTTAGGGGTCGCCACAGCGGAACTCCGGTCTGCTCATGATTGGCAGTGGATTTTTACAGTGCTGAGTTGCCAGCCCGACGCCCAGCCTTCAACAAAGCCATGCCCATTCATGCTCGCACCTACCTGCATGTCTATAACATCAATCGACCACGAGGAGGACATGCAGACTCCACACAGAAGGCGCTCCAGCCGAGAATCGAACGGGAGAACCTCTTGCTGTGAAGCGACAACACTAACCGCTGCACCACCACAGCTTTTAAATTATACTGTTCAAACTTATTCTGCTTTAATTGTTGCTCATTCCCAAGCGGTTTTACTTCATAGTAAAATTCAATCACTATATGTGTCAATACGTTTAGCTCAGCCATTGTGCCATTACCTTCATTTAACTGCATTTACAACTGTTTTAAGTCTGAGACATTCTTATTTACATTCTGATATGCAGTACTTAACCAATGTTTTGAGATTTTCAAACTTTACACTGAGCCATTATCTAAGCTAGCATTGCACCCTTGATTCTTAATGGATGAAATTTGAGCTTCCCACTGATTCATGAGCTTTTGTACGGTTCAGCTTGTTCCTGCAAAACCTGAAAGGCTTTGTTGTATTTTTCCACTCCTGTTGTGAATATTGCTCCAACACAATATCCTTTCTCATTTCACAGTACCAATTTTCTAACACACAGAGCTTTTCATTCACAGACTCTACATCTGCTTCTATGCCAGAAGTATGCATTTTCTTCTGTACCTGCACCTCATTTCCTGTTGAGCTGAAAGCACCATACTATTCAGCCATCATAAGGAATCAATTTGTACAGCTGCATTCTGACTGAGCACATTAATTTGTGTAGACATATTTGTGACTATACTTTGTTTGAGAACAGCCAGATGTTTATGTACATTGCCAGAAACTTTCTGCCCCGAAAATTTAGCCACATTTGCAACATACTTCTGTTTAGAAGGCTTAACAAACAGGTTCACAAAGCTTAATCAATTAGTCAGGGTATTAATTTCTATCTGTTTAATGTTGGTAGATCTTCTGCTTCAAAGGTCATCCAATACCTTTAGGAAATATTTAATCTTTAGGATTCTTCTGAGGTTTCTTCCATGGATTGATTTTCCTATTTTGCATCTTTATTTTTAGCGACCATTTGCTCTTTTCTTGCAGTCTAATCACTCTGCTTAGACAGTGCCCTCTGTTTGCCTTTCCAAAAACATTTCTAGGCACTACAGTTTCATTACAATTTTCATTCTTTGATTTTCCTTCATTTGAGACATAAAACTTCTTTAGAACTCCACCTTCTCCCTTATAATCACAGTAAGATTGTTTGTTAATATCTGAACCAAAATATTATTCATTCCAGCTCTAGAAATGTTACCATAAAGCAAAATTCTCGCATCATTTTGAACAGCTGCACTCTATGAACACAAAACATGTACTTAATCCTGCATGCCAGTAACATTTTGTTGAAGAATCTATATAATTGTAAACAGTGTTTATGCCAAATGCTTACTATCTCCATTTTCTCTTGCAGCCAAATGACCCGCATACCTGCAAGAAAGGCCTCAGTAACTTTTCTGTAGTATTTTGATCATCATGAAACTTTACAAATACACTTAGTATCATGGAATCCCCTGGTTGAATTTCAGTGCTTTTTGCAATCTAATCTAATAGGTCATGAACACCCATTCATCCATCCTCAACCCCTTTTACCCATTTCACACATGGAGTCAGGGTGTCACTTCAACGGTTTTCTTTAAACACTTACTCTGCCACTCTTTAGCAGTGCTTCACTTCTTGGTATCCAGTCACTTTTCTCCTTCTATGAACACTTCATTATTTTCAGAACAAGCTTAATTTTTATTTTTTATTTTCTTTTCAACACCAGCAAGTTGTATCTTCATCAAGATTATACATATATTTTTTTCTGGTTAGCATGCAAGTTTCATAAACCCCCAACAGCATTTAAGTTTTAGACACAACACCTCAACATGCAATAATAATTCATACTTGTGCACAGAATCAGTTTTCCAGCTCAACTTTAATGTTAAGCACAGTATTACAGTTTTGTCAACATTCCCAGTTCTTTAGCAATAAACACCTTTTTGTGAATCATTCAGAAAAAAATATGTTTAATGTATTTGTCTCTGCAAACACCATGCATTGTAGCTTTATTTTATTTATATTTGTTTTCCAGGGTAGAGCACTAGCCCCCAGGGACCTTTTTATGATTCACCCCAGGAGCAGTGTCTGGTTAAGTGACTTGCTCAGAGTCATACTGTTAGGCAATAGAGGATGAGGGAATCAAACCTTGCACTACAGGACCACATGATACAGCTTGTTAACAGCTCCTTAATCCTCTAAAGGAACTGCTAGACTTAATGTTGTCTTAGTCAAACTTAGCATTTTCACATATTTATTTTAACTACTAGTTAGCAATATTTCCCCACATCATTTTCATCAGTGATAACATTACACAACTTTCCACAGATGCACAGCTTAGCACATTTCACAACTAAGTACAGTTTTTACAGATACTGTGTTTTAGAAGCAGAATTTTTCTCTTTTACCATACCTCACTTTCACAGTCACAGTTTTTTTTTCTAGTCTTGGCATGAAGACAAATACAATATAGCATCCAGGTGTGTTACCATTAGTCACACAAGAAAACTTCTTCTTCTTCTTTCGGCTTTTCCCAGTTAGGGGTCGCCACAGCAGATCACCTGTCTGTTCATAATTGACAGTAGAGTTTTACAGTGTTGAGTTGCCAGCCCGGCACCCAACCTTACACAGAAAGTACACACGCACGCACACACACACACACACACATACTCCTAGGGCCAGTTTAGAGTGTCCAAACCACCTACAGCATGTCTTTGGGATGTGGGAGAAAACTGGAGCATTCAGAGTAAACCCACATGTCCACAGGGAGGACATGCAGACTCCGCACAGAAGGCACCCCAGCCAAGGATTGAACCGGAGAACCTCTTGCTGTGAGGCAGCAATGCTAACCATTACACCACAGTGGCCACCCTAATCATACAAGAAAACAAATGTTTGATTTTTATGAGGTTGTTAGTCCCAGCAGTTAACTTAAAGTCAGTGTCCAGTATTTCCCTGTGGCTTGCAATGAAATATAGTATTCTACTCAGCTTTAAAATGCCACAGAAGAGAATGAATAACTTCCTTGTTATGAATAAGTTCAAAGCCTTGTTGCATTTAGCTCCGTAACCAAAATTTTTTAGCAATTCTTCATTTGAATTTACTAACTTATTTTCAGTGTAAATTTCAAAATATGTAGGGTTACCACAGACAACCTAAAATATGACCACCATATAAAACAGACTATCAAAAAGACACATCAAAAGCTCAGTGCACTATACAGGGCAAAACTTTATATTACAAATACTGCCAGGAAGTCCATTGTAAAAGCATACGTACTCTCAACACTCATCTAAGCTTCACCAGTACTTGCAAATCTACAGGCTACTTAAAAATTTAAATCATGCCACAACACATTTTTCAAATTTGTATCAAACCACACAAATAGAAACCATCACTGTAAATCTATAAAATAACTGAACTGGCTTGAATTATCACACTACAAAACATATTCTCAACTACTTACAGCCCACAACCTCATTCATAAGCAGCAAAACTGCCCATCCATGAAAACAATATTTCCAGTACAACTTCCCACCCAAGTCCTTTGCATAAGTAATGAAAAACCTAGCAACAATTATTAAATCGAAAAATTCACTCAACAAACTCATTATATTCAAACTATATAACCAATCTGTGGAATGGTTTTCCACTACCCTTCAAACAAACTAAAACCTTTAAAAATTAACCTAAGGCAATTCCTATTTGAGACATTGCTTTTTCCATGTTTATCTCCAGGGTAACTTTCTGCCCCATAAAGGTGAAACAACAGTTTCATATTAAAACCCTACATTAATACTCATGTCGCCTCCTATCAGAATTTATCTCAAGCAACACAACAAATTCCCACCTTCGTACACTTTGCCACTCTCTATCATTTGTGATTCTGTACTTCTTTAATTTTTGTCCCTTGTTACTTTCCCTCCTTAGCTTCGTAACACATTTCCTTCTCAGCATATTACTACTGTCATCTATTATTTTACTTTGTTATGCACACCATTTTTTGCATGCATTAGCCTATACATGACAGCTGCACTTTTCCCTGTTATTCTTAGGTGTTATGCTTCTGCAAAGAAATTTAAATCTACTGTTATATTTCCAGGAACCCGATGAGAATGTGCGTTGACATCAGTCTAATCTTAATGTAATACACATGTAAATAAAATTTATGAATTAGTATTAACTCAAATGTAGTTGGAATTCTTGTATTTGATATTATCTTGTTTTAACAGTACCATTCTGCTTATATTGGAAGAATATTCACTGCTCCTGGGTGAAATCTGTCTTTATAATGTATGTAACAAACTGAAATGCTAGTTTCTCTTTTTATTCTGTTAAAATCTTTCCTTATTATGAAGCTTTTCTCCCCAGACGTCCTCTGAAAAGGACACTTGCCCAGGTAGACCCTCCCTGTCAACAAAATAAATAATAAATAAATAAAGGATTGCCTTTTTTCAAAGTCAGTTTTTGTTTTGAAACTGAATTTCCCCAACATGCTCAGTTCACCAATATTTATGACCACAATTCATGATACTCTGTAATACATGGCTCCCTATCAAAATGGCAGCATTAGTAACACTGAATGCCAACACAAAGAAAAAAGACTGAAAATGCTGGAGAAGAGTGAATATTGAACATTGGTCTTCTACTTTAGAACTTTATTTTTTATTTTTTTTTTAAATAGCAAAGCCTCCCTCCATACCTCTGTTTTGTAGGGGGGAGGGGCAAGACTCACACACACCACAAACCTATATATACCAACTCTGAGATCACCATGCCTTACAGAAAAGGGGAATTTTCTGAAAAATGGCCATCTCAGATTTGTTATATAGAAGACTGTTCTTTTGGCCATTTCAGAACTCACTAATGCGGGTCCCAATATTTCAAAAGATTATGACATTGGCAAGCTCATGGTAGAAAACAACTCCATACATTTTCTTTATGCATAACCTGCAAGGCAACAAAGCATACATTTGAAGAGTACTCCACTGTGTTTATTTAATTAATTATAGCATCTTTGTTAGACATTTTTTAGCATCGCTTTTAAGATGCCACTTTTTCATACTGGATGGATTATTACTTACTACTGTAAAGCATTTCTTTTGCATTACATTCATTATACTCTGCTCAGCATTTTCTTTTCCACATTGGGAAAGCAGTACCTGAAAACAACTTTGCTGCTAGTTATGCATACTAAATTCAAGATTGCACAAACACAGAGTAAGGGCATGCTTCCCAACACCAGGAATTCTATGATCTCAATCACCTGTCAACAAACTGCTTAGACAAGCGTATGCATTAGCTTAACAACTTTCAACCAAACATACATTCGACTTTCTGCTGGGAAGCTATCTATATCTATATCTATATCTATATCTATATCTATATCTATATCTATATCTATATCTATATCTGTCTCACTTTATATACATACATCTGTCTCACTTTATATACATACATCTATCTCACTTTAGATACATACATCTGTCTCACTTTATATACATCGACATCTGTCTCACTTTATATACATCTACATCTGTCTCACTTTATATACATCAACATCTGTCTCACTTTATAAACATCTACATCTGTCTCACTTTATATACATCTGTTTCTGTCTCACTTTATATACATCTGTTTCTGTCTCACTTTATATACATCTACATCTGTCTCAATTTATATACATCTACATCTGTCTCACTTTATATACATCTGTTTCTGTCTCACTTTATATACATCTACATCTGTCTCACTTTATATACATCTACATCTGTCTCACTTTATATACATCTGTTTCTGTCTCACTTAATATACATCTACATCTACATCTGTTTCTGTCTCACTTTGTATACATCTACATCTACATCTGTTTCTGTCTCACTTTATATACATCTACATCTACATCTGTTTCTGTCTCACTTTATATACATCTACATCTACATCTGTTTCTGTCTCACTTTATATACATCTACATCTACATATGTTTATGTCTCACTTTATATACATCTACATCTGTTTCTGTCTCACTTTATATGCATCTACATCTACATCTGTTTCTGTCTCACTTTATATACATCTACATCTACATCTATATCAGTTTCTGTCTCACTTTATATACATCTACATCTACATCTGTTTCTGTCTCACTTTATATACATCGACATCTACATCTACATCTGTTTCTGTCTCACTTTAAATACATCTACATCTACATCTACATCTGTTTCTGTCTCACTTTATATACATCTACATCTACATCTGTTTCTGTCTCACTTTATATACATCTACATCTGTCTCACTTGATATACATCTGTTTCTGTCTCACTTTATATACATCTACATCTGTCTCACTTTATATACATCTACATCTGTCTCACTTTATATACATCTGTTTCTGTCTCACTTTATATACATCTACATCTACATCTGTTTCTGTCTCACTTCATATACATCTACATTTACATCTGTTTCTGTCTCACTTTATATACATCTACATCTACATCTGTTTCTGTCTCACTTTATATACATCTACATCTACATCTGTTTCTGTCTCCTACATCTACATCTGTCTCTGTCTCCTACATCTACATCTACATATGTTTCTGTCTCCTACATGTACATCTGTTTCTGTCTCACTTTATATACATCTACATCTACATCTGTTTCTGTCTCCTACATCTACATCTGTTTCTGTCTCACTTTATATACATCTACATCTACATCTACATCTGTTTCTGTCTCACTTTATATACATCTGCATCTACATCTACATCTGTTTCTGTCTCACTTTATATACATCTACATCTACATCTACATCTGTTTCTGTCTCACTTTATATACATCTACATCTGTTTCTGTCTCACTTTATATACATCTACATCTACATCTGTTTCTTTCTCACTTTTTATACATCTACATTTACATCTACATCTGTTTCTGCCTCACTTGATATACATCTACATCTACATCTGTTTCTGTCTCACTTTATATATATCTACATCTACATCTACATCTGTTTCTGTCTCCTACATCTACATCTGTTTCTGTCTCACTTTATATACATCTACATCTACATCTGTTTCTGTCTCCTACATCTACATCTGTTTCTGTCTCACTTCATATACATCTACATCTACATCTACATCTGTTTCTGTCTCACTTTATATACATCTACATCTACATCTGTTTCTGTCTGACTTTATATACATCTACATCTACATCTACATCTGTTTCTGTCTCACTTTATATACATCTACATCTACACATTCTTCTGTCTCTCTTTATATACATCTACATCTACATCTGTTTCTTTCTCACTTTATATACATCTACATCTACATTTACATCTGTTTCTGTCTCACTTTATATACATCTACATCTACATCTATATCTGTTTCTGTCTCCTACATCTACATCTGTTTCTGTCTCCTACATCTA
Organism: Protopterus annectens; assembly: GCF_019279795.1. Classification (NCBI taxonomy): domain Eukaryota; kingdom Metazoa; phylum Chordata; order Ceratodontiformes; family Protopteridae; genus Protopterus; species Protopterus annectens. Next base: position 790,987,885 of record NC_056730.1, read on the forward strand.
CATCTACATCTACATCTGTTTCTGTCTCCTACATCTACATCTGTTTCTTTCTCACTTTATATACATCTACATCTACATCTATTTCTGTCTCCTACATCTACATCTGTTTCTGTCTCACTTTATATACATCTACATCTGTTTCTGTCTCAGTTTATATACATCTACATCTACATCTGTTTCTACATCTACATCTGTTTCTGTCTCACTTTATATACATCTACATCTGTTTCTGTCTCAGTTTATATACATCTACATCTACATCTGTTTCTGTCTTACTTTATATACATTTACATCTATATCTACATCTGTTTCTGTCTCACTTTATATACATCTACATCTACATCTGTTTCTGTCTCACTTTATATACATTTACATCTACATCTGTTTCTGTTTCACTTTATATACATCTATATCTATATCTGTTTCTGTCTCACTTTATATACATCTACATCTACATCTACATATGTTTCTGTCTCACTTTATATAAATCTACATCTACATCTGTTTCTGTCTCATTTTATATACATCTATATCTACATCTACATCTGTTTATGTCTCACTTTATATACATCTACATCTACATCTGTTTCTGTCTCACTTTATATACATCTACATCTGTTTCTGTCTCACTTTATATACATCTACATCTACATCTACATCTGTTTCTGTCTCACTTTATATACATCTACAGCTACATCTACATCTGTTTCTGTCTCACTTTATATACATCTACATCTACATCTACATCTGTTTCTGTCTCACTTTATATACATCTACATCTACGTCTGTTTCTGTCTCACTTTATATACATCTACATCTACATCTACATCTACATCTCTTTCTGTCTCACTTTATATACATCTACCTCTACATCTACATCTCTTTCTGTCTCACTTTATATACATCTACATCTGTTTCTGTCTCACTTTATATACATCTACATCTATATCTACATCTGTTTCTGTCTCACTTTATATACATCTACATCTACATCTGTTTCTGTCTCACTTTATATACATCTACATCTACCTCTACATCTGTTTCTGTCTCAGTTTATATACATCTACATCTACATCTGTTTCTGTATCACTTTATATACATCTACATCTGTTTCTGTCTCACTTTATATACATTTACATCTATATCTATATCTATATATATATATACATATCGGTTTACTATCACATGTTAGTTCATCTTTTAGATGAACGACTTGTGAAAACCAGGTAGAGGAACCGTTAGGGCGATCACTGGAATGCTGAAGCTGACAAGAGCGAATGGCCGCTGTTTTCAGCTCCAACATTGCGGTGCAAATTGCACTATAGTGGGGATGGGGAAATGTACCCTTACCCTCACTGCAGTGTGATCTCGGAGTTTGTATATATAAGTAGGGGGGGCATGTGGGGTGCAGGTGGGGCTTGCTCCCCCTGCAAAAAACAGCTGTAGTATGTTGGGTGGGTAGGAGCATCTCAGTGTAGTCGACATTTTCGAAATTCAACTGCACTGAAATGCTCGGTTTGACATTTACACTGTTCATTGTACAGATTTCCGAACATTTGGTTCGGACATCTGTACATTCAAACGATGTCATGTCGAACATGTGATAGTAAACCTCCATATATATATATATATATATATATATATATATATATATATATATATGCATATATATATTTATATATATATATAGATATATATATAGATATGGGTCTACTTCTGTTTGTTAAAGACACACTTTCCTGACAAACAGAAGATCGAAAGCAAAAGTGCACTACATTGACAGTGCACTTTTGCAAAAGCCAGTTCACTGAAGCACATTACAGTGGGGATAAGGAAGTATATCCTTTTCCCCACTGTAAGTTTGATCTTGGAGTTAGTATATTTAAGTCTGTCTAGTACAGTAGAATCGAAGGGCTGAAAAGTCATACTGATTTATCACTGAATCATGAGACACGGGAAGGTCCATAACAGGAGTAGTGTGAAAAGTTTTAGAAATATTAGTGGAGGCCACAGTGCAGGAAAGACTAATGAGAAAATTGATTATGCTGATGAGTATAAGTAAGAATATGAAATATGAAACAAGGATAAGGAAGCAATTCAGTTTTCAGTGGACTACATGAGAGGCAGAGGACCATGGCATTTATATATAAGGCACAGTAGGTATATTTGTTGGGACACACTGAAACAAAATGATATATCACAAACTAACAATACTGGTAGATCAGGTCAAGACAAAGCATTTCAATCTTTCTGCAAGGAAACAATTTTCAATGAATACATCAAAATAGGGGGTGCCATTTTTTGCATGCATTAACTTTTACATGACAGCTACAATTTTTGTTATGTATTATCAATGGCTATTTAATGGAAGATGGAATTCTTGAAATGATCGGATAGGGTGTAGTTAGTTGTCTTTGTCCAGCTACAATAGTCAGCCAGACTATACAGATGCATTTTTTTCACTGTTGCAATAGAACACGGTCTAAATTCCCCTCAACAGCTTATAAAGTTTCCCTTTTTAACATACAATTAATTTAAAAACAACTTCCTCAGTTGATTTTTTTATTAGTATGTATACCCGGGTCTATATTAGATAAATTGAACTTTCGAAAGTTCGACTGTCATATATGCCACCATATGATCGCACTTGCAAAACTTTGAATATCAAATAAAAAAAATAAACTACACAAAAAACACCTACCTTAACGTTTTATGCAAGGAGCAAGCCCCCCTGCACCCCCCACAAGAGGGGCTGTGCCCCCACACCCCCTGATTTTTAAATATACCAACTCTAAGATCGCACTACAGTGCAGAAAAGAGAAATCTTCCCATTCTGTGCTGTACAGAGATGTTCGTTACAATGTTTGAACATTCAGAAATCCAACCACATGACACTCAGAATTTTGAATGTTCAAACATTCACTATATACCCTGTATACCCATAGCCAAATAGAACAACATAAAGTATTACTGATATTACTGCATTTACTTTTGAACTGTTTCAGAACCACACCATTGCACTCTCTTTGAACTTTTCTTAGAGAACCAGTGCAACTGTTATTCCCATCACATTTCCATCATTGTCTATGTGTATATCTAGATAGATAGATAGATAGATATAAATATGTGTGTGTGTGTGTGTGTGTGTGTGTGTGTGTGTGTGTGTGTGTGTGTGTGTGTGTGTGTGTGTGTGTGTGTGTGTGTGTGTGTGTGTGTGTGTGGGTGTTTTCTATTACTGCAACAAAAAATCATAATGTGTTTTACATCAGTTACTGCTTGATATTCATCCTCACACTGGGAATTTTCAGCAGGTTTCCTCAGGTCAGGTCAAGTACGAAAAAAAAGCTGCACAATTCTCTGTTTTAAACTTTTAAGTTGCAGTAAGTTATTTTTTCAAATTGAAAATTCGACACAACTTTGTAATACTCACTACTTGAATGTAGCCAGCTTTAGCAATTTATTTCACAAGTATTCATGACCATATACTCAATGCAATAACAATATTTCTTATTAGTGCATTGCCTTCTGCAGCTTAGTGCATACACTATAGAGAGTTTTGTTAAACAACCTTTCAGCAATTTCACATTACATTGCTAAACATTGAGTAGTGCTTGTTGTTCTACACTGCTTTTCAGGTGTTTGTATATTTGCTTATTTGTATTTGAAAATTAGAGTAGAGCATTGATCCATGAATCTTTTTCAGACAAAGACAAATTATTTAATAACTATTAGAGTCTGACATCTATTTCTGGCTCCCTGCTTTTAATGTAGCAAAAGAAACCTAATGAGTGTGTTCAATACTCTGTTAGGAATTATCCAATGGCACTTCTTTATGTGTAGTGCTCCCACACCTTCTTTTCAATTATTAGACTGAAATTCCCTTTTGAGGGAGGTTGGCATAATGGTTAAGGTGTGTTTATCTTATAGACATGAGGTTCAGCATTTGATTCTGCCATTGGGCAATTGGCTAGGCTTTAAATGCCCCACAAAGGCAGTTCACCTAGTAATAATCTATGAACCTATGCTAGACTCAAACCAGCTCATAAAATGACATTGTATAAAATGTTTGTTTACCAGTAGCAAAAATTAAATGTTTTCACCTCTCTTTCTCCACCAGCTGTACTATTTTTGTGTAGTTACTACTCAATCAAAACATTCATTTAACTTAATTTTTGCTTAATTTATAAAGCCTCTTTGACTCATTCTTCCCAATGAGGGAAAATGTTCCAGCTGTGTTACATGTCATGCACAACCACAGAACACTCATAGTATTGTCTATAATGTCAGTTCAGACATTTCAAGAAAATAATGCTCAGGAGGAGGACTGAGGTTTGTGAAAGGCAGGAACTGCACAATTTATGTGATGGAGTGACTGAAGATTATTAAAAAGAAAGCGTATACATATTCTGCAAAATGGTTATGATGGAAACAGTTACAAAGACTTGTTTTATTTTTAATTATTGCATGTAAATTCAAGTTACAACTTAAAATGTAATGATTTTGTAAATTTGTTTAAAAAAACATAAATCACTACTGATTAATAGCATTTCATCTACCTTATCAGTTGCTTGTTTTCTCTCAGTTGGAATCTCTTGCAAAATCACTGTGTGAGATAAACATCTCTACCTCTCTCTTTCTCCTTCTGCCATTCCTTATCACGAGAAGTAGGATATAGATTTCTCCATTTAGGGTATGTGTTCAGAATCATCCTCCCATAATGCCCGACCACCTCAGTTTCAGATATATTAGAGCAGTTGTTAGATATCCCTGTACTGCAATGTTCATAATTTTCTCCTGTTGAACTTCATATAATAATGCAAAAAACACATATGTGATACACTATGTTGAAATTTAAAACATCTATAAGTTGGAACAACAGAATGTTTGCTGCCACAGCCCCTCACATCAAAAGATACAGGGGCATTGTCCTGCTGTAAAACATTTTTGATGTGCATATATGTGCGTGTGTGTGTGTGTGTGTGTGTGTGTGTGTGTGTGTGTGTGTGTGTGTGTGTGTGTGTGTGTGTGTGTGTGTGTGTGTGTGTGTGTGTGTGTGCATTTTATTCAAATTCTGAGTTTCATCTATTTTAAGAAATTACATTTTTCTGATCACCTATGAGTGTCAATCACATCAAAGCCATTTTTCTATTATCAAGCTAATATCTCAAGAATTGTACATCAGCAGGACACCTATATACATTATGCACACACACAGACATTTTTATGTGAGCGTTTCTATGTAAAATAAGTAAACTAATGAAATACATTAAATAAACGGAGACATAAAACACATATTAGGCATAGGTTGCTTTTCTGAACTCTTGTTATATCATCAATATTTTATTATTTAAATTGTTGACATATTATCAAAAGTTTGCCTACCCCTTATCATATTTTTAAAACTAATATCCACATAAGCTTGCCATGTTTATGATACTCACTAAACACCATATTAAAACTTTACACATTGCAAATGCAGATCATTTATATTAACAGCCCAAAAGATCAAACCCAACTAAATCTGCTGTGTAAACTCCAAATCTACACTTGTTGCAGCAGAAGTATGTAAAATAAATAAAGCAAAGCATAGATCTCACCTGTCATTCACAGCAAATTTAGAAAGTGACTTTTGATCATTTCTCACATTAAAACACAATCCCAAAAATACAACCCACAAATGCATAGGAAATTAAATTGTTTTATCAGAATATGAAATAGCAAATAAATAAATAAATAAATAAAAGTTGATTGGCATTTTCTGTTTTCCAGAAAAGGAAATATACAATTTCACTCACTGTAGAGACAAACTTGTGCACGTACCTCCCTCCTAAATAAAAGAACTACCCAACTAAATTAAATCCTTTCAATAAGAATGCATTTGTATTGGAACAAAAACCCCACAGCTGTTTGATATTGTTTGTCTACCTAAATTAGCAATTAATTTACTACAGTATAACTGAACTATAAAACTAGCAAATCTTAATGCAATCCTCAACTAACTACTAAATTATAGCCTAACAGATCTTAATAAAATACTCAACTAACTGTTAAAATGTGTCAATAAATTAACAGTTGTTACAAATTATATATGTTTTCCTCACACCTAGAATAAAACTAGTTGCAAGACACTCCAATTATAAAATCTTATTCAAAATACCTAAAACCCTATTTTCTACTGAACTGTAGACTTTCTGCATATATAAAGAACTTGGATCAGGACTCATAAATGTACTCACCACAAAATTGAATATATAACAGTGTGCACAATATTTCATGTATCTTACCCTATACCCTTATAGTGTGTGTAATATATTAACTATCCAGATCTCTGGTTTTAAGGAATTTGTTCAAGATCATGGATTTGCCACTCATCATGTAACACATTCTCTAACAATACAGTAAAAGATATTTAATATTTCATGCATCAGGGCACTCCACACACACACACACACACACACACACACACACACACACACACACGCACACACACACACACACGCACACACACACGCACACACACACGCACACGCACACACGCACACACACGCACACACAGAAACTGCACACATTTCACTTTAAAATTTTGGATTATGTGAGCCAGCTCTGTTACTGTAGCGGTATAAAACCTTGACTATCTCCTACACAACATAAGTTTGATTAGTGGCTCAGACACCTACCTGATTGAGGTAGAGTGAGAGGACGTTGAATGATAAGGCATTTATCAACTTGCTTCTTATAAGGCGGGGGGGTTAAGATATGCTGGGGGCACAGCTGTTTAATGAGTCATGGTAGGTTGAAAAAGTAGAATATGTCCTCACTTAGATTGGACATTTCTCTCACAGCACCATTGGGCACTCATCTCGGAGATGTCAGCCCAGCACTCAATACAGGCTGCAGTATAATGGCTGCTCACCAGGCTAGTCTAAGTCAGTAGTCATTTGTTGGCTCTCATCCCAGAGCACCTCTGCATGATGAATTGAATACCTCCACTGGTAGGGTTCTGTTGAAAGGAAGACCCTCCTTGTATAGCTAACACAAATAAATTATTACACGTGGGGAACTGCTGAGGATAGGAGCATAGGGAATTGTCAGAGGTAGAACCAGAAATAAGCAATAGTTGTATAAAAAGTAAAAGCAAACTAACAAAAATAAATAAATAAAGAAATACATAACTACAATAAATGGAGTTTTAGATTGTATTTGTCTGGTATCCAACAGATATCTGCTACTTCCATAGTTTTACAGTAGATTCTGATTCTTTGCTGTGCTTGCCATTGTGCTTACACTAATGGTTTCTGTGGTATGTTATTGCTTGCATGCTTTTTTGCCATTTTTTTGCTTTACTTGCAAGGTGTCATTTCTTTCTAAATTGTCCTGTGCTTCTGTGCTTAAAGCCAATAAAATTTGGTGCCTGCTAAAAATTAGTTAAAAACTTACTGAAGAAAATTACATTACTCTTGAAATACAATGTTTTCTAGAAAATGTATTCAACTGAGAATTCTGTGTATTCAAGCCAAACTTGTTAGGAAGTAAACACAAAAAAATAAAATGTGCAAAGAATAGAAAATACTTATAATTGCGGAATAATACTCATCAATGCATCTTACTACATGCTTTCTGAACATTCTTCATCTTTGTGGTGAAGTTAATTAAAAAGCTTTTGGCAAGGTGTAAGAGAAGCATAAATGAAAAGGTACTTCTTCAGGATGCACTAGTTGAAAATACTGAGAACCTGTTATACCTGCAGCAAACATGTCTTAGTAAGAGTTAAATGAGGCTTGAGAACAAACCAATTTGTCCAGAGACATCTTTGGTAAGGGTTAGAGAGAGTTAAATAGGGGTGGGAGGAGGGTGTTTGTTGGGGAAGGGACTTAAGATTAAGGAATAGAAATAGGTTTGATCAGATTTTTGGAAGGGAAGGGTTCATTTGTTTGGAGGAAGTGTGGTAGATGTAGGGTGGGACTTAGTTTTTTTTTTTTATAGAAGTGTAACTGGGAAGAGGAATTGCATTTTGGCATGAATTTTCACTAGTGCAGACTTATGTCCGAGACAAGCTGTAGGTAAGGTTGTGGTCAGGTAGACCTTGGGTTAATAGTTGTGTGCATAAAATAGGTGGATAATGTTTGGTATTAAGGGTTTAGGGTAAACTTGGTTGTGTTTCTGGAGTTATTTTCTCTCTTTCTCTCCCTTTTGTTTTGTTTTGAAGGAAGGTATTGCAGTCAGGGGTGAGGTGTTGAGTGTTTCTGGATGTGATGTGTATGTTGGCAGTGTTATTCTGGCCTATAACAGAGAAAGAAAGGAAAAGGGGGAGAAGGGACTAGTTAGAGATTCAGGACTTGGTGTTGTGGTCAGGTTTCATTGCTGGGGTTCATGGGGTCTAGTGATGGACTTGCATGCTTTTTTTGCCCTTTTTTTTGCTTTACCTGCAAGATGGCTGCATGGTTGGGAGTCGTGGTGTTTCATTCTGGGTTATAGTGCCAGACTGATGTTTTTCTGGTCTCTTTGCTGTGGGGAGCTGTGTGGTGGTTTCCTGGTGGTCTTGCCCGGGTGGGGTGTTCATTGGTGGTGGTGGGTTGTTGTAGCTTTGTTGGTGTTGATTTGGTCCAGCTGGAGCTGTGAATGACTTTTGATGCAGGATCAGAGCTGGGTAGACTAATGGTTGCCTGCTGTGCATGTGCAGTGTGGTGCTACCACAGGAAATGAGGTAGTGTGGACACGTGGATGGTCTGTCTACAGAGGAGCTACCACAATACATCATACCTCTCAACTGTCTGGATTTTTATAGACTGTCCACATTTTGCCTCATATTTTTGGTCTGTACCTCATAAAATTGTGGTTTTCTGGCAAATCACTGAAAATTAAACTCAGGAAATAATGACATACATTTGGATTTCAGACTGTGTATCTTGCAGAAAATGCATGATAACACAAATCCTGTTATTGTAGCACCTTTCTAAATTTATACAAGCTATATTTAAAACTGGTACATATTTTGGGCCTTTATCCTTCCATTATTTTAGGTTTTGTCCAGATTTCCAGTGGCATTAATTGGTTGAGAGATATGCATTAAATTTAAAAAAAAAGAAAAATAAATAGAATGAGGATAGGGATTGCTCAAGCATAAATAATTAGGTGGGTATTTGAGCCAGAGCAGCTACTTTACCTCTGTGTGAGAGGACACATACTTGACATTTACTTTTGACTGGTAATTAAGTTCAGTTTTTGCAGAATGTCCACATTTGGCCTCATAATTTTGGTTTGTTCTCATCTTCAGCATGTTCAGACACAGCATGCTACCTGTCAGTGTACAATACAAAGGTCAGCACCGCAGTACAAACCACCTGGACTTGATCCACACATGCAGTATAGATGGCCATACTGGGCATGCTCACACACAGAGGAATGAAAGCAATGTCAGTCAACAACATACTTAAAGCTCATACTGGGCATGCTCACACACTTACAAGAAGGCCATGTCAGCAAACAACAGTGGACCAGACATATCTGGCAGTTGCAGTTCTCAGTGCAGAAACATGTCAGTATGAACCAATCCTGACTTGCACATAGAGTGGATAGGAATACAGACATATATGTAAGGACAACACTGTATAATAATCCAAAGGTAGATGGACATAGATGTGTTGAAGAGGGTGACCATGACAAGGAGCCATCTGGGCCTGCCCCACCCAGCACACAGCCAAAGAGCCCCAAACACATGAGGTGCAGGTGTCACTCACTGCATATACTAGTCATCAATATATGTCAGCATGATGGCGTGTTGCATGTGCCAGCTGTGCAACATGATTGTACAAGGAAGTTGTCACCTAATAGCTTTATGCATGTACCTGTGGCATATGACCCCATGTGTGCCCCTATGCGGCATATCAACCCCTACATGAATGGGTTACGTGCACACACCACCCTCCACATAGCAGTATCATGACAAGCCTGTTGAGGTCATCTAATGTGAAATACACCTTTGGGGGAGCTGTAGCTCAGTAATCCCCATAGCTCGTCCCATAACTGTGTACTGCTGTACTGATAAACTAGTTAGGTAGTAGTCCTAACTCCAGACTTGGCAACTGTGTGAGTGTGTTTATGTTTGCGTGTCTCAGTCTCTGCCTGTGCAGAGAGAAATGCTTTCTAGGCTACTCACACTCAGTACAGTTCATATACACAACATTGGCAAGGCTGCAGATGTCACGCACCTAGAAATACACCTCTGGGGAAATCATAGCCCAGTAATCTCCATAGTGAGTCTTGTAACTGTGTAGTGTGATAAAGTAGTTAGGTAGGTGTTCTAACCCTAGACCTGGCAACTGTGTGCGTCTGACTGTGTAGAGAGCAATGCTTTTTAGGCCACTCACACCACATACAAAACACATACTCGACTTTGGCAAGGCTGCTGATGTCACTCACCTAGAAATATATCTCTGGGGAAATCATAACCCAGTAAACTCTGTAGTGCATCCTGTAACTGCGTACTGCTGTAGTGTGATAAAGTAGTTAAGTAGGTGTTCAAACCCCTGACCTGGCAACTGTGTGCGTGTGTGTGTCTGATGGTGTAGAGAGCAGTGCTTTTTAGGTCACTCACACCCCGTATAATACACACACTCGAATATGGCAAGGCTGCTGATGGCACTCACCTAGAAATACACATCTATGGAAATCATAGCCCAGTAAACTCCTTAGAGCATCCTGTAATGCATACTGCTGTAGTGTGATAAAGTAGTTAAATAGGTGTTTTAACCCCAGAGCTGGCAACTGTGTGAATGTGTGTGTGTGTCTGACTGTGTAGAAAGCAGTGCTTTTTAGGCCACTCACACCCTGTACAATACACATACTCAACTTTGGCAAAGCTGCTGATGTCACTCACCAAGAAATACACCTCTAGGGAAATCATAGCCCAGTAATCTCCATAGCATGTCTTGTAACTGTGTACTGCTGTAGTGTGATAAACTAATAAGGTACATGTTTTAACCCCAGACTTGGCAACTGTGTGTGTTGGTGTGTGTCTGACTGTGCAGTGAGCAATGCTTTTTAGGTCACTCACACCCCGTACAATACACATACTCAACTTTGGCAAAGGCTGCTGATGTCACTCACCTAGAAAGACACCTTTGGGAAAATCATAGCCCAGTAATTTCTGTAGTGTATCTTGTAACTGCGTACTGTTGTAGTGTGGTAAAGTAGTGAGGTAGGTGCTCTAATTCCCAGACCTGGAAACTGTGTGTGTGTGTGTGTGTGTGTGTGTGTGTGTGTGTGTGTGTGTGTGTGTGTGTGTGTGTGTGTGTGTTGGTGTGTGAATCTGTGTGTGTGTGTGTGTCTGACTGAGTAGAGAGCAATGCTTTTTAGGCCACTCACACCCCGTACAATACACATACTCAACTTTGCCAAGGCTGCTGATGTCACTCATCTAGAAATTCACCTGTGGAAAAGTCATAGCACAGTAATCTCTGTAGGGCATCCTGTAACTGCGTACTGCTGTAGTGTGATTTAGAACTGTGGTAGAGTTCCATCTCCATCCATGGCAGTTCTGGATGTTTTGTGTGTGTTTCAATGTCTGTGTATGGAGCAATGCATCATAGGCTACTCACTTGCAGTACATTTCAAATGCCCTACATTGCCAATCCTGCTGATGTCATTCATTGTGAAGTAAAACTTTGGGGAAAAAGCTCTTTAGTAATCCCTGTGGTGCAGCCTATAACAGCTCTCTGCTGTAATGTGATATAGACCTTGGTCGGGGGTTCTATGCACACACATGTCAGTTGTGAATGTTTTGTGTGTGTTTCACTGTCTGTGTAGGGAGCAATGCATTTTAGGGTACTCACTTGCAGTACAGCTGAAATGCCCTACTTTGGTAAACCTGCTGATGTCATTCAATGTGAAATGCACCTTTGGGGAAGGGTGTTTTTAGCAATCCCTGTGGTGCAACCCATACCAGCTCCATGCTGTAGTGTGATATAGACCTCGTACAGGGGTTCTATATCACACATATCAGCTGTGGATGTTTTGTATGTGTCTGACTGTCTGTATAAGGAGTAATGCATTTTAGGCTAGTCACGTGCAGTACAGTTGGAAATGGCCTGCTTTGGTAATCCTGCTGATGTCATTCACTGTGAAATACACCTTTGTGGAAATAATACTCCAGTAATGTCCATGGTGCATACTATAACTGCATAGCACTTATTAGTGTAATAAAGTAGTTAGGTAGGGATTCTACTCCCAGACATGACAGGTGTGTGTGTGTGTTTGTAACTCATATCATGTGAAGAGGTGGGTGGGGCAATGTGGATGGGATTTTGCTAATTTCTTTTATGGTGGCCCTACTATATATCACAATGTCAACCATACAGGGATAACAGATGTAAATTAGTTGGGAGGCTGGAGTGCAAAGCCATACCCATACATGTGACATCAAGGCCAGTCAATCCAAGTTAGCAACCCCACTGTTACCCAGAGCACACACTCAACCCATGTTTCATATGAACACACATGCCTAGGCAGCAGACAATATGTGGGTAGTACACTGCATATTGGCCACTGATAGTAGCTATTCAGTGATAGCAGCGGGCTACAGAGGGCATGCCACCCTACCCATCTGTCCAATATACATGTACATGCAGACAGTGCACCTCTACCATGTTCCAAAATAGACACCTGCACCACCTGTGCTGCCTTCACATGTGACTCACAATGGACATACTATGCCTGACAACATGTCCTGTATGGACAGATGACACTGACATCAAGGAATGCTGTTGGTATGCCATCAATGTAGGTGAAGGGTAAACCTGCTGCCCATTACCAGTTCCTGGCACATATGATGATAATCTGTGTTCACAACATGGGCCAGACACCCCAGGTACAGTTCCACATGTCACTGTACATGCATGTTGGAGGTGTGCACATCCCAGACACCATCCATGTCATGGACTAAGGAAGACATACATGGCATGTGCTGTACAGAATTGGCCACACACAATAGTCACCCAGGTGACTGGATGGGGGATGCAATACACACCTGTTTGGGCAAATGTAGTAACTACAGGCCTGAGCCACAATGCAGACCATTGTCATAGGTTCATAGGTTCATAGGTAGATACTAAGTTATTGGCCCTAGGGCATTTATAAGCCTAGCCAGAGTGTGCTTGGCTTTCACCTCCCTTTTAGATTAGTTAACTGTGCCTCTGTATAGTAGATCACAGAGGATAGCCCTTTAAGGTTAGTTTACTGTGCCTCTGTCTAGCAGGGACATAGAAGAGATCCCAGGGGTAAACTTACGATATCCCATCCACTCATCAAGATTTCTCTTGAAGAGTGTCAGTGAGGAAATCTGCCTAACATGAATTGGGATTCTGTTCCAGAGTGAGGGGAGTCTCTGGGATATGAATCTGTCCCTCCAGCATGTCCTGTTTATTGCTGTGCTGATGTTTAAGTCCCTGGAGCATGTAGCTCTAAGGGATTTGGATTTCCTGAGGTGGAGCATGTTCATTAATTCCGGGTTAGACATGACTTTGTATGTCAGGCATAGTTTGCCTCTGAGTAGGCGGTAAGCAACTGAGTAGAGCTGGGGTTTCTTTAGTTGAACTGCATAGGGCATCTGTTTGAGGCCCGTGATCCTCTTGGTGAGGTACTTTTGGGGTCTCTCCAGTTGCTGCAGGTGTCGGGTAAGGTACATCCCAAATGGGGCATTGTATTCAGTTATGGGACTGATGAGTGATGAGTAGAGGGGCACAATGACCTCTCTAGATCTAGATGTGAATCCTTTTGTGATAAGGTGGGCTATATAGAAGGCCTTTCTAACCACTTTGGCAACATGATTTTCAAAGGAGAGATTACTATCTACTTGGGTCCCCAAATCCCTAATTACTTCTTCCGTACTTAATGGATTACCTCCTATGTGGTAATTTGTGGGCACTTTGTTTTTCCCAAAGGGGATGACTATGCACTTTTTTGCATTTAGCTTGAGGCCGTGGCTCTGGCACCAGTTATCCATCTCTGTGAGACCATTTTGGAGGATGCTTGTGTCAGCCGGAGAGTCGATTATGGCTCCCAGTTTGCAGTCATCTGCGAACTTGGTCAGCCATAGTCCTCCCGTGTTAGCCTGTACCTCAGAGAAGTATATACTGAACAAGAGAGGTCCCAGGACTGAGCCTTGTGGGACGCCACTTGTAACTGGTTTAGAGTTGGACATGGCACTTGCAATTCTGACCATGTGGGTTCTATCCCTGAGCCAGTTTGCAACCCATCTTGTGGCACAGGGGTTGATATTTAAGCTGGTAAGCTTATTTATGATGCCTGAGTGGGGTATTGTGTTGAAGGCTTTTGCGAGGTCCAGGTAGGCTGTGTGGACTACCTTCCCCTCATCTATGGCCTTGGTAACTGTTTCAAATAAGTCAACTAGGTTGAGTCAAGATCTGCCCTTAACAAAGCTGAATTGGGTAGGATTAAGTGTCTGGAGGTTCCCAATGTCTTTGTTTATGAGTTCCATGATGATACGCTCCATAGCATTGCAGACCAGACTAGTCGGGCTTATAGGGCGATAGTTCCCGGGGTCCGTTGTGGCACCACCTTTGTGGAGCGGGACCACTGTTGATGTATGCCATTCTTTGGGTACATATCTTGTAGTAAGGCTGAGTTTGAACAGTGACTTTATGTGAGGGTTCAGTTCTTCTTGGAGCTCATGTAAGACGCAGCCTGGGACACTGTCTGGTCCCATTGATGCTGTGTTTTTTGCTTTGGAGAGGGCAGCCTTCACCTGTGCATCTGTGATGTCTGGGAGGCTACATTCTGTTGGGATAGACATTTGCTCTTTTGGGGGGAAGGGGGGAGAAGTTTGCACTGAACCTGTTTGCCAGGATGTTGGCAGTGTCTGTGGGTTCAGTGTATTTTTTGCCATTTTGTGCTAACTCAGAGCATATCTGGGAGTTGCCACCCAGATTCCTGACATAGCTAAAGAAGGCCTTGTGATTATCCTTAGCTTCCTGGGCAATTTTTCTTTCGAAGCTGGCCTTTGATGATTTTATGAGGGATCATAGTTTCTTACTAGTACTGATCAGAGATGCCTTCCCTTTTTGGGATTTTGCTCTATCGTGTAGTAGCTTCCTCCTTCTGTTGTATTGCTTATTTATGGCTGGGGTCCACCAGACAGGTCTCCTGCTTTTGGAAGAGTGAGTCTTGGTTTTATTTGGGATAGAACGATCCATGCATTCCTGTAGGTGCTCATAGAATGTGTTTGAAAAGGATTCTACGGTTTAGGCAGTATTTTCCACTGGCCCTGGAGATTTGAAGGATTCCACCTCGGTTTTGAGAAGTGAATTTAGCTTTTGAGAAATTTTTCACAGTGGTTTCTTTGGATGGGGGTGGGGATGGGATATGGATGTCCAGAGAGATTAGTTTATGGTCTGATCTTACCAATAAGGGTTTTACCTCTGGTGTGGAACATAGAGTCCCCATGTTGGTGATGACCAGGTCCAATATGTTGTCCCCTTTTGTGGAAGTGGTAACCAGTTGTTCCATAGCATTTGAGTTTATAAATTTTAGTAGCCATTGGGAAAGGGTGTTTGGGCTTGAGTAGTTTTCCCAATCAATGTTTGGGTAGTTGAAGTCACCCAATATTATGGTGTTTGGAGAGACCTTCATATTCTCCAATGTTCTCAGGAAAGCTGAGTGAGGTTCCCGAGATTGGGAGGGTGATCTGTAACAGGCTACACACTGAAAGGCAGTTTTGCCCACTGTTAGTTGAATATGGATGGTTTCTGATGCTTTGTGCAGTGCCACTAACCTGGAGGTGTGGGTATCTTTGATGAATATGGATACTCCCCCTCCTTTTGTGTTTCGGTCCGAGTTTTGGGGCCGAAAAGCATGGTATGA
This sequence comes from Protopterus annectens, assembly GCF_019279795.1. Classification (NCBI taxonomy): domain Eukaryota; kingdom Metazoa; phylum Chordata; order Ceratodontiformes; family Protopteridae; genus Protopterus; species Protopterus annectens. The sequence continues at coordinate 791,003,761 of NC_056730.1, forward strand.
GTTATAACCTGGTAGTGCTGGGGTGCTCTCGGGAGCCTTGAACCAGGTTTCTGTTACTGCACAGATATCAGTATTCTCCATACTGAGGAGAGCCTCGAGTGTGTGCATCTTGAGATTTAGACTTCTGGCATTTAGTAGCATTACCCTTAGTTTTTTTTTCTCCTTGTGTTGTCTATGGAGGAGGGTTTGTCTTTTGAGCCTTGCCTAAAAAAGGCACTATGGGAGTGGCAAGAGCCTTAGCCAGTATTTGAAAGCCCAGGGGTGACAGGTGCACGCTGTCCCTAGCGAAGCAACGTGACTTGTCGAGCATGTCATCCCAGGCTGACAGACACTGGATCCCCTTTGAATGACACCAATTCTTTAGCCAGTTGTTAAAATTGAACATTTTGTCTTTATACTGTGGCATCATTCTTGGTGAGGGCAAGATACTACTCAAGGTCAGGGTCATACCGGCCAGGGCTACATGATCAGAGAGCTCCTCTATATCTCTTTTCATGTAGTCCAGGGAGGTATGTCTCAGGTCATTCACACCAGCATGTACAATGACGGAGTCATATTTGTACTTGCTTTGGAGTGACCTGAGTGCTTATGTTATATGGCGGATCCTGGCGCCCGACAGGCAGCTTACAGTGACCTTCTCACCTTCTCCTTGTTCAGTCTGGTGAGTGGGACGTCAGTGTGTCTGACAATAGAGTCACCTATTACAAGTGTATTTGGTGTGTTGTTTAGCCTTAAGGGCTGTGACTGTGTGGCACACTGACTTTGTGAAGTATGTGCTATGTGGGCATTGCTGTGGGGTAGCAGTTGCTTGGATGTCTGTTTTGGAGGTCTCTGCTGCTTTGGCAGATTTTTATTTATTTTATTTAGAGCCTGATGCCAAGGTATACCCATCCCCTACCCTTGTACAGTCTGCTGGCAAAGTTGACCACCACACACCAGTGTAGACATGCACCCATGCATCAAGAACACCATACCCCTCACGTAGAGCTTGCACGGCAACCAAACATGAAAAAACACAAACGGTCATGCATGTCAGAACTGGCACCCTGTGTGTTCGTGTGCATGTGTTGTATGGTGTGTATGTCCACATCCACATTCACTACACCCCCCCCCCCAGGGCATACTTAAGCATGCTGTCTGATGCCTGACATCTCATCATAGTCTTTACCCATACAGCCTCCGTATGACCTGTGTGGTGCATGTGATACCTGTGTTGTGGCAATCCCACTAGTGATGAGTTGCACTCCTGGCCCTGCCAAGTGTGTCAATGTGTGTGTGTCCCTGTGTGAGTGTGCCTGTGTTGACACTGGCACCTGTTCATGCAGACAGGCACATGTACAACACCTACTGTATATCTACTGTATCCCTGTTGCAGATGTCACTCACCCTCACATATATGTTATGAGTGCTCTACATCAGGTAACCCATGTGGTGAAGCCAATAACTGCATCGAACTGTGATAGCACTACATAGTTGTCAGGGGTTTGATACCCTGTGCTGGTAGGTGTGTGGCACAAACATGCTTCAGTTTTACACTCCCACCCCTCCCTGACATGTATTTGCCTCTGTCTACCTCCCCCACTTCCTCTCTGATGGATGTGGAGACCCACACCTGCCTTGCTTAGGCAGCAGCATGTGCATTTTACGTGATGCTCATGATCAGCTGATGGGCTCTGCATGAATTGCAGCCCTCCCCTAGCCAATTGCATGTGGAGCAGCTGTGGTAACAACCCCATAGCCAGTTGCATGGAAACACACTCCAATACCTAAGAACATCATGGTGATGTTGGGCTTTTACAGTCACTGTGAGCAGGAACTAGATCTGTTGTTTGGCAAACAGCATCTCAGATGGATTGGGGTTTACATCTAACAACATAAACTGTGGAAAGAGGGCAGCAAACAGGAGGGGGGTGTGCCTGACCTGACTAAAGACTGTAAGTGCTGCTATACTGCATTTGGAGTAATGTTGGTTTAACAATGTTTGTCTGGATATGCCTGTCGTACATGTAGTAATACCTGCCATGTCAGTTCCATGTATATGAGGAATCCCCGTCTGCAGGGTCATCTGCAGACAGAGCAGTGTTGTGCCTATGGTTTCATATGTTAGCCACAGTGCATCACTCTGTGGAATGCAGATGGTAGTGTGAGGATTGCAGTCTGTAGATCTTGAAGGCCGTGACAGCTACTGACTTCATATCCCTCATAGGACATATGTTGCAACAAACACCTTTACAATGGAAAATATACAAGGTTATCACAGCAACATGTCTATACTGGCCCTGTGTATGTGCTGTCAGCCACACCTCTATCAACATTTGTAATATGGCATGCATGAAGTGGTACATATGTGCTGCATGCCATAAATAGTGTCACCATATCTGATAACAAGCCAGTGATATATCAAATTGCTACACGTCATGTACAGTAGGGGTTATATTTCATGACATAAGCTGGACATTCTGTGGATATTTGTACAGCACTCAGGTCTGTGTAGTGATGGTGAATGTTGGCAGCGTGTGTATTGTTAATATGTACTTTAGACTGTGTACAGACTGTGGTAGATGTTATTGTCCCAGCTCCCCTTTTATTAGATTTTACATGCTGCCCCACTGTATGGTGCCATTTTGCCGTACATGTTTGTAGGGCCATGAACACACATGTCCCATACCACAGACAGCCATCAGACCAAACTGTGTAGCAGCCCAGTATATGTAGGGACATTCTGTGAGTGGCACATATGAGGATGCGTACAACATATACTGCAATATTATGCTAGCTTACCAAATGTGGCTGTGACTATGTTCACATTGGTTATGGTTATGCACTTTCGCACAGGTGTATCTTACCCTGTGCTGTGACATGGCTGTTGAGCCTGCTATATATGCAGGTACATGTGTATTCCTCCATACGGGATGTAGGCCACTGTTGAGCCAGTCTGCCTGTAGCCTGCATAGTGCATTGTTACATGCCTAGCAGCTTAGTGTATTTAACCAGTGGGATGTCATGTGCAGATACTTGCCAGATGTACTGCTGCCGGGCCTCCTTTAAATGTCATGTATGTCAGAAAGAGCAGTGTGATGCTGTACAGATGTATGTCAATATCTAGTGGGTAGTATGTGCCCATGGCACCCCTGTACCAGTAGTCATTATGTGTCAGGCTAGACAGGAGTGTGTGAACCCAACACCTATGGTGCCAAATGTATAGCAGTCGTTATGTGTTATACCCATCTACATGTCTGTCTACATCTATATTGTCAGGCCTGGTAGATATGTGGTGCACTAAGGGAATATGTGTATACCTCTGGACTGTATGGAATGTGTCTGAAGTTCCATATATAGTGGCCAATATCTCTGCTGCACTCCACAGGGGCATTACATGCCAGCAGCAGTACTTTACAATGATTTCCTTAGGATGTCTGCCAGTAGCCAATGGCACACATGTTATAAGCGAATTTCAACATCTACACACACCATGTCTGTGAAGACAATCCCAATGACAGTAGCAACAGTCTAGTAATATACCTGCTATACATACCTGACATCCCCTTGCACTATGACATTGGGACTGTAGGGGGTTGGGTATGGCTACAATCCATGTCCAGGACATATGGTGGACATATATATATATACATACACCTATCCAGATAGCCATATATATATATATATATATATATATATATATATATATATATATATATATATATATATATAAAATGACACATGTGTACACCCACTATAAATCCCTACAGCATGTGGCTATTGTCCCATTACATTTCCTGTGTGATGGACATCCATGCTGTGCCTGGGCATCAGTGATACAGGCAGCTGGTAGCAATACCTCTTAAAGGAGAACTTGCACACTCAGAGCTGACACATATTTGTAGGAAGTTCTGGAACTACAGACAGACTGTGCATAGAGTTGCCTAATGCTTTGCATAGTACTGGTGTTACAGGATGTGTGTGTGTGTACATACTAGTGTACCTTGGAATGCAGTCTGTCTTCATAGCTCACTACTGTGGGCCTAACCTCTTGCTGGGAAGAGGTATGCCTATCATGTGTTGTTCGTCCACCACACAAGACCTGTGTCAGATATGACACTGGCAGTGTGTGTGTTGCATGCTGCCAGTACATAGCTACATCCATGTCTATATCTAACCTCAATTCCTGACTCAGGGTATGTTGCAGACTATCCTGTAACACCAGCATCTTGCTTAGTGAATGGCAACAGTGTTCTACATATATGCCTGTGTTCCAGCCTCTGTCTCCCATCTGCATACCAAGCTGTGCACATTTGTCATGCTGTTGGGAGTTGTTCTGTAGTGGGCTGTGAGTATATCACACTGCCATTGCTGCCATTAGTACACTGCTGTTGTATCCCCTGCACCTACACTGGGGCTAGGGCCATATAAGTGTGGGCATCACCTACACAACACATGTGCACCCTTATGCACTGCAGAAGCCAGTGTATGCAACAGTGGTATATGGTCTTGTATTATAGAGTCCAGGTGGGGAGCTCCATAAACAACCTAGGCTGTTACAAATGTGGGGGTATCAGGGGTGAGCTGCCACAAGGTATGTGGATGCACAGTACCATATGCTCCACCTATATTGCAATTACTTACATAACTTGAGGTACTGTAAGCATACTGCCTCCTGCAATATAGACTGTTCTGTACATTATGCCTTGCTATGTTCTGGGTACAACCCATATGATCACAAGACGTCTTTACCTCCTACAGAGTTTGTACGGAGTGTAGATAGAGGCTGCTGAACTACACACCTGCAGTACATACTGTTGATTGTGTGGTACCCTGTGGCCCAGTCTGTCAGCACAATTGTACATTCTGAAGGGCTTGGCTTGAACTGCAACAGTTGTGATCCTTTCCAGACTACTGTATAAGTGTAACTGTTTCACAGTTGCAATACTCCGTTTATATGGTTGTCAGTATTTGAACAGCTATATGATATGGCATATAGGGCCATTATAGTACACAATTAAAGGAGTCCCATTTCTGCAGACTTATGTGTGGTGTCTTTCTTATGACCTTTCTATGGGTATATGTTGCAGGCAATGATTGACATTAGTATGTTTAGCCCATACGGTGTCCAGTTGTTCATGTGTTAACTGTAGGCATACTGGCTGTTCCATATTGTATGCACCTCCTACATACATATCTTACTGTACATATATCTGTGTGTGTATGTGTAGTCACATGTATATATACACATATATTTATATATATATATATATATATATATATATATATATATATATATATATGTATGTATATCTGTATCAGCATATATGTGCATGTGTATCTGTAGCCTGGGGACATTGACGGCTTCCACGTATTACATGTCCTGTGGGAGGCAGACTGTACTTGGTAGTGTATTGCAGTGCACAGGTGTTTGGTTGTGGGGGGATGCCTATTCGTACAAGATGTATAGGCTATGGGGCCTCTCAATCCCATTAATGGTGCATGTGGACATAGGTGTATTTGTTAATCTGCAATTGCTATCTAGAGATGGATGGCCATATATACATATATAGATATATTTATCTGCTAACAGATATATAGGTATATGTGCATAGATAGCGATATATATGTATATAGAGTTCATAAAACAACATATATATTTGAATACATGTGTATCTATACATATATGGGTATGTTGTATCTGTTAAGGTTACACTATAGTTACACACGCAGACATCTAGATGTTGGTATACATTTTCTGCACTGTTGCATGATAGGACTGGCTGATATGTTTCTGTAACAGTGAATATCTGTTTACCTGTCATGGCTTAGTGGTACATAGGTTTGTCTAGGGTGTGCAGGGTCCTTGGTTTGAGCCTTGCCAGAGTTGTTTAATTTGTTGCTGGTCAGAACACGGCCCCTTGAATAGAGAGTGAGTAAGGCACCGTAAAGCAGTTGTAAGCAGGTTTGTGTGTTCTGCCCAGCAACAAAATAAACAAGTCCTGCAAGGCTCATAACCAGGACCCTACACAGCATATACAAAGTGATTTACCACAAAGCCATTGCAGACATGCATAATCATGATGTTTCCACATACATATCATCCAGCCCAGGTATACAACACTACAGGGAATGTATTCCACCTTGTAGATGTATTTGTGTGTGTATATATATTCATCATTGAATGGCTATAACATATCTATATATGTAGATATAGGTATAGAAATATCTATATACATATAAATGTATATATATATATATAAATATATATATATATATATATATATATATATATATATATATATATAGACACACACACACACACACACACATATATATATATATATATATATATATATATATATATATATATATATATATATATATATATATATATATATATATATATATATATATATATATATATATATATATATATGCCAATACATACATAGATACGCATACAACCGTTGATATATATGTATATATCCACAAGTCCACATATAGACAGCACTAGGAATGCATATATGTCAGCATATATATGGTTCACCTTTCAAAGGGAGAAATCCATGTGTCTGGAAGCTGGTAGGCCTATAGTATGTTCTCAACATTGCACAATCCTGCAATACATGCATAGAATGTGCAATGTGCGAATGTTAGTATACATTCGCTCATTGCAGATTAGGCAATTTGGTTGAGGATTCCACTATAGCGGGGATGGGGAATTATTGCCTTTCCCTACTGTAGTGCACACTAGGAGTTCGCATATCACAGTAGGGGGGTTGTGAGGGGCTCAGCCCCCCAGAGGTGGGTGCAGAGCCATGCCCTCCACCATTAGGATATGTATTCCAGCTGGCAGTTCGAGTGTCAGTGAAGGTGCCTTTAGAACTGCAGTTCTCTTAACTGTGGTGCAATAAGAAATGATGAGTTAGTCCTTTCATTTACCAGAAAGGGCCTTTCAAAGGAATGATTGTCCCCCTGTCAAAGGTGAACACATATATATCAATATAGACATGTATGGACATACATCTGTAGATGGAACTGGTAATGTAACCACAACATATATGTCCACATGCACCTTTGAGAGACCCAAACAACATACATCTGGCATGGATAGGTATTACCCCCCCCAGCCAAATACATCTGGCCTGCAATACAATACCAACCTTAGCAGATCCCATATGCAGGACCTTACATGACAAGGGAAGTACATGTTAACAGTACTCCATTCCACCTGTAGGATGTAAGGCTGGCGTTACTAACATATCATGCAGTACAGTGAAGTGACATGTCATGCTTGGGGGAACCCCCTGGGCAGGGGCAGTAAGTTGCTGGGATGCCTCATACAATCCAATAGCCCTACACCTGACAATGGTTTCACCAATGTTGGCAATGACATCCACAAACCCACCATGTCAGCTGGGAACTACCACCAGGTAGCCTGATGACCGTGGTCTGCAGGGACATGGAACATACCAACAATGAACCCATGGCCAATGTCACTGGTTATCTCAACACACAGGACCCTGCCAATGTTGGACTTGTCAAAGGCAGAGAATACAACCTGAACCTGGTATACCTCCTTAACCCAATCATGACAGGTGTAGATGAGGGTTAGGAGGTGCACAATGCCTACGTAGATCATAGCAGGCTTTTGTACACCATCCCGCTTGTAGGAATGTGTGTAGTTGTTACAGGATCTACCTCCATTCACAGGATATGTTTCCACCAGGACTGCTTGGCATATGCCACCATACCACAGGTGCCATCCCGTGGGCATACAGTCCTTCAGGGGTCATAGATGTGTCAATGCCCTCCTCCACACTGTTGAGGTGTGCAGCACTATTGGGGTTGCTATAACTCACTAGGTGTGGCTGTTGTGGACACGACTGCCATAATTGCAGTTACTGTTGCATCTATCCCCACACATAGCTGTCTGTAATACTGTACAGTGCATTTAATCAGGTTGTTAGTTGTTGTCTGCACTATTCACAGTAGTTGAGCGCCTCACAGCCTCCTAAGGGTAGGGCTATGCCACTGGCATTGGCACACACATGTTACTTAGTTGAAGATTGCAGTAGAGTGGGGAGAGGGACATACACTCTGCTGTTAGTATGTTCAATGTCATCCACATTGCAGACTGCATATATAGCACTGTTCAGTTGTGCCTATACTGTCTTGGTGAGATTACATGTAAAACAGATGTGTTACCTGCACGTGGACATACCTCCATGTGTACAGTCCTGTTCTTGTACTGCATCTTAAATAAAGGCACTGTGTGTTGTACCCAGCCATGGCATGTGTACCACCCACTACACTTACTGGTGTCCACTGTAGAAAGCCTGCAGACACCACTATACACATCAGCCATGTGGCACATGGAGAAACACAACACAATCTGAACAGATACTGGTGACAACAATATAACATTGTTAATTAAAGCTAGGATGCATCATGGTTGCACAGCTACACCTTCCAAGATACTAGCATTTCACTTTACTGCTGATAACATGCTACACATCATTCCATTGCTACACTGTTGTACAGTCGCCCTGTGCATCAGAACCATGTTAGCCTGTCCCAGCATTGATGTTACAGATGTCAGGCAGTGGCACAGGTATCATCATATGCACATAGTGTGATGTTGGTTTACCAGAGGCCTAGGCTGAGCCATACAATTGACAACATGTGTGTGTGTGAGGAGGCTGAGTATTGTTATGGGCCACTGGTGATGTCATGTGTGCAGGTATGTGGTTGACCTAGGTTTGTTGTTTATGTGTGTGTGTATCTGCATGCACACAGTTCCTCCATGTGGCTGCCCTATACAGGGAATTGTGGGACAGCTGCAGACTGTACCTGGCAGGGTTTGCAGTTCACCATCTCCGGCCACAGACAAGGGAACTGTGCTTGACAGGGGTGCTACAGGCAGTATCAGGTACAGAGCCAGAACAAGTACTGTCCCCCCAAGTTTGACAGACATCCACTGGATCCAGGTCCCTCCTGGAACTGGCCATGGCCATGTGCACCTGGTCTGCTATGACAGGTTGTGGACAGCCTCCCCCACACAGTGCTGGGGCTGGTACTGCCACTACAGGAGTGGTTGTGACTGTTTGGATGTCCACGGTAACCTCCAGCAGCTAGTGTTGCTGGCATACATGCACGTAGCCGTCGCATCCATCCCACCCTGTCCTGATGCATGGATATGACATTTTGGATGAGTTCCAATGTCTCACCCTACCATCTATCCATGACCTCAGTGTAATTACGGATGGCACCTGCTAGGTCACAGATGCTGTCAGTGACAGAGGTGTGATGTGCCCTCTGCACTCTTAGACGCTGCCTGGTGTACCGTTCCATTCGTGCCTGTGCCTCCATGACAGTCTGGAACATGTGTGTGGAAGAAATAGATGTTGCACATCTGCCAGGTGCATGATGACCAGCAGTGCTCCTACGAGCACCCCTGCACATATGCCTATGTGATACCATGCCAGACATCTGGCTATGGCTGCTGTGTCCTAACACATGCCATAGATACCACACTGTCCTAACCCATGCCAATCATAGGCTGTCCCTCAGCTAGGGCCATTGGTGATGAGTTGTGTAGAGACAGTGAGACTGTGTGCGTGGATGGTGTGGATACATGTGGGTTGTCAACTGGTGGCCCAGCTGCAGCCCCTGATGACCCTTCCTGTGCCTCAACACACCTATTTTCATGGTCACTGTCTGTATCAGTGACATCATATTCCCTGTGGGGCAGCCCAGCCCCACCTTGCCACCTGTGAGGTGAAAACAGGGAACATACTGTAAGACCTGTACAACACCACTAAACAGTAAACACACACACGCACACGCACACACACACACGTGTGTGTGTGTGCAGACATGACCACACACATAGACATACACACATGCAGTCAACATACATGGCAACCCATACGCTACACCAGGCAGCACCTACAGACAGCTCCCGCAACCCCATAACACACACAATAGCAGGCAATGGTGCAGTACAGTATCACACACATACCTGTAATTACACACATGCCAGCATGCAGGACATGTGGGGCTGAACAGCATGCAGTGCAACTGTAGTCAATCCCCGTTACCAACATTATACAAGGCTGTGATGCATGGCTTCTGTTTGTAGATGATGGCCCTCCCCTGGAACCCACTGCACCCATGTCCACAGCATTGCGGTGCATCTGTTCAACACCCTGGCATGTACTGTGCACCATACCTCACTGGTGTCCACACCACTGCAGAATGTGTCTTTGTGTGTCAGGTGTGTTTCTGCTGCTGCTCACAGCATCTGTGTGTTCCTGGATCATGTGTGGACACGTGTTTAGTGACTGCTTGATGTGTATTCACATATGTCATCATCAGTGGTGCATGTATGAGTGGTAGATTACCATTAGACCAACCACAGAGACATTGTACTGTACCCATGGTGAGTGTAGAGAACATTATTGAGCATGATTCAGCCCTGGCTGATGTTGCCTGTGGTACACATAGTTTCATAGGTGAGTACTGGTCTATTGGTCCTGGGGCCTACATAAGCCTAGCCACAGGGGTTCCCTGCCATGCACCACCCACTAATGTTATTCCCCTGTGCCCCTATCAGGCTGTGGCACACACATGCTACCCAGGGTGTATTCCCCATTCCCCATCCAATTGCCAAGTGTTTCTGTCAAGAGGGCCAATGAATAGCATTGCCTGACATGTATGGGTAGTCCGTTACAGAGTGTGGTGATTCCCAAGGACAGGGCCCTATCCATCCAGTATGTTCTGTGTAATGTGTTAATTAGGTTTAGGACCCTGGAGCGTGTGTTAGCAGAGTTAGTGGGTTGTCATTATATGTAGCATGTTCAACTGCCCTGTGTATGACATAGCTGTATATGTTGGGCAGATGTCAACTGTGCCTGGGCAATGTACACTGGAGTGTAGCCACAGTTGTCTGAGATGGACTGTGTATTGCATGTGTTTGAGGCTGGTAATCCCATTAGTGAGGTGTGTGCTATGTCAGTGCACATGTACAGCATGCATTATGGGTAGGTGTGTTATCTGTGTACATGACCTACACCTTAGCTATGACATGCGCAGTGAATTGCTAAGCATAACATTAAACCATACTCAGCTGCATCCAGACGCTGCTTTGCTGGTATCCCAGAGGTATGTACATTGACATGGGATAGAGTTGATGTCAGTTGCCACAGCTGTGGCATTGCTACAGGGTGGCTGTAATATTACTACACCACAATACTACAGTTTATGCATTACTGCATATCGGTACTACACAGCAACATACCCCACATCTCAGACATGCATGGTCTACCTGTATAGATGCATACACTACAGTAGTCTACTGATATGCCCTGGAAACTTATCTGCATGCTCAATGTGTGGTGTGTGAGTAGCACCCACCTCCATGACTGTATAGGTCTAGAGCTGTTTCCGGCGGGCAGGTGCTACCAGGCTGATGAGCAGTTCCTCCACTCTGGTGAGGGGGATGGATGTTATGGCCCCCCATTGCAAGGTGGTCACCCCACATGATAGTGGCATGATGTTGTACTTGCCAGAGCAGGTCACTACAATGGTGGTGGACCTGCTCATAAGTTCGGCTGTGCAACCCCATCTCATGGTTTTAGACCTAATCATAGCACCATGACTGCCCTCCTCTCCTTCCTTGAAATCGTAAATAAAGCCCGTGACTCTGGACAAATTGTTTCCACCTTACTTCTTGACCTTTCCAAAGCCTTCGATACCATTTCACACAGCCTCCTCTTAACTAAACTCTCCAAACTCTACCTATCCTCCTCCTCTCTGAACTGGTTCTCTAGTTATCTATCTAATAGAAATCAAGCGGTAAAATGGAAAAAAGCCACTTCGTCCTTCCTTAACACCCCTACAGGAGTTCCACAAGGCTCCATACTGGGTCCTCTTCTCTTCAATATTTTTATTAATGACTTCCACAAATCAATCCCATTCTCTAGCATCATCCAATATGCAGATGACTCAACTATCATCTGTTCTGCCTCATCTATCACTACACTACAAAAACTTACTCAAGATGCCTTCTCTTCCACAGAGCTATGGATGCTAAGCAATCACCTGGCTCTCAGTGCCACCAAGACCAAACTAATGTTATTTACTCCTTCCAAAGTCACTCCTTCCAACATGAATACATTCTTAATTATTAGCCAAAACAACTCTCCTCTAGAATTAGTGTCAGAGACCAAACTACTCAGGGTCAAAATCGACGATCAACTTAAATTTAACTCCCACCTGCAAATAAACATCAAAAAAACACATCAAAAACTTGGCATGCTTTACAGACAGAATGCCTACCTCACATCTGTCACTAAAATCACTCTCTCTACTTCCTTCCTTATCCCCTCCCTTCTCTATGGCGCACCACTACTAACTAATCTACAGTCCTCACTAGAAAAACAGCTTACCTCCTGCTATAACAAAATTGCAAGATTCGCCACCAGCCATAAATCCTCCACTCACCACTGTTTCTCCCTCCATAAACTAAAATGGCTAGAACTTCCTAATCAATTAACTTACACTCAACTAACTCTAGCCCATAAGCTTATTCTAAACCCCACCCTCTGTGCCTCCCTTTCCTCTGCCTTTAAAATGCACCTACCTAACAGAGTTCTAAGATCAAATAATCAAAATCTACTGGAAGTGCACAAACCTACTCATCCCCCAGGCAAAAACCTTCTTTCCTTCAGCCTCGCACGCCTCTGGAACTCCCTACCTCCACTCATCCGCACCACCTCTAACCACTCGACCTTCAAAAAGTCTCTTTTCTTGCATCTAACATCACAACGGGAATGCTCTTGCTCCCACCCCACATAACTAACTCAACTTAATATCTTAACAAAATGAATCCACTTAGCCTTGCCAAAGTCCTGCGAATCCAAAATAAGCAAAACAGAAGAAAAGATAGCAGGACACTGCTGCTGCTCAATAAAACTTTTAATAAAAACTTTAAAACAAGTGAACGAAGTAATCCAAATGCAGACAAAATGAAAAAAGGTTAGCGCTTTCGGGTTACACCCTTCATCAGACAACAAACACTGCATGCACATCCTTTTTAAAAAGAGTCACAACCAATGAAAACCTTATAGGTCAATGAAACACACGCCTCTTCAGGAGTGTGGGTTTTAAAGGAATAACATCATTTAAACCTGGGGGTAGGTGTGCCATTAAGTCTATAATCCATTTAGTTTCATCCAAGGCAGTCTGCAGCCTCACATACCACGCCCCGATTATTCATTCTAATGTTAACTATCACTCTAAATGAAAAGCTATGTGTTGGATGTATGCATATATGCCTAAGGCATTGCTGTCATCCCTATTCCTTATGCATCCTAAATGTTGTAGGATTCTCACCTTAAACATATTTGTGGTCATGCCCACATAAAAACTGGGGCATTTTGTGCATTCAGCCAAATAGACCACGTTTGAGGTCCTGCAAGTGGCTCTACCTTTAAAAACAACATTCTTCCCGGTGGTTCTATGTATGAAGTTAACCTCTTTATTGATAAAGCTGCAAGCTTTACATGTACCACATGGAAGTGTACCTGCCCTGCTCTTAAATGGCCTGCTCTCAGAGAGACTATTCTCCTTACATAAAATGTCACTCAAGTTCTTATTCCTTCTATATTGAAAATAAGGTCTGTTATCAATTAGCCCCTTTAAACTGGTATCACTGGTGAGGATGTTCCAGTTGTTGTTAACAATTCTACAGATGTCACTGATGTTGCTCCCATAGGTGAACAACAACTTGGTGCCTCTCTGTATGGTGGTATCCTGCACGGTCACTACGGGAGCCTGGAGCTGATTCCTATTGAGCCAAGGTCTAAATTTATTCTGTCTATGGATCTTACCATTATCTATAATGTTCCTTACCATATTCTTCCCATAGCCTCTCTGCTCAAAGTGTAGATTCACTAACTCTTGTTCAAATTGCTTGTCATCTGTGCTAATCCAGGAGACACGACTCACTTGCCCTCTAACAATGTTTGGGAAAATGTGAGGATGCATGCTGTCGTGGGACAGCAGGGTATTTTCAACAATCTTTCTTGTGTAGGCTGGATGAAAAGCCTACTTGTTGTTGTGTAACCCTCACATCTAAAAAATCTATAGAGTGGTAAGATGTGTTCGCACTAAACTTAAGGAAGGTGGTGGTAGTATGTAGGTATGACAAAAAACTGTTAAACATGTCATATTCTCCATTCCAAAGAATAAAAATATCATCTACAAATCTAACATACATCAAGATGTGATCCTTCCAAGTAGCATTTCCCAAAATATTCATCATTTCCCATTTTGAGAGGACAAGGTTCGCATAGGTATTGGCACAGGGTGTGCCCATGGCTACACCCTGTGCTTGGAGCCAGCTCCCAGAAAAACATTATTGTCCAGCACTAATGTTAACAGATCCCTAATAAGTTCTATTTTGTTCTCAGTGACACCCAAACCTGTCAAAAGTTCAATTATAGAAGTAATACCATAATCATTATTGATCACTGTAAAAAGACTGTTAATGTCTAATGTCACCATAAGAACATTATCTACACTGGCAGGTTTAATGACATTCCCCATGATCTGTAAAAAATGCCCTGTGCTATCAAGATATTATCCATTTGTTGGATATAAGGTTTTAATAAAAAGTCTATCCATATGGAGACATTTTCGGTTACCCATCCCCTGCCCGAAACAATCGGCCTGAGGGGTGGGTCAATCAAACATTTGTGCAGTTTGGGTAGTGCCTTAAATATTGGGATTACTGGTTTCTCTATCAGTAAAAACTGATAAGTCTCTTCAGTGATACTAAAGTTGTTCTTCAGGGTATTTAACTTCTTATGTACTTTATCAACTATATGTTTTACAGATACAGGATTAATCTCTATATAAGCCATATCATCTTGTAGCAAATGTTTTATTTTGTCATTGTACCATGCAGTGTCCATTAAAACAATAGCTCCCCCCTTATCCGCCTTTTTTATTGTTATGGAAGCATTGTTAGCTAATCCCTTCAAAGCTGTGGTCTGCTCTGTGGTTAAATTATAATATTTAGAAAAGAGACCTTCGGTATAATATATCTTTCTCACAAGCACTCAAAAAAAGATGTAAGGTGGGTGAAAGCTGTGGTATAAACCCACTTGCTTTTTTAGGTACATTACAGTTAGATATATCATTACCAAACATGCTCTTCAGCATCAAGTTTCTACAAAATAACATGATGTCAGTAATTACCTCATTATGCATACAAGGATTGCTAGGCACAAAAGTTAGTCCCTTGTTCAAGACGAACAACTCGTCCGTGGTTAGACAGTGTGATGGTAAATTATAAACAATGTTATTGCAGAAGCCAGGCTCCCGTAGTGACCGTGCAGGATACCACCATACAGAGAGGCACCAAGTTGTTGTTCACCTATGGGAGCAACATCAGTGACATCTGTAGAATTGTTAACAACAACTGGAACATCCTCACCAGTGATACCAGTTTAAAGGGGCTAATTGATAACAGACCTTATTTTCAATATAGAAGGAATAAGAACTTGAGTGACATTTTATGTAAGGAGAATAGTCTCTCTGAGAGCAGGCCATTTAAGAGCAGGGCAGGTACACTTCCATGTGTAAAGCTTGCAGCTTTATCAATAAAGAGGTTAACTTCATACATAGAACCACCGGGAAGAATGTTGTTTTTAAAGGTAGAGCCACTTGCAGGACCTCAAACGTGGTCTATTTGGCTGAATGCACAAAATGCAGTTTTTATGTGGGCATGACCACAAATATGTTTAAGGTGAGAATCCTACAACATTTAGGATGCATAAGGAATAGGGATGACAGCAACGCCTTGTATAGGCATATATGCATACATCCAACACATAGCTTTTCATTTAGAGTGATAGTTAACATTAGAATGAATAATCGGGATGTCAGGCTGCAGACTGCCTTGGATGAAACTAAATGGATTATAGACTTAATGGCACACCTATCCCCAGGTTTAAATGATGTTATTCCTTTAAAACCCACACTCCTGAAGAGGAGTGTGTTTCATTGACCTATAAGGTTTTCATTGGTTGTGACTCTTTTTAAAAAGGATGTGCATGCAGTGTTTGTTGTCTGATGAAGGGTGTAACCTTTTTTCCTAACCTGTTTGTCTGCATTTGGATTACTTCGTTCACTTGTTTTAAAGTTTTTATTAAAAGTTTTATTGAGCAGCAGCAGTGTCCTGCCATCTTTTCTTCTGTTCAACTTAATATCTTTCAATACCATATTCTATTTTTTTAGCTACTATGTTTGTTCTCTAAACTGTACTAAATTCTACAATTGTTGTATTACTATCATGTTACTTCTCAATGTATTAGCTGTTTTGACTGCTATTCTATATTGGATTAGTTTTTACTTTTATTGTACCTGCATATTATTAATACTCTCTGTACCTAGATTGTCACTGTCTAATGTTGAATGTTTATTTTGTTTTGGAGCTTTTCTCCCCAGGACTCCATTGAAAACGGGTTCTTTAAGGCCCAATGGACTATCCTGGTAAACCAACTGCAATAAATAAATAAATAAATAAATAAATAAATTCACCCTGGGGACCACATCAGTCCACATGGCTGTTCTCTCCTGTTGATCCATGCTTGTCCAACTTGTGCAGCTGATAGTTGTGGATGAGGCTAGTGATGATGATCTCCTCTTCAGAGGCACTGTATGCAGGGTTTCTCGGTTGTGACATACTCCCTGAAAGACATAATGATGGAAATATGTCTGGGCAATTCATATGTCAAGTTTACCATAATACAGTACGCATATCAGTCTCCCGCCACCATATCAGCTCCAACATAATGTTCACACTACGCTAGTGGTATGTGTCTGGCATGTGTACTATTGGACCATATATTGTATTGTGCAACACTTTCTGCTATGTGGTTATAGACATGCTCCCTGTGGGGACACTAGAGTTGCATGTTACCAGTCCACATCACATCTGTGGCCCACCATGGAACCTCATTATCTACTGTTCCATCACTACTTTCATGTGTCACCACCTCAGGGGATGGTTCCCTCCCATGGAGCACACACAGACATGTGTCTGTCACCCAGGTAGTTCAGGGATATTGGGCATATGGAGGTCCACAGTGACATGGGGTATGTGCTACATCACCTGGAGGCATGCAGTACACATACACAAGGTTCGACATGCATGCCCCTCCTGGCAAGCGCACAGCCCAGGCACCTTTATGTCCATTTAGATGCTGTTGTGACTGTCCATGTGTGGGCACCATGTTCCCTTTGTTCCCATGTGGGGGCTCAGTGGCCTCCATATTCCAAATGTAACTTCCCTTCCACAATGTTTAACCACCACTTGTGTCATATACCAACACTGTATGCTGTCTTGTTTGTCACCCAACCAGACCTAAATACCAATATGCGCCTAATACCCTTCACCAACATATATATCCCACCATCCCATACAATTGCAATGTGTTCCCAACATGGATTACACACCTCACTCCACACTCCATCTTGCAGCCATGTACTGGTGTGTAGGTATGTTGTGTATTGATATGTGTTGTTCTCTCACACATGTCATGGTAGGGAAAACGTATTGACGTATAAATATATATATATATATATATATATATATATATATATATATATATATATTTTTTTATATTTATACACACATATATATTTATATACACACACACACATATATATATATATATATATATATATATATATATATATATATAGACATACACACACACACACACACACACACACACACACATATATCTGTCTGTATATATATATATATATATATATATATATATATATATGTATGTATATATACTTATGTGCATATATGTGTAGATATCATTTTATGTTGTTTATATAGCTATATATGTATAACTGTCCGAGGTTCTGTACACATACACAGATGTGAATATGTATCACACATATATGTATCTGTATGTGGGGTGCATACGAACATCTGGACCACACTCATGTACCCTCTTTACTTCACAGCTGAACTGTTCTGCCTTGCTGCAACACAGGCAGATGTCACATGTGAACACAGACTAACATTAGGGGGGTATATATGGTGACAAACTGGCCATGCTATGCTACACTTTAACATGAATGTCCTGCAGGTGGTGTGGTCTCACACCCATGTGTCTATCATGGCGATGTTAATACCCCCACCAGTCATTGGCCACAGTAATTTACAGAACACAGATATCATGGGTCAGATCTTTGCCATTCACTGCTGGTCTGCACATTTGACAGGTATGTCCCACTGCCCAAAGGAAATGATACTACTGTCCAGTGCAGTTGTTGAGCACAACATCATTACAGGAACAAGTACTGATGGCACATATACATCCATTCACAGTATACATCCTATTATTCAATGCCATATACTACATGCCAGTAAATGCATATCTATTTCTCATACCAGTTATGTTTTTTCTGCTGTAACACAACCCTGAGCTTTGTAAATTTTCTTGAAGGTTTCTCTCTCTCTCTCTCTCTCTCTCTCTCTCTCTCTCTCTCTCTCTCTCTCGGTCTCTCCAGTGATTGAGCTGATTTGAATAGATTGCAGCATGCTTTTGTTGGTATTGCACATGATCAGGTGGTGGTCTCTGCACCAGTCAGTGTCCACCAATTGCTAATTGCATGCAGCCTGCTGTGTAGTACTTCAGATAACCACTGTCATGGCAACCCTGTACTATAAATTTCTGCCTTCTGTGGGCTTTGTCCCTTCACCTTTACAGTATGGATGACATCATTCCTGTGTGTGGATATCAGTGTTACAGACAGCAGGTAGCAATACCTCTTACAGCAAAACCTGCAGACATAGGCCAAATCCACATTTGGGTAAGGTTCCAGACCTACAGACAGCATGAGTAGTGTTGATGTGTGCAATGTATCTTGCTATTCATACATGGTTTCTGTGTACATGGTACTTTTTCATAGAATATTGTCTGTCTGTATAGCTCTCAACTGTGGGCCTATCTGTATGATACCAGGTAGATTGGCTGTTAGGTTTTGTCTGTGCACCACACAGGTATTGTCCCAAATATATTTGTGGCATTCTGTCTGTTGAGTGCTATCAGTACATGGCTACATCCATTTGTATTTCAATGTCGTATCCTGCATAAGGGTATGCTGCAATGAATACTCTAACACCAGCAATTTCTAGGGTGTGTAACAGCAATAATGCAAATATGGCCCTATGTTCCTGCCTCTGTCCTCCACATATATGCCAGTCTTTGTTTTGCTGTGATACAGGAAGGGTTGTCAGGTAATGGCCTATCGTTATTTACCACTAGCATTACTGCTATCATCCCAGTCATGTCATGGACTCCCACACCAACTATTGGGCCATGCCCATATATATGGGGGCAACAGCTGGAGAACACATATGTGCCATTGTACATTCCTGAGGTAAGCGTGTGGTACACAGTGTTCCTTGCTCTTGTACAGCCTTTTATGGGGGGAGGGTTATATGCCATTAACCTAGGCTATAGCACCTTTTCAGTGATATAACTGTTAAGAAGAGGGTCATTCAGTGTGATAGTGAGATGTTAGGTTAAGCAATGTTATGTACAAGATACTGTGACATTAACACAAGTGCTACTTTTCCCCCTAGCGCTTGACTACAGGGTGTAATTGGAAGCTGCTGAACTACATCTGTAATTGATTGTTACGTATCCTGAAGGCAAATCCTTTTCCTACTGTTGTACTAATTGAATGTCTTGACCTGGACAGCATAGTATGGTATATATACATATTGCTTGCATCTACTGTTTTGTGTGGGCCTTGCATTCATGACTGATTACATATTTCAAGCATTATGTGGTGTCAATACTGGCATACATTGTTGTATAGTACAGGAATAAAAGTTATCTATGTATGCAAACCTGTGTGTCGTGTCATGTCCTTTGAATTGTGGTTGTCAGTATTCAAATTTGTGGGAATGGTTGCCACACTACACATTTCGCAAGTGCCAGTCGAAGGGCTTGTGGCTGAGGGATATACTTTACACCCAGTACTTCCACACTACTTCTACATATGTATGGCTACTGATACCTTTTGTGTGTGCATATGTGTATGTATATATATATATATATATATATATATATATATATATATATATATATATATATATATATATATATATCTATATATACATGTATATATATATATATATATCATATATATATATATATATATATATATATATATATATATATACATATATATATATATATATATATATATATATATATATATATATATATATATATATACATATACATACATATGAACATATGTATGTATTTATATACAATTGCTGTTACATGATTATTTGTGAGTCATACATATAGCTATATACATATATATATATATATATATATATATATATATATATATATATATACACATATAGCTGTTTATCTGTTTACATTTACAGATATATATCTGTCCATATGTCCATGCATGTTCGGCTCATATTACAACCTGTTCGTCATTCACTTGACAATTGTCATGGATGATCGCAGCATTGAAGTCAGTAACTAGTGGCAACACTTTTGTGTTTCAGACTTGATCTCCTTCTACATATGTGTTCTAATACATATAACTGTGTAACTAGCAACATTTTAAGTGTATCAGAGCATTAGTTGAAATATATCCCTATTTGTACCCACAGTGAGGCATACTCTGTCTAGACTTCTTGCATTAACAGGTTATGTGGTGTGATAATAATACATTTCCTGTAACTGTTGACTGAATGTGCTGCATGATATGTTTGTGAAAACTTCAGGTCATGTATATCTACCATGGGTTAGTGGTAAATCATTTTGTGTGTAGAGCGCAGGGTCCTGTGTTCAAGCCTTGGAGAGGCAGTTTATTGTGTTGTTGAACAGAACAAGGGACATTGGCTACAGAGTGACTGAGGCACTTTTAAGCAGTTGTAAGCAAGTTTGCACGGGTTTGCGCAGAGCTGAGCAATGCCTACACAGGTTAAGCAATTCAGCAGCTAACTGAGTATAAGAAACTGTAACCAGATTTTAGCAGTACTTACCTCAATGCAAACCCGCTTACCGCTGCTTAAAAGTGCTTACTGCCACTTACCCCATGCTAATTCCTTTAAATGAAAAGAAAAAGGGGTTGATAGGAAAGTGGTGAAAAACAGGGCACAAAGAGGGAAGGACAGTAGGGAAAATAGCTAGGCATGTGCAGGAAGAGTGTGGGAAAGGTCCATAGCTGCCCATTTCTTCAACAGCAACAGCTGTGCATATACATTATATTTGCAGGTACATTTGAACCCTCAAACCTCTGGGAGAAGGGTGAGGACAACATATATTCATTATGATGCCGATTAGACCAGATCACATGTGTCCAGTGGACATGTGTGCGAAATGGACAGCTATGTATGGGGGAGATTTTTTTGTGGGAACAGATTTCTCTTTTATTTATTTTTTTTCCGGTGAGAGTGGGATGTTGGGGAGGGGTAGTAGATATATTTGGGGAGGTAGGTTGGGTAGGATAACAGACAAGACACAAAAGATGCATACAGGGCTGGTATATAACACATGTGGGGGGTAAACACCTTGGACGTGGAGAGGTGTTTGGAAGTCGCAAGCCCATGAGCCTCCAACTGGAAACAGTGGGACTGAGGTCCCGACCCATGGGCAGTCACCACTGCACTTTCACGGCCCCGAAGGTGGCTGTGCTCTGAGCTGTGAGCTGTGTAGGAAGGGCAGCAGGGCCCGCAGCACACCCATCTTCGGGGCTGTGCTGTGGGCTGTGTAGGAGGGGCAGGCTCACCCTCTAATAGTGCCACTCAGCCCTCAAGCATGTGTAGCCACTCTCGATACTCCAGATTGAGCTCCTTGCGCACCACAGCCTGGACCTGTTGACAGGTGACAGGTTCCCCTCCATGCCCACTCCGAGGGGGGGGGGGAGCCCCATCCCCTGCAGTTGTTCAACCCGAGGGTGGTGCAGGGCCCATGGAGAAGGAGGTCCCAGGCTGGGCCCCAGATGTGCTGGTGCCCAGTGCCATGGCCAGCTGAGGTGGGACAGGTGGGTCCACTGGGACCGGCCTTCCCATACAAGCTGTGTTGTCACAAGTTTATAACAGATATGACTTAGTGACAGTTAACAAACAGCATTCAGGATTAGTTATAACAGCATGCATAGGTATTCCCATTAACCCAACACACCAGAATTAACACAGTTGCAGAGCAAGCAGATCACATGCATATATGGAACAACAGTGGCTATTACAGGAGCATGCAGATTTCATTGATGGCAACAGGCCGCCAATATGGATGAATTTTTCACATGGCACATACATAGAAACAAATGTGAATATTTATAAACCATTAGGACATACGTCCCAATAAAAGGATGGAGTGTACCCATACCACTTGAGGAGTGTCATTGGGTTATTATGCACATATGGTAGGGTGAGAGAGAGAGAGTTCAATTAACAATTAATATATCCTTGTAGTTTTCACAACACTCTTAGTCACTGCAGTGGTCTTTCCCTTACATGTATTTTTACACTACACAATGGCCTTATATTTTACACTGGTATGTTTATAGATTATTATATATGTGACCTGTGTCTTACATATAGGCATTGCAGGCTGCAGATGTTAATGCAGCATATGTTGAGAATTGCTGTCATACACTTTGGGTGAGGTGCTAGAATGACAGGTTTGTTTCCATATACAATCTTTGACTATGTACACATTTGAATGTCAGTTATATGTGATTGACAGCTGCCTACAATTCTTGGAACATCACACTGGATTTTCCGGGGAACAGGGTATCAAGCTGGAGATAAGGGCCATTTATCTGGACATGCTGGACAGATTGGAACAGTTGTAGGGTATGAATATACATACAACTTTCAATTTGAACAGTCTAGCAAATTCTGTACAGATGTTGTGTGTAATTATGCATACTGCTTTCTATCTGAACAGTGTATCAAAATCTGTACAGTTGTGGGGTATGATTATGCATACAACTTAGTAGCACTCCCAGGATTCAAACCCCTGCTGTGTGTGACAAAATATTATAGCTAACATCACAGTACACTGTGCTATCAGGGAACTGATTTACAGCTTTTGACTGTTTTCTGTCTAAGTCTCCCTAACTTGTACACTATAACTGACCTCTTGGCACATGCAACACTGTTATGCAGGACTTCATGGCAATTTTATCTCCATACCACGGTGTGGGTGACACTGCTTAAGATACAACAGTACTATTTATAGTATGGAACAGATCGCCAACATATGAGAGAAGAGTAAACAGAAGTACTCCAGGGGTTATACCTTTATTCACAGACTATTACACATTATTTCTACTGGTACAACACTTTCTAAGGCTCTTATATTTATTTGTTATGACAGTACATGCAGACTGAATACTAACCTGCTTCACGATGCAGCCTTTGCAGCCTAGCATAATGGGCTTGCTGGTTCAAAGCCCACTTATCTGCAGCTGTCAGAGAAATGCAGTGATATTTAGCCATACCTATCCATAGTATACACAAGCTAGGCAATTATTTACTACTTAGTAGAATGAGTACTTACTCAGTCCTGGGGCATTGTGCACCTGCCGAGACTCCTGGATCCACTGTTCCAGTACATCCCCCTCCACCACTTCAGGTCAGCATGGTGGTGCCTGACCTGCTCACCAGTCCGGGGGATACCTGCTGCACTGGTGAGGTCACAGGCAAGACTGTCCCAGGCCTCCATTTTATACTGTGAGCCCTGGTACTGGCCCTGCTGAAGCCTCTGATCATGGTGTTTTACCAGCAGCCAAACCATGATTTTTGACTCCTGGATGCCCCAGCGCTGCGCTCTAAATTGAGTGCCTTCACCCACACCAGCCATTCTGCCTGCAGTAGGAAGCTACAACGAGTTATGAGAAGTATTCCTGCCTGTGGGGTTTAAATACAGCCATTTTCTTGCACTTTCCCATGATTGGCCAGTTTTGAAAAGGCTAAGCTATGGGTACACCTCCTTAGATAAGGTTGGCACTGCTTAAAGAGGTATACCACTAGGCAGATTGACTTGGCTCCGCTACACATTGCTTACACTTACTAACTTGAGCTGTTCTGCAATTCACATTGCTTAATAGTTAATTAGCACTATATTTGCCATTTGGCAATGATTTATTCTTCATTACAGGTTATATATGTGTCTGGTATCCGTGATTCATGTGTACATACACTGTATGGGGACCTGGGGAATTCTACACTTTATTACAATCACACCTCAGATCTATGCTTACTGCAGTACTCCAGTTCACATATTTATGTTCTGTGGCAGGTTATCCAACATCACACTGTACATAGACTCAGTTCACATGTTTGGTTTGACTTTCCTGTGGTGAGGATTAGTTTGCTAATACCTCATTCATGTCAATTGCTATGATGGCCTGGTGGTTAACTACTGTGACTGTAGTGTGCAGGATCCTGAGTTTGAGCCTTAGAGAGGCAGTTTATTTTTTTTGCTAGACATCTAACAGTTTGGGTCTTATTTATTTATTTTCTGTAATCTCTTTCTTTTATCAGTCTTAATATGTCAATTCATCTCTGTTAAATCAAGCAGCTCTTCCCTTAGATCATTTTCTTCTAGACTGAGAGAACCTTCTTTTGTCTCTGTTTCCTGCGGGCATTCTACAGAAAGTTCCTGAACACCTTCCCGTAACAAATCCTCTTCAAATGCACCATGCTGTTCCTTCATATGTGAGTTTATTGGCCCTTCAACCTACACATTCTTTGCAACAAAGTTGTCACTGTTTTATTGCTCCTTTCCATGCTGTGCAACTTTATCTGAACTTTTGTACTGGTCTCCTACAGAAGGATCGGGAGCATCAGCATGCGGCAGGGCTTCTGATGCTGCCCTCTCTACCTGCTTCTCCGTAATCTGAGGATTCATTGTTTCGTCATACTGTTATATTGCCTGTGTTGTATTTACTAACACCAAATCCTTCACTTGGCAGATAATCCATAACTTCAGTTTCTGTTTGTTTAACTTCTTCCTTACTAATATTCTTTTCTACTTTACCCCTTTGTTTTTATTATGTTTTGTATTTTGAAAATTCCCTTGTCTGAGTGCCTTTACCTGTATTTCCCTTCAAATATCTTTGGTGCTGTTTTTTTTTAATTTTTTATCGATTTGTTTTGATTTCACCTTAGCATAAATACTGCATATTTCAGAGCTCTTTTTCTCTCCCTTGTCCATACTTCTTCAAGTGTCTCTCACTCCACTTGTTTCTCCATACTTTGGAGAGTCATTGTCCTATCATGCTATGACAATACCCATGCCAGATTTTATACACTAAATCATTCACTTCACAGATAATCCATGACTTCAGTTTTTTTTCTTCAATGTCTTTCTAATTCTATTTACTACATTTCCCCTTTGTTTTCTTATTTTTTGTATGGTGACATTGTCCATATCCAGGTGACTTTGCCTGTATGTCTGTTCAAGTATCTTTGATGCTGTTTTTTATATTTATTAATTTTTCCTTCTCCTCTGCATAAATACTGCACCATACCAGATCTGTTTTTCTTCCCCATGTCCATGTTTCTTGTTTATACATTTCAAAAAACTCTGGGTTTTGTTCTTCATATTTTTGCACTTCCCCTATCACTTATTTTTCCAGGCAGACCAAAAAGTTTCTTCATCTGTATAATACTTTTCATGGATCTCTTGTATCAAACAGTGCACATTTTATGTGAAGCTTTTGGCAATTTTTCTTGTGCAAATATTTTTCTTTCTTCTAATTTCTCTCAATCATTCTGAATATCTTCTATCTGGAAATTCTGGGTTTGTTGTATAATAGTAACAATACATAATTTATTCCTTATTCTCAGTGGTACACTCTGTCATCTTTAAGACTCTTTTTCTGTGGTTTGTGTGGACTATTACTTCCTTCGACAAGAGAGGGGCCATCCCCCCCTGATATCTGACCTAAACCCATTGCAGCAATTTGTCTGTGTTTTGAGGATTCTGCACTGCCATTTTTTTATCCAATCCTGGCAACAGTATATATGCCAGGACTGGGCATTTGTTATCCTGGAAACTGCACATAGCTGGTTTTTAAATTTTTAACCTACAGCTCTTCATGATATAGGCTATATAAAATACAATCTATGTAACAGCAGTCTTTTGGTGAGATTTTGTGAAAACAAGGTGTGAAGGCTGCCAGCCCAGCTAGCTGGAATTTTGTAAATAATTCTGTCTCATTTGTGAATAGTAATATGGTTTGTATGCTTGTCTCACAAATGTAAGAAAACTGTATGTTATGTGCTGAGCTTCAAAAATGTAACCACAGTACCCTACTGGAAAAAAGCAAAATTCTAAGAAAATAAGTTGAGTTGTTTATGATGGTGTTTATCTCAGCTTGGAGACAGAATGCCTGCAGCTAAAAATTCTTTATATTGCCTGGAAACAGAAATAATTGCAGGTTTCCAAGGTAAAAGTGTTTAACAGTTTTATGACTTCCAGTTCGAGGCCAGTTCTAGGAAAGATTTTTTTTAACACAGAGGTGCTATATTTTAAGTTCCAGTTAGCCTGGAAACTAAATACAGAGGTGACAAGAATGATGCAATCTGAGATAACCCAGCAGAAATGTTTGATAGTAACTTAAAAACTATCTCAGAGAGTGAGTCTGTGCATTTTGTATTTATCTTTGGACCTGAAAACATCCAGCTTCAGCACTTCTCATCTGTATTTGCCTTGCTACTAGTAAGCACTAGATTACAGTAATTTTTCTTAGAGATATATTAAACTGGCTTGAATTACCCCACCAGCTTCTTGTCTCTCAGCTCCAGGGCATCCATTCTATTCTATACCAGCCTTCCTACTGACCAGCACTATCCCCTCTCATCTCCCATTATTCTCCCTCCAGAAATCTCTGAAGCTCTAACCAAGACCTACTACAAATCTACAAACCCAAGTCTAAAATTGGACGCAATATGTGCAGCTATCACCCCACTGTTGCTTGGAATAAGGTCCCACTAGAAATCAGGATCCTTACACATCCTAAACAATTTAAGAAAGCCACCAAAGAACACTTAAAAAGTCACTGGTTCTGCCACTGCACTCTCTCTCCTTAAACATCCCCTACTTCTCATACCTTAATCTACTTTCTGCCCATAACTCACTCTTCTCACTAGCTCTCTCTAATCTTCCTTGACTATTCTTTCTACTATCTTCTAAAATCTATTAAGCAAATCACCTCAGAGAAACATTCTATTCTAATTGTCTTCGTGCAACTACATTATGATAAAACTGGGTTTTTGTAACCACTTACCCCAAAAACTATATTTATCTTAATGACATGTTTCTTTTTATACATCTTGAAATAGAGGGGAAAAAATACCGGACCTGATCATCACCAACATGGGGGCTCTATGCTCTTGACCAGAAGTGTATCCCTCACTGGGAAGATCAGACCATAAACTAATCTCACTGGATATTCACATCCTGACCCCAGCCCTGCCCAGAAAACCACAGTGAAAAACTTCTCTAAAGCAAATTTCACACTCCTCAAAACTGAGGTGGAATCCTTCAAAGCCCCCAGGCCTGTGGAAAATACGGCCCAGACCGCAGAATCCTTTATAAACACATTCTATGAACACCTTCAGGAATGCATGGATCATGCAATCCCAAATAAAACCAAGACCCATTCCTCCAAAAGCAGGTGTCCTGTCTGGTGGACCCCAGCTATAAACAAACTATACAATAGAAGGAGGAAGCTACTACAGGATAGAGCAAAATCCCAAAAAGGGAAGGCATCTCTGATCAGTATTAGCAAACAACTACGGGCACTCATAAAATCATCTAAGGCCAGCTTCGAGAGAAAAATTGCAAAGGACACTAAGGATAATCACAAGGCTTTCTTTAGGTATGTAAGGAACCTGGGTGAGAATTCCCAGATATGCTCAGAATTAGTCCAAAATTACAAAAAATACACCGAACCAACAGACATTGCCAACATCCTAGCTGACAGGTTCAGCACAAACTCCCCCCCCCCACCAAAAGGGCAAACATCTATCCCAGCAGAGTGCTTCCCCCCTGACATCTCAGATGCTCAGGTAACAGCCGCCCTCTCCAAAGCAAAAAACACAGCATCAATGTGATCAGACGGTGTCCCAGGCTGCATCCTACATGAACTGAAAGAAGAGCTAAACCCAAACATAAAACTACTGTTCAATCTCAGCCTTACTACAGGATATGTACCCAAAGAGTGGCATACAGCAACAGTGGTCCCTCTCCACAAAGGTGGTGCCTCAACGGATCCTGGAAACTATCACCCCATAAGCCTGACTAGCTTGGTCTGCAAAGCTATGGAAAGGATCATCATGGACCTCATAAATAAAGATATTGGGGACCTACAGACACTGGATCCTACCCAGTTCGGCTTTGTTAAGGGCAGATCCTGCCTCTTAAACCTGGTCAATTTCTTTGAAACAGTCACCAAGGCCATTGACGAGAGGAAGGTGGTCCACACAGCCTACCTGGGCCTCATAAAAGCCTTCGATACAATACATCACTCGGGCATTATAGATAAGCTCACCAGCTTAAATATAAACCCCTATGTCACTAGATGGGTTGCAAACTGGCTTAAGGACAGAACCCACATGGTTAGAATTGCTGGAGCCATGTCAGACTCCAAATCAGTTACAAGTGGCATCCCACAAGGCTCAGTCCTGGGACCTCTATTGTTCTGTATATATTTCTCGGAGGTACAGGCCAACACGGAAGGACTGTGGCTGACCAAGTTCGCAGATGACTGCAAATTAGGTGCCATAATTGACTCTCCAGCCGACACAAACATCCTACAAAAGGGCCTCATGGAAACAGACAACTGGTGCCAGAGCCATGGCCTCAAGCTAAATGCCAAAAAGTGTATAGTTATCCCCTTTGACAAAAACAAAGTGCCCACAAATTACCACATAGGTGATAATCCATTAAGTACGGAAGAAGTAATTAGGGACCTGGGGACCCAAGTTAATAGCAATCTCTCATTTGAAAACCACGTGGCCAAAGTGGTTAGAAAAACATTTTATATAGCCCACCTAATCATGAAGGGATTCACATCTAGATCAGGGGAGGTCATCATGCCTCTTTACTCATCCCTCATCAGCCCTATAATTGAATACAATGCCCCTTTTGTAATGTACCTTATCAGACACTTGCAGCAACTGGAAAGACTCCAAAAGTACCTCACCAAGAGGATCAAAGGACTCAAACAGATGCCATATGCTGCCCGGTTAAAGAAACTCCAGCTCTACTCAGTGGTATACCGCCTGCTCAGAGGCAATCAGTGCCTGACGTATAAAGCCATGTGCAACCCAGAATTAATGGACATGCTGCACCTCAGAAAATCCAAATCCCATTGAGCTACGTGCTCGAGAGACTTGAACCTCAGCACTGAAATAAATGGGACATGCTGGAGCGACAGATTCATAACCCAAAGGCTCCCTTCACTCTGGAATAAAATCCCAGTCCAGGTTAGGCAGAGTCCCTCATTGACTATCTTCAAGAGGAATCTTGATGAGTGGATGGGAGATCGTAGGTTTACCCCGGGTATCACTTCTGTGTCACTGTTAGACAGAGGCACAGTATACTAACCTCAAAAAAGGGCATAGCAAAATTCATTTAAAATGGGTGGCAAAAGCCAAACACACTCTGGCTAGGCTTATAAATGCCCACGGGCAGATAGCCTAGTATGAACCTATGAACCTATGTATAATGTTGTATTACTACTTAATGCCTTAATGCTAATTTATAATGAAAATTGTTTAATAAGTTGGAGCTTTTCATTCCGGGCCTCTGCTAAAAAAGGGCTCTTCAGCTCAGTCAGGCAATCCCGGTCAACAAATGTAAAATAAATAAATAAATAAAATATATAGGAATATAGCAAGATTAGTTTAGATGTTTTCTCTATTTATGTGAGGCTGTTCTGCAATGTTGTTTTAAAGTATTTCCTGTGAGTCTGCACTCTGTTGCCACTGTGTTGAGTTTTTGAGTATTGTCTTGTTCTTTTGTTATTTAGTATTAAATATTTAAACCTTTTAGTTGTGGCTGGTTTGTTTAGAGATATTTAAGCTCTTAGAGTACTTGATTATGTATTTGGTGACACTGTACAGGTTGCTCTAAAATAGCCTTAGTCTTGGACACACTTACTATTTGGATAACAGTAACATTGCACAGTAGAATTGGTCACCCTTTGGGAAGGGCCTTATAGTAGCTGATAAGAGTGGTTAGTGGCAGCTGGTACTACCTTATAATCTGGGAAGAAGGGGACATAGCTAGTAATCCTGTGCCAGCCTTCTCCAGGAGTGTCTGTGTGTTTGCATATGAATCAAATTTCGAAGTTTGTGTGTGTGTGTGTGTGTGTGTGTGTGTGTGTGTGTGTGTGTGTGTGTGTGTGTGTGTGTGTGTGTGTGAGCTACTTGGGCAGGGACACGAAGCACTGATTGGACAGAGAGGGTGCTGGACATTTTGGCTTGACCATTCGGCTGAGAGCTTAACCCTATAGCTGTGCCAGTGGGGAGTCTTATTGGGGATCTGGAGAGAGAGAGGGAGAAACCAGCCCCAGACTGACTGTGATCTCTGTGTGCTCTTAAGGGAAATTGTACTTTATTGTGTGTGTACTTGTCATCCTCCCAATGTGCATGTCCCTCACTTGTGTTAGTGGTGAGGATTGAGGCTCCTTGATTACTGGGCCAGTGCTGAGCATCACATATTAATTGTTTGGCAGTGGTGGGATACCCACATATTAATTGGTTGATAGTAGTGTGTAGCCACATCACATATTAATTGGCTTGTACTGGTGTGGATATTGAATTCATGTAACTGGTGAATGTGCTTGTACTCTCAGCCATGCAGTGAACATTCAGAGTTCTTATCACAATTGCTTTATTTCTTTTGTTAGCTTAGTTAGTCAGGAAGAGCAGGCAAACATGTCAGCAGAGGAGTATGGCAAGCTGACAAGGAGCCAGTTGGCTGAGCTGTACAAGCCTTAAGGACTGGTGCATGCCAACCTGACTAAAGCAGACATGATTGTAGCTTTATTCACAACTGCAACCAGGAGAACAATCAGACTGGCTGTGGAGATGTACAGCTCTCAGAAAATGGACAGCTCAACCTTTCCACAGAGTACATAAAAATCGATTGGAGTTAAAGAGACTTGAGTTGGAGGCCAAGCATTTGGAAATAGAGGCAGCAGAGAGACTGAGGCATCTAGAAACTGACAAAAATAAAAAACTGCAACACCTGAAGGCTGAGGGAAGTGAGAAACTGTGGCATCTGCAGGCTGAGGAGAATGAGAGGCACAGGCAGCATGAAAAGCAGATGCTGACTCTTCACCAGACTCATGGAGGTAATGAAGAAGGGAGCAACTGAACCCCAGAAGCAACAAAGGTCAGTAAATTTCTTCCACAATTTAGAGAGGGTGATAATTTTGATAGTTTCATTCATATGTTTGAGAGGGTATGTAAACAGTATGATGTTGACCAAGGGCTCTGGGTATGGTTTCTAACCCCCTTACTCCATGGTAAAGCTGTAACTGCAATGTCCAAACTGTCTGATACTGACTGTGTGAATTATAATGTTGCAAAGAACCGCTTGCTAGAATTTTTTAAGTTAACATCTGGAGCTTATAGGAAAATGTTTCGTGAGCATAGACGCAAGGAAGATGAAGGTGTGTGTGAATATGTTGTTGAACTAAGCACTTTTTTCATAGGTGGGTGCGTGGATGTCAGGTCACCACTTTTGAAGGGCTGGCAGAACTTTTGGTGAGGGATCAAGCCCTTAGAACTTTGCCTGAGGACATGAGACTCTGGTTAGCTGACAGACAATGCCTTACTGCAGATGAGTTGGTGAAGAAGGGAGACCTATACCTAGCCAGCATGGCATCCCTGCACAGGAAAGGGACACCCAGTGCTACTCATGGGTTTAAGGGTACCCATGGTGGGCAGCCCAGACTGCCACAACAGAATCTGCCAGTAGCAGGGGAAGCCACTAATCCGTGTATATGTCCAGGACGTAGGGTTAAATGTTTTAAATACAACTAGTGGAGCCTATAGATGTCCACGGAGGCAAGGTGGGGAACAAAAGGTGGTAGATCCAGTAAGTGGGTATGACAAATGCCAACAGTAGGTTGTCTTGAGATAACAGGGGTACCAAACTGCCACCCTGCAGATGTCCTGATAGGGAATAATTTTGGTGATGCAGTACCATGTGTTCATGCAGTTACACAGTCAGGCTCGGAGACAAGCATGTGGGTCTGATAGCTTGGGGAGACCCAGACAGACTGAACACTTGCAGCAAGGACTGGTGAGGTGGCTACTTCAGTGATGAAACTACCCAGTAGTAGTGAGACTGAAGGTGAGCCACAGCTGCTTGTGGGTAATGATGTTCTCTTGAACAGAGTGACTGCAAGGGCAGAGGTGAGTAGTAGTCTGACAGTGAGGCACCACTGTGAGAGGATACCAGACTTCCTGTAGAAAGGGAGCTGGTAAGGGTTACAAAGAGATAGTTGAGACAGGCTGAGCTCTCAGACCATACATTACAAGGAATGAACGAGGTAGCTAGTGAAGCATCTGATTCTCAAGGGAAAGGGTAATATATATACTGGGACAAAGGGTTACTGTATAGAGAGTGGACCCCTGATGGAGGTCTAGAGGGTGAGAGAATACAGCAATTGGTAGTGAACAGAGCCTACCGTCTAGCAGTTCTAGCCATAGCCCATGATATTCTCTTTGTAGGTCATATGGGCATAAAACGTACAAAGAGACGTATTATACATAACTTTTATTGGCCTGGGATTTCCAGAGATGTAACAGGGTACTGCAAGACCTGTGAGCAATGCCAAAAGGTAGGCAAGGCAAGAGACAAGGTGAAAACTCCTTTGATGCCTTTGCCTGTGACTGAGGAGCCATTTTAGAGGGTAGCTATGGATAATGTTGTGCCTCTGAGTACTCCAAGTTCCACAGGGGAAAAGCATATCCTAGTGGTAGTAGATTATGCTACCAACTACCCTGAAGCAGTGGCTCTGTCATCCATTGAGGCAGAAAAGGTAGCAAATGCTTTGTTAGAGATTTTCAGCTGGGTAGATTTCCCAAAAGAAATTCTGACTGACAGAGGTGCCAATTTCATGTCAGACATGCTGGCTTGTCTCTGGAGGTACTGTATGATGAAGCACATAAAGACCACCCCCTACCAACCCCAGACTAACGGTCTTGTTGAGATGTTAAACTCTACACTCAAGACCATGCAACAGGCATTTGCAGACCAGTTTAAGAAGGACTGGGACAAATATTTGCCCATTTGTTGTTTGCTTACAGAGAGACTCCCCATGAATCGACAGGTTTTTCACCCTTTCAGTTGCTGTATGGGCATAGGGTGAGGGGACCTCTAGCATTAATTAAAGATGAGTGGGAGGGTGAGTCTGAATTCCATAAGGAGTCTGTTGTGGCATATGTCCTAAACCTCAGGACAAGGTTCAGGGACCTCATGGGCTTGGCCCAGGATAACCTGGCAGAAGGCCAACAACAGAAAAAGTCAAGCTAAAGAGTATGCTGTAGGGCAGCAGGTAATGATTCTCATTCCTGTCAGACCCAACAAGCTACAGGCAGCCTGGGAGGGACCCTACGAGGTGGTAAGGAAGGTCAGTGATGTTAACTACATGGCAGAACTGCTAGGCAGAAGACCGGGGCACAAATTGTACCATGTTAACATGATGAAACCTTACCATGATAGGGAGGTCCTAGTGCTGAGTATCTGCAGTGGATTGCAGGAGTTTGTGGGAGATCTGGTGACTGATCTACTCAGTGAGGATCGCACTGATACCTTAGTGGAAGGGGTAGCAATGTCCCAGCAGCTATCCCCTACCCAGGTTCAAGAAATCCAAACAGTGTTACAGGAGTTTAGGGACATGTTCACTGGGAAACCAAGGTGCACCCACCTGGTGCAGCACCATGTGGATACAATACCGCAAAAGTCTAATAAGCAGGCCCCTTTTAGGCTGCCTGAGAGAGTCAAACAGACTCTGAGGGAAGAGATACAGGAAATGTTGGAACTAGAGGTAATTCAGGAATCCAGCAGTCCCTAGGCCTTCCTAGTGGTGCTGGTAACAAAGAAGGGTGGCAGCACCAAGTTCTGTGCAGATTACAGGAAATTAAAGAGTCACACAGAGTCGGATGCTTACCCCATGCCTAGGACAGATGAAGCCCTAGAGCAGCTGGGTGGGGCTAACCATCTTACCATCATTTATCTTACCAAGGGTTACTGGCAGGTGCCCTTGACTCCCAGTGCTAGAGAGAGGTCGGCCTTTATGACTCCTTTTGGCTTGTATGACTACATAAAGATGCCCTTTGAAATGAAAAATGCCCCAGCAACTTTCCAGTGGCTAGTAGATCATATCCTAGCATAAGCAGGATATTTTACCCTTGCTTACCTAGATGATATTGTCATCTACAGGCATTAAGTTCCTGTTAACTTGGGAACTAAATGCAGACATGACAAGAATGATGTATTCTGAGATAGCCCAGCAAAAATGTTTGATAGTAGTTTAAGAACTATCTCAGAGAGTGAGTCTGTGCATTTTGTATTTGTCTTTGGACCTGAAAACATCCAGCTTCAGCACTTCTCATCTGTATTTGCCTTACTACTAGTAAGCACTAGATTACAGTCATTTCTCTTAGAGAAATATAGAAATATAGCAAGATTAGTTTAGATGTTTTCTGTATTTATGTGAGACTGTCCTGCAATGTTGGTTTAAAGTATTTCCTGTGATTCTGAACTCTGTTGTCACTGTGTTGAATTATTGAGTATTGTCTTGTTCTTTTATTATTTAGTATTAAAGATTTAAACCTTTTAATTCTGGCTGGTTTGTTTAGAGATATTTAAGTTCTTAGCATACTTGCATATGTATTTGGTGACACTGTACAGACCACTCTTAAATAGCCTTAGTCCTGGACACACTTACCATTTGGTTAACAATAACATTACACAGTAGAACTGGTCACCCTGTGGGAAGGGCCTTATAGTAGCTGATAAGAGTGGTTGGTGGGAGCTGGTACTACCTTATAGTTTGGGCAGAAGGAGGCATAGCTAGTATACCTGTGTCAGCCTCCTCCACAAGTGTCTGTGTGTTTGCATATAAATCAAATCTCGAAGTGTGTGTGTGTGTGTGTGTGTGTGTGTGTGTGTGTGTGTGTGTGTGTGTGTGTGTGTGTGAGCTACTTGGGCAGGAACATAAAGCACTGGTTAGACAGAGAGGGTGCTGGACATTTTGGCTTGACAACTCAGCTGAGATCTTAACCCTATAGCTGTGCCAGTAGGCAGTCTTACTGGGGATCTGGAGAGAGAGGGAGAAACCAGCCCCAGACTGACTGTGATCTCTGTGTGATCTTAAGGGAAATTGTACTTTACTGTGTGTATACTTGCCATCCTCCCAATGTGCACGTCCTTCACTGGTGTTAGTGGTGAGGATTGAGGCTCCTTGATTACTGGGCCAATACTGAGCATCACATATAAATTGTTTGGCAGTGGTGGGATACCCACATCACATATTAATTGGTTGATAGTGGTGAGTAGCCACATCACAAATTAATTGGCTTGTGGTGTGGATATTGAATTCCTGTAGCTGAGAAGGTGCTTGTACTCTTAATCAGCCACACAGTGAACATTCAGAGTTCATATCACAATTGTTTTATTTCTTTTGTTAGCTTCATTAGTCAGGGAGAGCAGGCAAGCATGTCAGCAGAGGCTCCTTGTTTACTGGGCCAGTGCAGGGGTGGCACCCAGAGTTTATCACATGAAGGTACTCACTAAAACCTGAGAATGAATTCATTTCCAGCAATACTACTCTGCCCTTCTTGTTGATTTCATCTCTCAATTTTGATATTTCAGTTTGGAGCCCAAAGATTTTCTATGACAGATGGCATGGATTACTGTTAGTAT
Organism: Protopterus annectens; assembly: GCF_019279795.1. Classification (NCBI taxonomy): domain Eukaryota; kingdom Metazoa; phylum Chordata; order Ceratodontiformes; family Protopteridae; genus Protopterus; species Protopterus annectens. Next base: position 791,039,784 of record NC_056730.1, read on the forward strand.
ACAGGAATGACTGTAAAGCAATACTAAGTCATATCCTATAGCAAGAACTCAAAAAAAAAATAAGATGCATGGACTCAAGCTTTGCCATCAGCTGTGCAAATTTATCTGGTTTCTGCATGCATTATAAATCTTACAAAAATGAGTGCAATGGAAACTTTTCCACAGGAATTCATATATGCCTCAAATTATTAATTCAGTTAAGGAATGACTCAGTGTGCAACACGATTAACAGAATTAGGTTTATCTCCAGCTAAGTTCAAAATTGTACACATCAGCATAAACTCCACAAATGACAGTGCTCCAGTGTCATTGACAGTTAATATAAAGATTAAAGAATTCCAAGTTCTTTTTGTCACAGATTCGAGTCCCAGCTGCTATTGTTCTCTCATTATCATTGTTTGTGCAAGGCAATACTACTCTACAGAGAGTTCATAAACACAATAAGCTATGTAGATACCTACTTTATGCTAATTGCTTAAGATTGTATTAATGCTGGCATCATAAACCCACTCTAGTCTTCTCAACAACTTGTATATATGTATTGCTTGTAATTACTTAGTAATTTCTCTGTAATTTTCATTGTAATTTCCTTGTAATTGCCATTGTCATTTTTTTTGTACTACAACTTTGTAAATTTTAACTGATATATTTTGTACTGTGGATCTTTTCTCCCCACATCTCCACTGAAAATGGGTGCCTTTGGCTCAGTGGACTTTCCCAGTAAACAAAATGCAAATAAATAAATAAATAAAAATAAATATTACTCACACTTTTCACAGTTTATGTGACACCAAGAGATCATGTACTAAGTAAAATAAATTTACATAAGGACAGCACTGAATAACAACAACAATAACATTGTGATTGTGATGTTATATTTGTTTATGACAATGATCTAGTTATGATTGCTATCAGCCATCACAGAGAACATGGCCAGAGGTGCCAATATATAATAATAACTTTAACTGAGATGTCATTGTTAAACAGCAGTTAATGAAGTTACTGTGGGACAGTTGTACTTATACTGATCAGCATACATGTACAAGTCAAAATGGCTAGCCACCCGGTGATGTAACCTTCGGATCTAGATGATTGTCACCGTTGAAGTGACACCATACGTCCCAACTTCTTAGAGCAAGAAATCTGGACAAAGCCATAAATAAAAGTGGGGCAAAGGCCCGAAAACAGGGACAATTTTTTTTCTTAATATTGTTCTTACAGTCTTACAAAGTGGGTAGAATAACAGGTTTACCATTAGCATGAATTTTCTAAAGGGTATGAAGTCTGAAACTCAAATGTCTGTCATTATTTTCTAACTTCAGTCTTTAATGGTTTGCCACAAATTTGCAGAAAACCACAATTTTATGAAAAATGGACCAAAAATATGAGGCACAAATCTGGACATTCTGCGAAAATCTGTACAGTTGAGGTATGAGTGACACCCCAACTGCCAGTGCAAAAATGAGAAAAAAGGGAGTGTGGATGGATGGATAGATACATGGACACATCTTAAAGCCATGATTCACACCTAAATCATACACAGGTTCTGCACCATTCCATTTGTGTGGCTTGTGTATTTATTTATTTATTTTTTTCATTTGACATTTGTTTACTGGGAAAGTTCGACTGGGTTGAAACCCATTACCAATGGAGGCCCGGGGAGAAAAGCTCCATAGTCATGAAGCAAGATTTATATAAAATTTAAAGCAAAATAAAGTGAATGTTACATTAGTACAAATAATTCTAAGTATAACAAAGGAAACATGTATTCCAAGATAGGACTAATGCAGTTGCCTAGCTTGTCCATCATTACACACAACCTGATCTTAATTGAGCACCAGTTCCCTGACCGATTTTCCTGATTTCCTTGAAAATATATGGGAGGCAATGGTGAAGGCAGTGTTCAATTTAAAGCCTAAAGGTGGTGTCAGGAGAAGTCCATGATCTTTGTTGGACCCCCTCATAAAGTCTTGCAGCTGAAAGCTGTTAGAAAAAGCCTATACTGAGCCTCAGTATAAGGCTGATGCTTGGAATAGCTTGGACAAGCCTGTCATGAAAGCAAATGACATCCCATGTACTGGTGAACAATACTGGCAGTGAGTTGATAAAGCACGATAAGGTCCTGGTTTGCGGACAGGAGGAATATTTTTGGAGCAATGATCCACTGGTATTGTGTAAGCATAGCGGCCCATTACCAGCCAATACAATACCATGGCTTGTCAACACAAAAGGTTGTTCATTATTTTTTTTTTTGTTCTATACAGCTACTGATGAGGTTGAAGGGAATGGGGGAATGGGGAGAAACATCAGGAGAGACTACAGGATCTCAGAGAGGCATGGGGTAAGTCTGGCTCAGGTATGAATGATAGTCATTTAGTAATAGGTCTGAATTTTAAATAATTTCTGAAAACATTAGTCCATAAGTCCATTATTGCTTGACACAGGCACAAGTAAGTAGTTATACACTAGGTGTCAATAACATATATGCCTGATCAAATAGCTCTTAAACATTGCATTAGTCAATGTTTACATCACTGTAGCTTTGTGTGGGTTCAAATCCAAACAGCAGCAATTTATGTGCATTACCTTAAAGTTTATTATGCTGTAATCAGTAAGTTAGAATAATAGTAATTTCACATAGACATTTTATGAGTTAGAATGAGTAAACCATATATGCAATAGTCACACAATGCTTTGCCTAATGTGTATAATACTGAGAAGAATAATTTGTCTAGTTTAACACACATTCATACGTGGATGTGGCACAACTTAACCTATTTATATGGCAATATGGATGGATTGTGATGTATTAAAATGACATGGCATTTATGATATATTCTATGTTGTCTCTCCCTTCACCCTATTTCTCTGTTGACTTATTTATTTTGTATAATGACATTTGGACTATAATTACTGCTGCAACATGAATAGGGCAAGAAAACAACAGGGCTCAGGCAGCCAGTCTTCCACAGGTGGCTGTTGTAGCACCACCACAGGCAGCAGAGACACACGTCACTTCTGGGACATAAACTGGCAGTGTTGCTTCCACAATATCTTGCAATATCTTCTCCAGCTGCATCAGGTAGCTCTACCCTGCTTGCAGGTGCACTGTTACTCTCCTGGACTAGTGCCAATGCAGGTGGTGATTATGTTACTCATCAAGAGCTGGCAGGGCTGGTGGAGAAGATAACTGGAAGTGGCCTTGGTGCGTACATAATTAGAATGTAATAAAAATCTTGCATAGTATAGCCCAATCGATTCCTCATCTGGCCCCACCCAAGGTGGATGGGAAAAGGAGGCAGTGATGAGAGCTCTGAGGATGAGGACTAGATTCTCACTGTGCTCATGCCAGAGAAAGATGCACCTCTGATGTTCCCCACTTATCCGCAATCATGGTGCCCCCCCCAACATTTTGTGTGTATCACCATCCATGCCTGACTTGCATATCTTGTATATCTGCATCTGCTAACTAACTTAGCCTACCTACCCCTCTTACTCTTAAATATCTGTCTCCCCAAAAAAGCACACCACATATGTAGCTTTTCCCTTACTCTGTGTGTGTATGGCACACTTGAATTGAATTCTAATATCAATAAAGGTTGCTCTGTGTGTGTGAATGCACAAATATATTCCCATGCAGCAGTACACGTATGGCTATATGGGTGTGCAGTTGTCATGCATTTTACTGCCCTGTCACTAGCTGCTGGCCCTAAATAGCTCAGATCTACTGAGGCAAACATGCTATCTGCCACCACATACATTTGTATGTACAGAACACCCAGGTGACACGTATCAAGGATAGCAGGCCTTGTTACGGAGTATGTATGCAAGATTACGCTGACTAACCCCATTGTCCCTGACACACTGTTCTACACATATGCACCTAGGTAACCATGCACATATACAGCCAGACCTTGCTGATGTCATATTTCTCCTGTGCTGCCATGCTGTCCTGTGCCACTGTATTGCCACCAAGTCTCCATAACATAGCCACTCAGACCCCTGGAACAGAAACATACACAGTTCTGAGAGACACCTGCCATTCTGCAATACTACCACCAATCCGACATCATGCAACAAAGGTACACAAATTTTGATGTGTACTCATGACACATGCCAGCATACAGCACCTGTCATGGCATAACACTACCACACTGAACAGCTACATGTAATGCAATGTAGTCACCCTGTGCATCAGACACATGTTTGCATGTCCATGCATCAATGGTATGGATGGCAGGGATGTGGCACAGCTATCATCACCTGCTCAGAGTGTGGTGTAGGGGTGCCAGAGGCCTAGGCTGTGCCAAGCAGTTGACCGCATGTGTGTGAGTCAGGAAGGGGTGCTGCTTAGCTGGGTCATGGAGACGTGTCATGTGTGTCTGTTGGTGACCTGCATGTGACAGTGATGTTTGAGTGTGTGCATGCACATAGTCAGGCCAAGTGCTAGCCCTACACATGTGTATGTTGGACAGCTGTTGACAGTACATGGCAGAGTGGACAGCTCACCATCTATGACCACAAACATGGAAACTGACTCTGCCAGGAGAGCACTGGCATGATCATGCCCAATGTCAGATGTGGTGCTAGTTGCTGATGGTGACTAGTGTCTGCTGAGCCAGTGTCCCACATGGTACCATCCAGGACCATGTGCCCATGGCCTGCCACATTGTGGTGTGGAAAGCACACTCCCTTCTTTATTGCTGGTGGTACTGTCACTATGGGAGCGCACATGTGCATGGCCATGTGGACTCTCAGCAGATGTTGTTGCTGACCTACATCCACATGTCCGATGCCCTACTCCCACTAGATGTTTCAGCACAGACAACATGTGGTCAAGAACTGACAATGTCTCACCCCACCATCTATCCACTACATCAGTGAAATAATCTATGGAATCAGCAATGTATTGGAGGGAGTCATGGATGTCAGACTGTACTCCATCCATGATGCTGAGCATCCATCTGGTTTTGTATTTGGAATGTGCCTTTTATCTCCATGATGGACCAAAACATGAGTCAAGTAACCCATGATGTGACACCCATGACAGGTGGTGGATGGGCAGCGATCCTCCTTCTAGCACTCCTGTTAATTTGCCTGTGTGGGACGTCGCCAGCCCTCTAGCTTTGGCTAGTGTCTGCACTCACTGATGCCATAGTTGCCACACTCTTCTGTTTGATGTAGCCACACTCTGTCTTATATCTGTGGCTGCAGGGGACTGGGTGTGTGTGGGCATACTGACTGTGTGTGGGGGCACTGGAGAAGGAAGTGGGATGTCAACCCATGGGACAGATTGAGCCGATGAGACATTAACATCAGGTTGTGAGGGGGACACACTCCAACTCCCACATTCACCTGTGAGGAGAAAGGCAAAATAAGTACATTACTACCTGCACTATTTTTTATGGTAGTCCAGACACATACACCTACAGGTGAGGAACCACAACTGCATTACATATACCATACTGTATTTCTGATCCCATGCACAACAAACAAGCAGACTACACCATACAAGACAGGTCCTTTATAACATGCACTGCAGCTATGTCCAGTTAATGTTGCCAATACTATACACCTGTGCGTTAAACAATATGTCAAAGTATGTGATAGACCTACAACTAAAGCACAGTGCACCCATCTTGGGCATACTCTGCCAGTTCTAGTATCACTGCATTAGGTATGTATCATCTCCATATTGCGTGTGAACAGGCATCTATGAGTGATTACCTCCTGTATAGCAGACTGCATAGACCTTCTCAAATATAAGTGCAAATGTGTTACTGTCTCTGCAAATACACAACTGTGATTACCCATTTAATGCATGTCAGTTAACCCCTCCGAAATTGAACAAACAAGTATTGTACTCTGTCTAAGCATAACAGTTGTGCCCAGTGCAAAATGTCATCCATTAAGATTCTTAGGGTATATAAATATATATATATATATATATATATATATATATATATATATATATATATATATATATATAAAATCCAACAACAGTATCACACATACCAGGTACTGAACCTTGGACTCTGGCCACACCTGAAGTACCTATGGAAATGTGATGGAGAGGTATTGTCTGCAATACCAAATGTGGCATTGTTACACAGTAATATGTGCATATATCAACATGTACAGTAGCTAATGTGATACTGCCTATGTTGATGAAATTCTGAGTATGCGTGCACAACTGTGTTTAAACCAAACCACCCCCCCAGTGCAGATAGACTTGACACCTGTGTACTGGTATGCAGAGGCTGCCACAATGACTGATGCAGTATTGCACTGATGAACACAGGAAACTTACCTGGATGCTCTTCTGCTGAGGTTGCTGTTGCACAAATCTCCACGATGTATGGGGTGATGAATGCTTGGTAGCTGGTAGTTGTTCCCAGGTTTTCCAGGAATTCATCTGTGGCTGAGAGTGGTTGTTCTGCTATAGGCCATCCACCAGTGACAGCATGGTCTCTGGCCAAGCAGCAGCCCTTTGCCGTGCAGCATTGACCATATCTGTGGCCTGGTGTCGAACCTGCTCATAGGTTCTATCCTGTAGGTCTACTTGGTTGACTGCTGTGACAAGGTCAGCCCACAGTGCTGCAAGATGGTCATGACGCTGGTGAGTCCTGGACAGCAGAATGTTAAGACGCAGTCTGAGGCCATCCAGGATGACATTATTTTCATCCTCTGAAAATGGTGAGTGCCTCCTTTGATACATCCTTTCTGAAAGATAACAAGAGGGGAACACATCACAGGACCAGATACATTGATAGCCACTATGTACAGACCCAGCACATCCAAAATGGCCTGCACTATCCACTGATACTTCCCACACCATGCCCCACAGTCTATCAACACACTATATATGTTGCTATCACCAACATAGTAGCAATACCGGTTATGTCCCTGTGTGACACACTGCATTGCTCCACTTAAACCCATGCTAAAAATAGAAAAGAAAAAAAAAATAAAAGGGTGATAGCAAAGTGGTGAATTGGGAGAGAGCAGGGTGAAAAACATACTGAAAGGTGGTAGGGATGTGCAGGATGGGTGTAGGAAAGGACCATAGCTCTCCATTTCTTATGCAGCAACAGCTGTGCAGGTTTTACAGAATTTGGAATTTGTTGCCTCACACCCCAGAAAGAGGGCTGAGGCAACATAAATGTGTTGATTGATTAATGTAATCATTACCAAATAATGAAAAAGAAAATGGTTCCAAGATGAAATAAGTGTCATGTTCCAACTGGTTAAAATCTTATTTAATGTAATAAACAAAGAGTACAGGCTGAGCGCTTTCATCTACTGTCCGTAGATTTCATCAGAACACTCATCTATTGTGTCAATCCCTTTTATACTAGTATACTCTTTATACACTGTACTCCTTGTTTATTACATTAAATAAGATTTTAACCAGTTGGAACGTGACACTTATTTCATCTTGGAACCATTTTCTGTGTTTCATTATTTTGTAATTGTTGGGGTTCCTAGACTACGTATTTGGATAATGTAATAATTAGTTATGTCCAATGGACATGTGAAAAATGAAAAGCTATGTATGGGGTGGTATTCTTTTGAGGGACAGGTGCCCTTTTTTTTAAGGCGAGAGTGGAATGTTGGGGAAGGGATATAGGTATGTGTGGGGAGGTAAATTGGATAGAAGCGATTGCATTTTAGACAGACAAGACAAGCAAGACAGCATGCAGGGGCAGTGTGTGACACATGAGGGGTGTAAACACCTCGGATGCAGAGGATGTTTTGGAATCAAGAGGTCCATGTACCCCAGACAGCGGCAGTGTGACTAAGCACCCCACCCATGGGCAGTCAACACTGCTCCTTCACTGCCCCGAAGGTGGCTGTGCTGGTGGTTGGGCATCAGTGCCAACAGTCCCTTCCTGGTTGGTGAGTCTGCCCTCAATCCAGGACAGGTGTTGCTCATACCCACAATGAACTATCCTGCGCACCATCACCGGTAGCTGATCCTGGGTGACAAACCCCCCTCCACCCCCATTCCCGGGGAGGGACAGGCCTCCTGATCCGGGTCTACCCTTGGGTGAGCAGGGCCAGCAGAGAGGGCACCACTGGCTTGGGTCCCAGATGTACTGGGACCCAGTGCCACAGCCGGCTGAGGTAGGATAGGCAAATTGCCAGGAACCAGCTCACCCTGTTGAGCTGTGGTGTTGAGGTATTTCAATGTGTATAAGTTAGTAATGAACAAACCATTTAGTTAGTTATAACAGCATGCCAGAACATTGCAAATAACCCAGAAACATAACATTGTATAGTATATGGAACACAACAATATGGAAGATAACAGTCAGTATAATAACAGCATGCCGGTAACAGTTATGTCACAAGGCCAACAACATAGGTAATTCGACAAGATATGTTAGTATATAACCATTGTAATATATAACAATAATAAAACACAAGGCCCAACATAACATTTAGGGAACAACATATGTTAATAGTAAACCATAGCTATGTATAACAATAGTAAATTTTGATGAAGATAAGGGCTGGGGGGAGAGAGAAATATAGTCCATTAATACCATTATAGGCTATATAGTTTGCAACAATATTGTAATATACTCTACAGGTCTGCCCTTACTTTATGTATAACAGTGCCTATAGCTGCTGTAGCATGTACATACCTCTCAAGCTATCTGCATGGGACAGTATGGGTCAAGCAGTAACACCTGCATGTACACAACTACAGGGGACTATTACATGTCAGGTGGACCTATATAACTACCAAGGTGTACTGTGGACTGATGTAGTATGATTGTGCTATTGACATAATCATGTCGATCATAGATTTGTGACAGAGGGATTGGGCAAAAGTGATTACAGTCAGTGACAGCATGACATTTGAGACACATATATCATACACAGTACAGAGAGTATACGACTATCATGCCATCCTTGGCAGACATGGGGTTAGACCATCAGCAAACATTCACTGACATACCAGGCATATAGCCATATCAAGATTACACATTTTATTTAATGTATTACCTTTTATTAGTATTGTACTTTTTGCTTTTATTTTAAGATGTCATCACATTTCTATTATTAACCCATATTAAGGGCTACTGTACCCATTTACCTGTAATTCCTGTGGGGAGAACATCTGTTAAGAATACATAACTGATTCAGTAATATTTACTAGTACCTGTCATTGGATTAGAACTCTGGTCTGTGTGTGACAGAATATACATTATACACAGCATTCAACAAACTGTGCTACTGAGCCACTGCTGACAATTGACTGACAAATGTTTGCCTAGAACTCACCTGAAAACAAACTATGACCTGGTAGTAGTAGTACAGTTTTATACAAGACTGCGGTAACACTTGAACAAACATGCATGAGATTCATGCATGACAGAGATTACTAGGTAAACTGTACATTAATACATAGAATGCAGGTGTACACAATAAACTCTTAGTGGGTAGAAATATATGTGACATGTGCACATCATATTGGTTGGCTACCTGACATATATACAGTTGCAGATAGTATATTTGTAGTCTACAGCTATTACAGTTTCATACTTGCCTGCAGCACCGTGCCTCAGAGGAGGAATGCATATAGCTGAAATTCAATGGTTAACACACGACAAGCCTGTTATACACACTCTACCTAGGGTGTTTCTGGTATTGCTTCAGATGTTACTGCAGAACAAATGTCATTATGCATATATCTTGTAGTAGAGCGCTAAATCTACAGTTCAGCAGAACACTCTTCCTTAGCTAACCTTGAGTCACTTAATGGTATTCTTTGCGTTTGTATTTTAGAGCAGATGCCATACTCAATTTCATAAACAACAGCCCTATGTACACACATATTGCACAACACAACTTTATTAGGGGTGCCTTCATGTAGTTATTGGTATATTTTCAAGTCTTTATTGCACAACAGTTATATAATGCAGGTGTTGCAATACAGCTATAATTCCACAATTATTGCAGTAGAAACTTTATTTCATTAACATTATCAGGTTTCATGTTTTAATCTCTATTGTACTATACTTGGCAGTAGTCACTTATTGCAGTACAGGCCTATGTCCACATTCATTGCAATATACAAATCTGTACTTTATATACCTACTGGCAGTGAATGAATTACTCTGTCTTGTGTATTTGACTATAGATTACAAATTAATCTGTACTAACCACACTCTCAGCACAACCTGGTGTGGTGCCCTGCATGGGCTTCTAGGTTGCAAGCTCTCTTCTCTGCAGCTGTAGGGAGAAAAGCGCAGCATTATGCGTACCTGTCTATCACACATTCAGATTAGGTATTGGTAAAAACAATGCTAACAGTTTTTACAAACATGCGGGGCATTCCCATCTCGAGTATCCTAGGCCCAGGTGTCCAGAAGTCCCATGTTATGCTGCTTCACATCATCATAATGGTGACAGACCTACTCACCTGTGTGGGGGATACCTGTTGCACTGGTGAGGTTGCGTGCCAGCCCGTTTTAGGCCTCTGACTTGTATTCCAATACCTGGAACTAGCCCTGCAGCAGCCAGTGTTCATGGTCTTTCACAAGGAGGCCAACCATGACCCTGGACTCTGGAATGTCCCACTGTGCCTGGAAGCATGCACCCTCTCCAACACCTGCTATAGTTTCTGCACAGTTCAAACTCCAGCAGAATATGCTATATTCTCACCTAGTGTGCTTAATATAGCCTGTTTTCCCACCCTTATGCACCACTGGGCCATTTTTAAAACTGTGCCATGTCACTTAGCACTGTGCAAACCAGCTTAACTGAGCTGAGCACTGCTTAAACTGCCACTGCTTAGCAATGCTTAGCAGTCCACAAACCAGCTAGGCATAGCCAAGCAGTGCTTAAACAGAGATTGTTTTAGCAGTGCTTATCTTGGCTTAGCATGGCTTAGCAGAGCTTAGCTGAGAGCAGCACATCATGATTTAAAAATAATTGGCATCATTTATATTTAGAAAATGATTGCTTAATTTCACTTTCTTGTATTCAAACTCCACACCAAATGCCCCTAAGAGCGTGACTCTAACCACTTGTCTACATGGTTACGGGGAATACTGCTGTACTTTTACATATACCTCTAAGACAAGTTTAAGCACTGATAAGCACCACACAAACCCACTAAGCTTTGCTTAAATTTGACCATTGAATCATTAATTAAATGCATCTGGTTTCAATTTTTAGATGTCTGGCACATGTCAGTCACTGCTCTCTGTGCAGTGCCTCACAACCTTAAAAAAAATATTACATTGCATTTATTGCTTTCAGGCACTTGGACAGTGCAGGGGGTGTGTTACTCATCTACGGACAGAGTTAGTGTCACACTCCCTATACTGATTCAATACCACCTGTCCTGGCTCTCCCTTAGTAATGTGCCTTCATTACTATACATGGAGTGCTACTGAGGAGGATCCGCATACACAGACATGGTACCTTCTGTGTAGGCTCTACACTATGTCTACATTGATTTATTAAATCTGGGGAATCATCTATTTTTGTCCTCAACATTTACACAATGCTTGGCATTATGCACCATTGGTAAATGATGGTAAATGACAATTCATGTCCTATAGTAAAAACTGAAGTTTTTACATTCATTTTCAGTAATACAGTTCTTATCAATGCAGATGTGATTATCCCCACTGAGTTAATTGCGGAATTAGATAGGCAAATGTTTGAATCCAGTAATGACTTACTAGTATCAGTGTGTGTATGTGACTTTATTGTTAGGCAGGACTGCCATGCCCAACAGATCTGATGTACACACTTCTACTCAAGAAAAAAACATTTATACAAGGAAAAGGATCCCACAATGATTTAATTCCCTTATAGTTCAAACATCTGCATTCATGTCAAGACTGATAGCATTATAAGGATGCAGTTATTTGTATATATTTAACCTGCTACTGAATTTAATGTGCACCATATGAGATATTTAAATCCTGAATATCCTATTTGGCTATAGAATATCATTATTCCTTTGGGAAAACTTGGCTAGGCTGAGAAAGGCCTCTTGGATCATTAGCCTAGTAACAATCTATGAATCTATGAATTTGTGAAGTGTGCTGCACATATACTCCCTTGCTGCATACTATTCTCATTGTACCTTCAAATGTGTGAATTGTAATACTTAAAATATGACTTGTTTGTGGTGTGGTCAGCTAATACTCAGGTCTACTCACTGTTGTTGCAGATTAGCAGGTGTTTGAATCCAGTAGTATGTCAAACATTACTTAAGGTTTTCATTCTTATAATATTTTCTGTTGTGTAGTAATGGATAGATATGTTATTCCCCAACAGTATCCTGCTTATTCCTTTATGCAGTCGACCAGAATCCTACTCCTATTCATACCTTTCCACCTTTCAGTGCAAGACATCTGGGCAAAGCCAAAAGTAATGTGGGGGAGGGCAAAGGGTCATAAATCAGACACAGGTTAAAACTATTACTCCTATACATTTAGGAATTTGCAAGAATATCTTATTTAGCATCAGCATGCTTTTTGTGAAGGATATGAAGTCTTATACATAGATATATGTTATTATGTAGTCACCATACAATTAAATGATTTGCTAAGAAAAAAACGCAAATTAAATGAGGAACAGAACTATATGACTGAAACATATGTATATTCTACATATTTGTGGATATTGAAGAGGCATGGCCTTGCAGTATCTATATTATGAACACTTTGCAGTAATGATCATGAAAGATGTGTAAATGATGACACAAAAAACATTAAAACAATACATAAGTTCTGAAATGAGTCAGTATCAAGCACACCTTTAGGACTGCACTCATTGTTTGCATGATATTTGCCATGGAGCTACATAGATTTCTGCTACTCCCTGTTCTAAGTTCAAAAATTCAAAAAAGAATTACTCATGCACTAATGTTTTGCAACAGTCATCTAAATGAGCTTGTCAGCTGTGCACCTTAGTAAGTGATGTGGACAGAAAGAAAGAAAATAATGTTAGTGGCTTGTAATATGTAATATGTATTAGTGATTGGCATATTATAGTCAAGATATGAGTAGATCAATGTGATGCTGTCCACTTACTACATTGTGTAAATCATTTTTGCATTTAGACACATTAACCTTCCAGCTGTGCACCAGTGAAATGGGACCATTGGATGTGCATTTGCAGATCAGTATTAATGGATGGACTGTTACGTGTTTGACATGTATGGCTTGAGTTACCTTGCACAATGTGCACACATCACAAAGTCTGCACAATGATCCACAAACTTCATAAAGGATTTCATACAATGCTGTTGCAATGAACAGTCAGGAATGCATGGGTGTCATCACACTGCTTGACAACTGTGATTATCGTCTTTCTATAAATGGTCAACATACCTTAATGTGACGTATATATATATCATTCATACTTCAACAATATCCATGAATGAAGTGCAGTATGAGTTATCACTATAGTATGTAGTGATTTGTGATTAACAGATCATTGTTTTGTCTTCCTGTCAAAATGCACTCGTATTCACCCAAACAGACATAAAGTACACTACAACTTTGTGCTGTCCGACACTTCTACTAAGACCTCTCTTATGGTGTTGGGAGTTAATACAATGTTCTCTAGATTATGGACTTAGGCAGGTGTTTGAATTCAGCAATGTCTAAATAGTATCAGAATGTATGATGATATTGCTAGGTAGGACTGGTATACTCAACAAATCTCATGTTTACCCTTCCACTCAAGAGGAATATACCAGCAGAAGGCTCCCACAACAATTTCTTCCCCTTTAATTCAAACATCTGATTTTCAACACACTGATGAGGTCATTCTTCCAAATGTATACTATCGCACACACAATGTTTTCCACATTGTAGACTTAGATAGGCAGATGTTCAAGTGTGTGTGTGTGTGTGTGTGTGTGTGTGTGTGTGTGTGTGTGTGTGTGTGTGTGTGTGTGTGTGTGTGTGTCTGTGTGTGTGTGCCTATAGTTCTAGTTAGGACAATCATATCCAACAGATCTGATGTACACACTTCCACTCATGAGAATTATTTACACTGGGAGAGAGCTGACACAACAATTTCAGTCCCGTTAAGCCCAAACCCATGCTTTACTTTGTTTTGCAATGATGAGATCATCAATTCAAATGTGCTCTGTCTCACACTTATACTAACACATCTCCTGTGATGTAGGCAGTTTATACAATGTTCTCTAGATTATGAACTTAGATAGGCAGGTTTTCAAATATGGTGATGTGTGTGAGTATAGCACTGACAGATAGGACTGCATTACCATAAATATGGTGATATCATTGGTTTGCACTTTTATGAACACTGACAAGGGAAAAGGATTTTGATCCCTCAAAATACATTTTATGGACTATGAGCATTCCGAAAACAATATGCTTAGTCAGACCTTGAACTGTTTGCTTTCTGAGATATAAAGTCTCCTATCACTGAAGCAGTTACTATACAGCTCTGTAGAGCAGAAGTGTTGCTGGCTTAACCAGCATGTTGTACTGGTACAATGAATCAGTGTTCCACCCAATCGCTCTTCAAGTGAAGAAAAAAAAAAATACTGTATTAAGCCAATAGCTACATTGTAAGGATCAACTTATTACTGATCCACTTCCCAAGCAGAAACCCCAGATCTTCCATCGAAGAACAAAACAAAAAAAAAATATTCCTTCTAGCCAGTTGGCCAGATGCACAGTGTTCCCTCCCAACTGCCATTCAGATTTCATTCCTGTGCCTTGCCTCTCACCCTCCTCTACTGCACTCAAATCTGACTGTGTGTGGTCTAAACTGTAGCAACTGCTTGCTACATTGCAGCAAGAAGTTTGCGACAGTTTATAAGAACATTTTTTTAACTAAAACTTGAGCAGCATAGCACTCCATGCAGGCAGGGTATAAATTGCAGCTGCTATTTTCTACATTCGCATTCTGCAGTGGTGGTGCTGTGGTAGCGTTGTCGCCTCACAGTTAGACGTTGCCCATTCGATTCTCAGCTAGAGCGTCTTCTGTGTGGCGACATGCGTGAACGGGCGTTCCTTCGTTGAAGGTTGTGCATTAGGCCCGGCAAGTCAGCACGTAAAACTCTACTGCCAATCATTAGCGGACCGGAGTTCCGCTGTGGCGACCCCTAACTAGGAAAAGCCGAAAGACACTCTCATTTGCTACATTCACAGAAAGCAGTTGCTACAGTTTATACCCTGCCTGTGCAGAGTGCTATGATGCTCAGATTTTAGTTAAATAAAAAAATAAACATTTCTTCTCATAAACTGTAGTAAACTCTTTGCTACAAATCTAGCAAATAGTTGCTACAGTTTATACCCTGCTTGCATGGAGTGCTACAGTGCTCATTCTTTCATTAAAAAAATGAAAAAAAAATCCTTCTTATAAACTGTAGCAAACTGTTTGCTACAAATACAGCAACCACTTACTACAGTTTACAAATTCCCTGCACAGAGTGCTACAGTGCTCAGCTTTTACTTAAAAAAGACAATTTCTTTTTTTAATTTTAAACTGTAGTAAACTGCTTGCTACAATGTTGCAGGCACTTACTATAGTTTACACCTCCCACAGAGTGTTACAGTGCTCAGGTTTGACCACAAATGCAATACTGGCTTTTAAAAGCTGGTATTGCCTTTGAGATCATGATTGCTGATCCCACTCCCAACTATGCACCCAGAGCAGTTGTGCCTCTTGCCCTGCCCTAGCTATGCTTCGGCATTAGAGTGCGGAATAGGTAATGGTTCAAATGCAGCTATCTTCATCTACTGTTGTTGCATAACAGATAATCTGAAGTAGGCAGCAATGGATTCATCAAAGATGTGACACAGATAAATCAAAGAGTGTTGAAAACGTATATGGCTGCATCGTTTTGATAAAACAAACACATCGCATGGCAGTTGTATGGCTTCAGACTCACCATTGAAGTCATCCTTTCAAGTGTGTGCTGTCTGACCACTCTAATCATGATCTCTTCCATGTCATCATTTTTAATATGCTGTTCACTACACTGTGGAAGTAGATAGGCAGGAGTTCAAATCAGGTAATGAAGTTGTTGAAGATAATAGTGACAGACAGGACTGGCTTACCCAATACATAATGACATGCTAACATACACTACTTAGAATACTAACAGGGCTAAAGGTTCTTCATCCAGAGAATACATTTTACTGGAGGCATGACCTATGGGGCAGACTGCTAATGTAATCCTTTCAAGTGTGTGCTTCATGAGACCTCAGATATAGTGTCATCTGTGGTGTTACTGGCTGATATACAGCTCTATGAACTATAAGCACAGGTAGACAAGTGTTAGAGTCAGTCAAAATATAACTGCTGAGTGTTTAACAGGCTGACAACACTCAGGATTTGCATTCAAAAAAGCAAGTGATGATTGCAATTTTACTTACTGTGACTTTTACAGTTATCGAAACACAGGCCACTTTTTGTAATCCTTTAAATAGAAGCCATATGCATTCAGGCACAATGGTTGAGTAATCACATCAAGTATGTATTGTCTGACAAATATGATATGAAGTCTTGCATGTCATCTTCAGTTAGTGCACAGGTCAGGAAGAGCTTGACCTACATTACATAGGTTCAAATCCAGTGGCATATGTCACTTTTTATTTTGTTCACATTAGTGTGTACAGGCAAGAATAGTTTGTCCTACAGATTTTGATGGACTTCATGCCACATAGTGGTCATAATGTGTAATAGGAACTTTGTTATAATAGTGCATCTGATAATTGCTCTTTTTAAATATGAGCATGCACAATATAATGATGCAGTCCATTGTATGATGATTATCACAAAGCCCAAAAAGTAAGCAATGTTGTGAAATATTTATTTTCATTAGCTGTTTTGGGGCACAAATGGCTATTCATAGGAGGTAGCGACTGATGTGCAGAGGATAGTAATGTGTACAAATAGTGTATGTGACCTCTAGCACTTTATGCACTTCATTTACTATGTCATGTTCCTGTTGCACATATCTGTGAAGTATGTTGCCTGTCATGATCTAGTATTACAGTTTTGGACATTTGCAAAATGGGGGGGGGTATTTTGATTTCTGACATAATGTACTGGCTTCAAAAGTGTACTTTCTCGGACTGCATTGACATGCGTATGTGTATGTATGGCAGCAGCGGAAATTACACATGTAAGTCACAACTGGTTTACACTCCCAATACATATAATAAACTAAAAAGGTGCACATAATTTTCATTACACAATATTGACATCAAGGTCATTTTTTGGTGATTGCTTCTCTTAGGGGCTAACTGTTATGGGTGGTCTTCCTTTACACATACCTAGTCATGTCCAGAGGCATACACTGACATTTGTAGACACACAGCCCTGATGTTATTGAACTGCCTCCACTTGACATGTACCTTCTAGGATTTCAGTCTAAGTATATTTCTGATGACATGTCCAACATCTTTAGTGCAATTGCATCCTTTTCTGTCGTACCTTTTCATTGGCACCAATGCAGTAGAGCATAATTTATTTATTTATTTATTTACATTTGTTTACCAGGAAAGTCTGTCTGGGCCAGAAGCCCATTTTCAACGGAGGCCCAGGGAGAAAAGCTCCACAGAAATATAAGCAATATACAATAATTAGATAGTACAACAGTATACATACAATAATCTGCTATAATAAACTATGATCTGCAAGTAACATGCTGTTCGATATGTCAGTCCATGTTTCCTTTACAGGTCTTTGTGAATTACACTGTTCCTACATGTCCACTACCTGCACTGCTTCTAATGTCCTAATGTATCAAGTTTCTTTGTCCACTGCTGTAATACCTGATGACAGTTCATGATTTACCGGGACATCCCTGAGTTTGACTCAAATTTAAGCTCTGCCCCCCTTAAACACTTGCATAAATGGCGGACATTTGAAAGGTGTTGAAGGTAAATAATAACAGTAATGAAAGGTATACACTTCTTTTACTTCAAAAAAATGTATTATTTCATATTGTCTTTTCTCAACATGTTCAGTTAATAGTACTAGCATTTTAAAAAGTATCCTTGATTGTCCCTGAGTATTTCTGGATTTGTTCCTCATTCTGTTGAGGTTTGTCCCTGATTCAGTTTGAAGTTTTGACTGGTTTTGCTAGGCTTCCCCTGCCTTTAAGGTACTCCAAGTTCTGCTATCTATTTTTGAGCCATTTGCTCATACCCATTTACTGAGCTTAAGCATTGTCCTTTGTTTACATTCTGTACACAAGCCCTACTGCTCCTCAATGTGGCCACAAGCTACGGAGACTTGTGTGTTCTGGTTACAAAAAGCTGATAGCTTGTAGTCTTGCATATTCAATTAGCTCTGCTGCTCATTGCCTACAGCTGGCCAATCATGTTAGCTTTACTGTGACATGTATGCCATGTTAATGAATCACTGGGAATGGTTTGATGTTAAATTTAAGGATTCAGACAATGAACTATAAGAACAGAGCAAGTGCAAATACTCATTACTTCAACAATGGTGCAAGTGTCACATTAACTACTCCCAGCAAAGAACAAATAAACAGACAAAGGAAAGTAGTTCTGCATGTACCCTAAGCTAAAGTTCATGTACATTTCTGTATCATCTAGAAGTATTTCAGAGTTAAAGGGCTGGTCAGTTACAAGTGTACTTTTTAGAGTCACATCTCTAAAAAGTATGTGCTTCTACTGAAACTCAAATCTAGGTCCCTTGGATTACCATTTCAGCTGTTCTATCCCTATTAAAGACTTGGTTGCCCTATCTGTATGACATTTCCACATCGTGTTGTATATAGGTACATAGGTGTGTACAAAGCTAACGGCCCTGGAGCCTTTACAAGCTTAGCCCATAGTATTACCCTGGCATCATGCCATGCAACCTTAGTTCCCAGTGCCTCTGTCGAGTAGAGACACTGGAGTGATCCCGGGGTGAATTTTCTAGTTCCCATTAAAAATAACGTGCCTGTCTTGGTACTCAAATAATGAACGTCTGTATGTAAAGCTAGGACTCTAACCACTACACTATCTCTAGCTAGCTTTCTGTCTTAGACATACTTTTTGTCCAGGGTACTTAAATAAATAAATATTGCATGGCCCATGTTAGTAACATTCTGACTGTATATAAACTGTTTTGAAATACTCAGCAATGGAAAATAGTTCCATTAATATTATGTTTATGGATAAATATAGTGCAATTAATAATATGATACTGAATGTGAAAAGGGTGTGCAAAGATTCTGGAAATAGTCATAACAGAGAACAGAAAAATGTGTAATTTTGTACTTTAGTCATTGCATTATTTTTGAGGTACTTACAACAACTCTTTTGACCTCAAACCTGTCCCAACTAACATCAAAAGTATGATGCTGAGAAAACTGAAACTTCATCCTTAGCAGCTGACCAACTCCCCAATGAGTGCCTCAAACTTTCAGCTGATGCCATAGCTCTACATATCTCCATTCTGTAAATAGGTCTATAGCAGAGCAATATGTCCCAAAATTATGGAAAATTTCCTATATCACCCATCTACATAAAGGAGGAACATCAACAGAAATAAACAATTGCAGAACCATTGCCATCCTTTCCCCCTTGTGTGAAAACTCTGGAAAAATGTATATGCACTCAATTACTACAATGTCTGCTAATTCACAACCTTTTCTCTTCCTCCCAACATGGTTTCAGACAGAAACATTGCACCACCACGGCCCTAATTAACTTCTCTAGCACCATCAACTAGCTCAGAAATTCAAACCAGCAAGTAGTATCAATCTTCCTAGACATGTCAAAAGCGTCCAACACTGTCTCCCATCAGAAACCCATAAATACTCTTGCCTCACTAAACCTATCAAAGACTTCCCTCTCTTGGATCCTAACCTACCTTTCTGACAGACAACAAGCAGTACGATGGAAATCTGAACTCTCACCACTTCTGCCTGTCTCAGTCAGAGTTCCCCAAGGATCCATACTAGGGCCCCTACTTTTCACCACCTTCTCTAATGATCTAGCCTTATCCACAACACACATTAAAGTAGTTCAGTAAGTGGACAATTCAACTTTAATCTGCTCTGCTGATACCTTACCAGACCTCCAAATAGTAGCTGAATGAGCTTTTAATGATGTAGGTTCATAGGTGTGTACTTGACTAATGGCCCTGAAGCCTTTATAAGCTGAGCCCATAGGATTATCCTGGCATCGTGCCACCTGACATTAGTTCCCAGTGCTTCTGTCATGTAGAGACACTGGAGTGATCACCGGAGTGAATCTTCTATTTCCCATCCGCTCATCAAGATTTCTCTTGAAGAGGGCCAGTGAGGTGCTCTGTTTGACATGTATGTGAAGTCTACTCCATAGCATGGGCAGTCTCTGGGTTATGAACCTGTCCCTCCAGCTTGTTCTGTTGATTGTGGTAAAGAGGTTGAGGTCTCTGGAGCATGTAGTGCAGACAGAATGTAGCATTTCTAACATTGCTGAGTCAGACATGGCTTTGTAAGTCAAGCAGAGATCACCTCTATGTAGGCGATATGAGACAGAGAATAGTTGGAGTTTTTTTGAGTCTGTCCATATAGGACAAGTGTTTAAGGCCTAAGATCCTCATTGTGAGGTATTTGTGTGACCTCTCCAGTTGTTGTAGGTGTCTAGTGAGGTACATGACAAATGGGGCATTGTACTCGACGATTGGCCTAATGAGGGAAGAGTAGAAGGAGACAATAACCTCTTTCTTCCTGGATGCAAAACCCTTAGTAATGAGATGTGCCACACAGAAGTACTTTCTGACCACAGTTGCAATGTGGTGGTCAAAAGAGAGGTTGCTCTCAATTTATGTTCCCAGATCTCTTATGACACCTTCTGTGTTCAGTGGACTACCATCGATGTGGTAATTCATGGGAACCAGGTTTTTTCCAAAGGGGATGATGACACATTTTTTGGCATTGAGCTTAAAGTCATGGTTCTGACACCAGGCATTGGTCTCAGTGAGGCCTTTCTGTAGGATGTCAACTTCACTTGGGGAGTTAATTATGGCTCCCAACTTGCAATCGTTTGTGAACTTTGTCAGCCAGAGTCCCTTTGTGTTGGCCTGGACTTCAGAGAAGTAGATACCAAACAGGAGAGGACCCAGGACTGAACCCTGTAGGACTCCACTCGTGACTGGTTGACAGTCTGACTTGGAATCAGCTACTTTCACACTGTGGGTTCTACCTGTGAGCCAGTTTGCAACTCACCTAGTGATATAGAGGTTGATGCCTAACTTTGTGCGTTTTTCTGTGATTCCTGAGTGGGGAATGGTATCAAAGGCCTTGGCCAGATCAAGGTAGGCTGTATGAACCACCTTGCCTTCATTCACACCTCTGGTGACTGATTCAAAGAAGTCAACCAGGTTGAGGAGGCATGATCTACCCTTCACAAAACCAAACTGTGTGGGATCTAGAGTTTGGACGTTCCCTATATCTTTGTTTATTAGGTCCATGATGATGCATTCCATAGCTTTGCATATCAGACTTGTCAGGCTAATGGGGCGATAGTTCCCAGGGTCTGTAGTTGCTCCTCCTTTGTGGAGAGGGATGACTGTAGCAGTGCGCCATTCGGTAGGGACAAAGCCTGAAGTGAGGCTGTGATTGAACAGGGCACACAGTTGAGGTGCCAGTTCACTCTGTAGTTCATGTAGAACACAGCCAGGGATACTGTCAAGTCCCATAGAAGCTGTATTATTGGCCTTGGACAATACTGTTTAAACCTATGCAGCAGTAATACTGGGTGCCTGGCAATCTACTGGTGTTGTGATTGGTCCTTTGGTGGGTAAGAGATGGGTAAAGTTGGCACTGAATCTGTCCGCCAGTATTTTGGCAATATCTGTTGGCTCGGTATAGGAGATGCCATTGTGAAACAGCTCCGAGAAAATCTAGGTATTGCCATGGAGATTCTTTACATAACTATAGAAGACCTTGTGGTTGTCTTTACTATCTTTTGCAATTCTGTTTTCATAGCTAGCTTTAGAGGATTTGATGAGGGATCTCAACTTTTTGTTGAGGCTGATAAGGGAGTTTTTCCAGTCTTGGGACTTCACCTTATTTCTCATCAGTTTCCTCCTTCTGTTGTAGACTTTGTTTATGGCAGGGGACCACCAGATTGGCTTCCTTTTTTTGGAGAAGAGCGTATTGGTTCTATTGGGTATGGCAAAATCCATGCATTTGTGCACATGTTTGTACAGGGCATTAGTGTAGGATTCGGCAGTCATGCAGCTGTTCTCCAAACTGCATGGGTGCCGTGAAGTTAGCCACCTCTGTTTTAAGGAGCTCAAAGTTAGCTTTGGAGAATTCTTCATGGTGGTTACCTTTACGGGGGGGTGGAGGGTGGGAGGGATGTGGATTTCCAAGGTGATTTGTTTGTGGTTGAATCTAACAGGGAGGAGTTCACTATAAAACAGCAGTCCCAAATGTTGAACCTATGACCATGACCATTTTAATCAGAGGAATGTACCAGTACACTGTTTTCTAGTAGATACAAGTTCAGTACACCAGCTTAGCATATCTAAGTAAATCAGAACTAATCCTCAACCCCAAAAAGACACAGTGAATGCTATTTACCAGTAGCAAAAAATCACCTACCATCCATCCTTTTACCATTCTTTCAACTAACAACACAGTCATCCAACCAGTTGAGCATACAAAACTCCTCAACCTGACTATTAACAACAAACTCAGATCTGACCAACACATAACCATCACAATTAAGAAAGTTCACGTTAAACTTGGCTCACTGTACAGAAGCAAGCCATTCCTCACTGACAATACGAGACTAGCCATATCCAGAACCTTCATCCTCTCAGCACTCCTTTATGCTTTCCTCCTCTTTACCAACTTAAAAAAATCAGGCTTAACCAAATAGGAAACTTGCTACAACAAAATAGCTTGCTTCACAGCCATCCTTCCCCATCAAACCCACCACTGTATTGCTCTACATAAATTAAATTGGCTCAAGCTAACTAACCTTCTCCATCTCTACCAACTTAAATTCACACATAGTATCATCTTCTATCCTGTCAATTGCCCATCCCTCAAGGAACTCGTTCCCTACTCATACCTATGAAGTCTAAGATCTGCAGACAGAAACGCTCACAATAAACAAAGCTAATAACACTCACGGTGAAGCCCTATTTTCAAATCAAATATTAAAATTATGGAACTCTCTACCCCACACCCTGCAAAATACACCTGAATCTACCAATTTCAAACAACTACTATCTGAGCATATATCCAAAAACTGCTGATGCTCCTGCACCAGACTTGACTGACAACATATCTATAGCTCTCTCACCATACTGTCCACTCCTTACCTCATTTTCTCCCTCTCCTCAGTGTTACTACTGCTCATAAAAACATATATATATATATATATATATATATATATATATATATATATAATGCAAATCTCATTTGTTCATAACTATTATTTAATATGCACTCAGTACTAATTTTATTATTCTCGCAATGATCCTGATTTTCTTTTTTGAACTTGTATCTACTAGAAAGGGTGGCCACGGTGGTGCAGTGGTTAGCATTGCTGCCTCACAGCAAGAGGTTCTCTAGTTCAATTCTCAGCTGGGGTGCCTTCTGTGTGGAGTCTGCATGTCCTCCCTGTGGTCACGTCAGTTTCCTCCGGGTGCTCCGGTTTCCTCCCAAAGACATGCTGTAGGTGGATTGGACACTCTAAATTGGCCCTAGGTGTGAGTGTGTGCATGTGTGTGCCTTCTGTAGAAGGTTGGGCACAGGGCTGGCAACTCGACACCATAAAACTCCACTGCCAATCATGAGCAGACAGGTGATCTGCTGTGGGATCCCCTAACTGGGAAAAAGCCGAAAGAAGAAGATCTACTAGAAAACAGTATTGAATACTGCTTTTGTATAGACTAACTAGATGATGTGCATTCTGCACCTTACTATATGTATACTATTGTATTATCTAATTATTGCATTTTGCTTCTATTTCTGTGGAGCTTTTTTCCCCAGGCCTCCACTGAAAACAGGCTTGTGGTCCAGTCGGACTTTCCAGGTAAACAAATGTATGTAAATAAATAAACAAATAAATAAATAAATACTGTGTGCTTTCAATTCTGAATGAAGTAGAAATAGTTTTTGAGTAATGTCAAGGGTGCCAATCTTCATTGGGATGTAATGTCTATATTTATCTTTATATCCCGAAAAACTGACAAAAGAAGAGGGAAATCAGGTCTGATTTCAAAAACAACATCACTTCAGTCTTTAACAATGACTGTTTCAGTGATATTTGCACTATCACCCAGGATTATCATTTTATTGTATATTCTGAGTGCATTAATTTCTGCAAGTGAGATACATAAGTACTTTTACAGCATGATATGTCAATTTGTTATAATTTGCAGTAATAATGGCCTTGCTGTATAAGCATTATCTAAATAAGATTACTAAAAATAGAATGCATTATCTCTGAAATGCACCTCCTTGAAAATATGTTTCTTGCTGATCACAGAACACTCAATAGTTTTGAGTACCACTTCAGACCCGGAAGAGTATGTTGATGTCAGTAGCTAATATTTAAAATGCACATAACTTAATGAACTTGCAATCTTAAAATGCTACATTTGTCCTAAACAATGGATTAAGTATCGGACAGAGAAATGCTCTTAGCTTGCATTTAAAGTCATACTGTTCAGAAAGTATGTATACATTTTCCCTGGAAAGTAAAGGAGTGGCCTTTTAGCTTCTCCGTATAAATTATATTATACAAACTCAATGAGATCCTGCTCATTATGTTCGTTTTGGTGTGAGTGTATATCTCTTCTTTAAAAAGACTGCAGCTATTGTCCCTGTCAGCCAGGTTCTGTTAGTTTTAGCATTCATGCATTTTTCTGCTTTGAGAAACTTTACTAATTTACATACAAAGTCACTGTCTCTTAGTGTGAGTGCAATTTCTGTACTTGGAGAAGTCTATAGTTATCACTAACATGGAAATCATCTGTTATGTCTCTAAGAAAAGGCAGCTGAAATGAAACAAAGATCAGTCATGTCAACATATTCTGCGATAAATTTTCTAAAAATATTAAACATACTACCTCTAATGCACACAGCTATGCTCAGAAAATTATGACTGGTTATTTATTTAAAATAGATGTCTTATGATGGGGACATGCTCTCTACTCTATGCTTGCTGTTACTACTCGATGTGGAAATGCATGCATGTGTATATATATATATATATATATATATATATATATATATATACAAAATTATAAACTACTCAGAATTCTTCTTAGCCATTATAGAATCTGCATGATGTGGAACAAGACAATAATTGCTAGCAACAAGTGGGACTTTATGTGTAAAGAGAGATCACATTAACCTAAAACTCAACTCAAGTTGGATGAAGATAAATATTTTGGATTTCTTTTTCTACATATTTTTTTAAAGAGGGGTATGTTATTGGTGAAGCCCCCATGTTGTAGCAGTGCAGTTTTTGAAAGGCTATTTATTTAGTTTTTCATGTTTTGTTGGTTCATGCATAATGTTATTCATATATAGAGTTTCCTTGTCTTTTCTACTTGCCATCTGATTTATTTTGGATTTGATTGTATGGAGTCAGTTCTGTACTGCTTATCATATGTTATTAGAACAATGGCAGCTTTTCTCCACATTCCCATCTCCGTCTTCCTGTAGTAAGCATGGTATTTTAATGGATCATGCCTGCTAGATCCAGATCCATCAAAAATAAATAAATAAATAAATAAATACATAATGTATATGCACATACATATAGAATTCCAATGACATGCTTTGCATTTAGTAACGATGAACGTCAAATACATTAATTGTAATCTTAAACTTAGTATTATGCTTGCTTTTTCAGCTTCTAACTCTTGTAAGCCCCATAATAGAGATAGGCAGTGGGTGTACAAGTTTGAACAGCAGGTAATGCAGTACTACAACAATGGATAAAATGTGGTAGAGAGGAAAGAAAAGGGTGATAAAATTGATCGTTATTGCCTACTTTCAATCGATACTTGTAAGACAAATCAGTCATAGCGGAAGTGCATGCTAAAACTGTATTCTCAAATATTGTCCAGAATTTACATTTTTTTATTAGACATTGGAACTGAAAATGAGTTTAACAAATTATTTGACTCAGAAGAAGAGATGTGATCAACAGCAGTTTATTGGGAACCCAACATGATGCTGTTGGAATAACAATTGTTCCTGAGGGACAATCAGAATTAATGATACGCATGCAATACACAGAGACATTCAGAATGCATAGGGCATGGAAAAAATGGTACTGGGTAGATAGGGGTGGAGGGCAGGTTTAAGAGCATACTAGCTGCATTTACTGTCTCTTTCTGCCCTCAAGCAAAAGTAATGTACTTACTGCTAGCCTGCAGCATGTGTATTCAAATTAACAAAATACTGTTTTAGCAGACTTCCATCTGCCGAAACTTACAAAAAGAATGCAACAAAAACTATGCCTAGCCAAAAATGTCCTTTCACCTTCTGTATTGCTATAACTTGGCTTTAGCATTTAAATGTAACATAAGAAGTTGGAAATCGTGTTCATCATTGCAACAATTTCAGGGGATGTAATTTAATCTAGAACAAATGTTCTCACTACTTACTTGGAAGAACTGCTGATGAGTTCATTCTGTTTTGTTTGACTTAGGCTTTCCTGTCACAATGTACCACTATACAACTTTTGTGTAGTCCTGGTACACTTGTGTCCTCCTTGGAACGCATTA
Organism: Protopterus annectens; assembly: GCF_019279795.1. Lineage (NCBI taxonomy): Eukaryota > Metazoa > Chordata > Ceratodontiformes > Protopteridae > Protopterus > Protopterus annectens. The sequence continues at coordinate 791,066,520 of NC_056730.1, forward strand.
ATAGTAAGCACTACAGAACAGGGACTCGAGATAAAGGATAATTTCTTCTTAAGTCAGTACAGAAAGAGGCAACATCTCTTTAGAGATTTATTGATTTGGAGGGTAGAAAAATAGTAAGGTGTTAAAATGGTTATAAACTATTATCAGGTACCATGGAATATAGGTAGTCTCAATAATCTCATAATGACACATTGCATAATAGGGAGGGTGAAGAAAGATTGGGTAGATATCTTGGAAATGGTGAAAATGAGCTGTCAGGAAGTGACTCAATTATTACATTAGGGATCTGAGGTTGTCTGGATGGATTGACATAAAAAATGGGATGAATAGTTATTTTAGTAAGTAAGGAAACATTAGGAAGGGAAATTGCTATGATGGAAAGTGGGGAAGGTCTCTATCTGGCACTGAATTGCAAGATGCGATATAAGTTATTGGTTAGGAATAATTTTTATGTCTCCATCACTGACATGTATAAGATTTTTGCTCAGTTGTTTAGATATGCTCAAGATTTAAATGAGGATAGCTGGAGTATGAATGTTAGAGGGAGGTGTAAAGTGGTGATTAATCCAGAGTTAGAGAAGTGGTTTGCCTATAAGGAGCATCAGGAGGGTAGGGGAGAGTTTTTGGAAAATGTAGAGGAGATGGGTTTAACAGCTATAAGGATAGTACAGAACTGGTTTCTTAGGAAGTATATTTTCTCCAATAGGACTTATAAAATAGACTGCTTTCTTGAAGATGAAGAAACTGGGATGGAATTCTATGTGTACAGATTGAGAAACACTGCATCTTCAACTGTGTCCATGTTTCTCAGGACTGTGTGGCTTCTACTCAGTGAGCTGAGAAAGAACAACATTGAATGTGTGCAGTTGATACAGTATACAGCTCGGGATGTGACTGCTAAACGTTAGTAAGTAGAAGTATGGGGTTGAATGGGATACAAACATTTTAAAATGCAACAATCATTAATGTGATAGAGGAGCATTTTAATAAAGGAAGGCCAAAGGAGGGTAAGTAGCATAAACAGCTGAGAGGATGTCAGCTTAGTCTGAAGATTAGTGTAAGGAATGCATACATACTGAGCATGATAAAAGCTGAGGGGTGGGGTGGTCTGTCTACTTATATTCAGTCACTGTGTAGTTGTTTATGTCACATTTCTTGAACATCTTGCTTTGCATTTTTAAACATGGTTGGACAAATCTGCATTATAGGGTAATTTGATATGCCCATGTGAAATGTTGCAAGGAACCCTTTTATAGTCATAGTTTTATTAAGAGTTTCCAAGTTATTGCTAGATAATTTGAGAATCACAATTGGCTTTGATAATCTGCAGTTTGCATTCATCAGTCAACTTCATTAGCCACAGTCACAGTCCCTTGATTGTTTTTATGTCACATAATATATACCAACAAGAAGGTGACAGAGGACAGACCCCTTTGGGACATCAATGATGACATTCTTCTGGTTTGAACAAATACCCCAACCTTAACAGTATATGTTCTCTTGGACAGCCAGTTAACCATCTTGTGCACTATGTATGGGCTAATTTTGAGCTGGAACAGCAATGGGAGTTACTGCCAAAGTCTTGGAAAGGTCTAGATAGGCAGTGTGAATTGTATGCCCTCTGTCCACAGCCTCAGTAACCCTTTCAAAGAATTCAGCCAGGTTAAGCAGGAATGACCTTCCTTTTACAAAGTCTAATTGGTGCACATCCATTGTATAAAGGTATCTATATCATTTTGTATTAGGTCAGCTATAATACATTCCATAACATATCACTTAACTGTTCAGAATTTCACAGAATGTCCAGATATTTGTCTCATATTTTGTCTGTTCCTCATTAAATTTGTGTTTTTTATGTAAATCATAAAGTACTGCAGTCTCTAAATAATGACTACTTGAGTTAAAGGTATCATATCCTTCAGAAAATGACTATTAATGCAAAATATTTTATACTAGCAACATTCAAACTTTCTAAGAGTAGTATCTAAAATCTTTCCCTGGTTTGGGGAAATTAATTAATTTTGCTTTTTTCCAGATTTCTTGAGGAAATATCCTTCCTTATATCCATATCCTTGCAGACAATAACAGTGAGACTAATAGGCCTTTAACTGTTGTCATCATTCTTCCCACATCAAGGATATAAACCATTATAGAGACTCCGCTTGAAGAGTGGATGAAGGGGTTTGCTAGGTGGGACTTTATGCTTCTTCAGATATTCAGCGATATTTTCAGGACCCCATGATAGTAATGGCTTTAATTTTGGAATGCGCCTAAAGGTATTGATCTAAATTGATCTCAGGTGGGAGAGAGGATGTGGTGAGCAATGGAGGGAAAAGGGCAGAGACTGAGTGGAGTGAGGTTGCAAGAGAGTTAGTCTGCAAGAATATTAGCAGTGTTCTTTGGTTCACAGAAGAACAATCAAATGAGTTATGTTTTACATATTGCATTTTGGAGCATAGCATTTTACTGACAGCAAGTTTGTTTTTCGTGTGTTTTGTATGGCACCCAATTGTAATGTCAGCACTCAAAATGCTGAGTGCTGAAAATCTGAAAAAAAAAGACTGAAAATACAGAAGAGAGAATCTCAAAAATCGCTCTTCTCCATAGAACTTTTTTGTGCCATACCTCGGAGTAAAGGAAATATCCTGAGAAATGGCATCTTGATTCAATCTATACAAGTCCAATATTTAGACTATTCAGTCTTCAAGTTTTGGGACTCACTCTAGCAGGTCCCAAAATTTGAAATGGTTACTGTTTTGTATTGCTGATTTGACTGTAGCTATGTTTTGCATTGTGTGTGATTGTGGTTAGTCAATAGTGATATCACTACTTGTGCATAACTACAGTTCATTTTAATAGGGAGTTGCTCCTTTCTGTACTGCTGTTTGCTTATGAAATTAGTATATATAAATACAGAGGCATGGGGACTGCAGTGAGTCCTGCCCAAGAAAAATTCTTGCTGTAGCTTTGATGAATTTGTTTTTGAGGAACTCATATGATAAAGTGAAATTGACTACTGACCAAGTGTTCCTTTTAAAAGTATATGCCATTGAATCACAGAGGAAGTGGTCTGGCCTCCTGCAATGTTGGCAGCTAGTTCACAGAAATGTGGACAGCAGGAAATGTATAGGCCTGTGATACATGCATGCCTCTGCCAAGCCTTTTCCATGCTTTAGCATTTATTGGAGCTTATCTGGGAATACGCACACTAACATAGGATGCCTTTGCAGGCCCTCATATCAAAATGCACACATGACAGTAAATAGGGATGGGGTTATGTCACAACAGCACCACCTGACAACTTGGACTGATAGCTCTGCTGCAAATAGTGTTTATACCACAGGTGAAGAATTAATGGGCAATCATAGCACTGGCTAATAAATCAGCAGACATGAAGGAAAGAAAATGAATTTAAAAAAATACGCCGGCATATAATTTGAAATAGAAGAGTATCTGTGTGTGCTTGCTAAACCTTTACAAGCTAGAGGTGGGATAAATGTTTTTAGTGCTTAAGATATATGTGCTACCTTCCTGCGCTATTACCAAACTATGCTTGCAGTTAGGACAGTTTAGTTCCACCACTGGGAAGATGAAAGTGAAGACTGGTGCACATAGAAGAGAGAGAAAAGAAGGATCCTTAGAAAGCAAACTTTATTCTTGAAATTGTTGCAGCTATACACATGAATAAATAGGGGATGGTTGATTCTTTCAATATGGTGGGTTTAAAGATTTTTCCTGTACTACACTTATTGTTCTAAGGGTGGATGGATAAAAACTGTCTCTCGCAATCTTGGAGGAATATTGGGTGGTGCTCACTCTCGAGAGTAAGGAAAACCCAGAGGACATTTCCAATGTTATATTCTGTATCTTTAGAGAATGCTACTGATAATATTTTTTTACAAAGTTTACTCTATAACATGAAAATGGTGATTAGCAAGTTAGCAGTGGGGCAGACAGGCATCTTTAAACTTTGAACCTTCTTGAGTGACTAGTCTGCTTTGACTTTCTTAATCATCAAAGATGAAGAAGCATTGGTCTGAGGATGAAGTAGTGCTGTTTGACCTTCGGAAAGCTTTCAGTACCCTTAAGAGGAACTTTATATTTCATACTTCAAAAGCAGCAGGACTAGCTCAGGAATTTTTATATAGTTTCATATGCAATACTACAATTCTAAGCTTCAATTTGATTGTGGATAGCTTCATAAGTTCATATGTAAGTACTAGACAATCAGTCTGTAGACCATACAAGCCTAACCATAAACTACCATTCAGTAGTTTCCACCGACTTCAAGGAAGTCAAAACTAAACATACCAGGGGAACATTTGAGGTTGCCCATTCAATTACCTAGCTTTACCTTGATGGCAACAAGAGTGTTACTCTGCTTGACATATAGTGGAATTTTGTTCCAGACATTAGTGATTTGTGTTGTGTTTATTTGTTGACGAAGGTTTATTTCTTTTAACTGGGTATTTGAGGTATTACTTGTTCTGCAAAGAAATAGGAAGTCAATGAGGGTTGGAGCTTTCATAGCACAAAAGGCTAGGCACACATCTCCCTGGTGAAGTCTATAAGAGACCGGGTAAAGACATTTTTGAGGCCACTGATCTTTAGTTATGAACCTCTGAGGTCTCAAGTTGAGTGATATGTTTATACAAATGCATGCCAAAAGGAGAATTACATTTAATAATGAGTCTGATGAGATATGAGTAAAGGAGAATTAAGACTTCTTTGGAACTTGTATAGATGCTTCTGGAAATTAGCTGAGCTAGATAAAAGGCATTCTGAATTACTGTGGAGATATGATGGTCAAATCATAAGGTATTGTCAAAAAGAAAGCCTACATCCAGTGCAACATTGACTAATGGGAGATGTGTGTCACTTATATACTATAGAAACCATTTTGTTTATCACAATTAACTATGTTATATTTCTTCACATTTAATTTCAGACCAGTGTTCTTGCACCACTTGTTAATGTGGTCTAAACCATCTTGTAAAAATTGCAGGTTAGTAGAAGACTGAATAACAGCACCTAATTTTCAGTAATCTGCTAACATAGATAGCCATATGCCAGGAGTGCTGGTCTGCAGATCTGAGAACTAGATGCCAAATAAGAGGGGACCTAACAGTGCGCTATGTGTTACATCACAGTAACTTTTTCACTTTCAGAAATGGCATCTGCAGCTCAGACCACATGGGTTCTGCCAAACAACCAATTAGCTAACCACTTAACAACATTAGGATTTACATTCAGATTTACAAGTCTGTCATTAATTCCTGCCTGAAAAATAGTGTCAAAGGCCTTGGCCAGGACATAATACACTTTATGTACTGCATAACCACTACCCACTGCTTCAATTACTTTTTTAAAGAAATTTTCAAGGTGAAAGAGGCAGGCCCTTCCTCTGACAAAACAATATTTATGAGGATCCAGGATTAAGAGATTTTTAATGTCCAGAGTTTAAAGATTTGAAATAATACGCTCCATAGTGAGAGTGATAGGACTATAGTTACTATTGCTTATAATTGGACTTGCCTTGTGCAATGGCATTGCAATGGCTGCTTTCATGCCTCAGGAATTTAGCCATTGGAGAAGTTTATAGTAAAGAAGTTAAGCAGAGGTTCAGATAACCAGGCAAACTGGTATCTTCCTAACTTTTGAGAGGGCAGAGAGAACTTCTTCTATGGTAAGTAAAGGGAGTGATTAAATGTGGAGTTTGCAGAATAGCTATAACTGACAGAGGTGTAGAATCAGCACTAAATACATCAGCTAGGATATTAGCTATTTCCTTCAGGCCAGAGTGTGCAGTATTATTGCAGAGTTGCACAGACCATTGTTTGGTGTTAGCTCTTAAATTCCTTACATTGTTAAAGAAAGATTTGTAGTCATTTTTGGTTTTAGTAAGATTTTTAAGTTCATACTTGGATTTGAGCTTCCAATGCTTCCCTTAATCTCTTTTAATAGTCTGCATAATTATACTCTTAAGGTAAGTAGAAGAAGGCCACCTATAAGCAAAAATCAATTTCTTTCTCTTCTTATATTGTTTATTTATTTATACTAATATTCCACTATAGAGATTGTTTTTAAATGTGAATTTATATTTCTTGCTGATAGGGACTGTCTTATAAATACAGCTGTTTTAGTGGGAATAGACATCAGAGGCTTAGGAAACAGCTTTAACAATGAGATCCAATGAAGGAGCGTTACAGCGGAATTTATTTAGGTGATCAAGTAAACTAAGGTGCCTTGCTTTTAAAAGCCCTTAAACTCATAAATATTTGCAAAGGAAATACAACCAGTTTTAAAGAAAATGTTACTAATTTGTAATATAATTTAAGAAGGCAAGATGATACAACTGGAACTGAGAAAATAAATTGCCATATATTTGAGGACATGATCAAAGATACTGGTACCCCTAGTAAGATGGTTAACTATTTATGAAAAAGATTTAAAATGTGTAATGCCAAGTAAGCACTGGTCATGACAACCATTGTCAGAGAAGGTCAGACTGATGAGATGTCAGTGAGGGCCACTAATGGGATATATATATATATATATATATATATATATATATATATATATATATATATATATAAATATATATATATATATATATAGATATATATAGATATATATGGTTTACTATCAATATGTTGAATGTCAAAACAATTTTCGTTCAACATATCGAAAGTAAACAGCAAAAATTAAAAAAACGAACAGGACACCATGTCGAATCCGCTGATCGAATTCAGCAGATTCGACAATGTTTACAAACACATCACATGATGTCAGTATAGGAGCTAATGTAAACAAAACTCCTATAGCTGAAATCATATTTCTGCAGGGGGGTATCCCCCCGCCCCCCTGTGGGTTGCTGCACCCCCCCACATCCCCCGTTAACTATATCTTCCAACTCTTAGATCGCACTACAGTGAGGTAAGGAATGAATTTCCCAAACTGCATTGTACCATGATCTCTGTACATTTCTTCAAATTTATATTAGTGAATGCACAGTGTATTTGCTAATATAAACATTCGAACATTGAGATGTTCAAGCAGATGAACATTCGAACATCTGTGTTTCGGATTTTAATCTGCGAACATCTCAGCATTGCTATTTTGATAGTAAACCTATATATATATATATATATATATATATATATATATATATATATATATATATCTGAGTACGTGTGTGTGTGTGTGTGTGCCTATATATATATATATATATATATATATATATATATATATATATATATATATATGATGGTGGTGCTGTGGTAGCATTGTCACCTCACAGTTACACATTGCCCGTTCGATTCTCAGTTAGAGCATCTTCTGTGTGGCAACATTCGTGAATGGGTGTTCCTTCGTTGAAGGTTGTGCGTTAGGCCCGGCAAGCCAGCATGTAAAACTCTATTGCCAATCATTAGCAGACCGGAGTTCCGCTGTGATGACCCCTAACCGGGAAAAGCCGAAAGACACAAACAAACAAACATATATATATATATATATATATATATATATATATATATATATATATATATATATATATCTATATCTATATATATATATATATATATATATATATATATATATATATATCTATACATCTATATATGTATATCTATATCTATATCCATCTATATATATATATATATATATATATATATATATATATATGTATATATATATATATGTATATATATATATAGGTCTACTTCAGTAGACCAACATTTCACTTACCTAACTCCCACTAGGCTTAGTTGAAACGACCGACAACTTCAGAAGACCAACATCCAGAACACCGACTTTCATGCGAGGTAAGTAACTGCTTGGCCATCCCGAATAATAAAAACTAAATGAATCAAAACTAAACTCACTGATGTGTGGGGCTTCACCCCCCCATATCCCCCTAATTAAATATACCAACTCCGAGATCGCACTACCACAGGGGGTAAGGGGCAAAGTTCAACAGGATGGCCTAGCAGTAACTTGCCTCACATGAAAAGTCGGTGTTCCGGATGTTGGTCTTCTGAAGTTATCGGTCATTTCATCTCAGTCAAGTGGGAGTCGGGTAAGTGAGAGGTTGGTCTACTGAAGTAGTACCATATATATATATATATATATATATATATATATATATATATATATATATATATATGTATATATATATATATATATATATATATATATATATATATATATATATATATATATATGTATATATATATATATATATATATATATATATATATATATATATATATATATATATATATATATATATATATATATATATATATATATATATATATATATATATGTGTATATATACAGCGAGGCTCATCAGTGCTGTTTGTTGTTATTAATGCTCTTTCCCTGTCACAGCAACACTTCAATAATAGGTGTGTGAAATGCTGAGTATGGTGAGTGTCATATGTGAGACTCTTAGATGGTTATTTAATTTGTTATCAATAAGTACATATTGCTGCTGTAAGATGTAAACACATTGTTTCTTTGAATTTTTAAGTATTTAAGGGGTTTTGCTGTAGATGGGCTTTGGATGAGATGAAGTTGGCTAAATATTTAGGTTTGTTTATATTTCTAATTTTTGTGAAGACTAGGTACAACACCATGATGAAAGGAATACAGACTACAGGAATGTTGTTAAATAGATGAATTGTTATAGTGTTTGTATTGTTCTTTAAAAGTGATGTCCTTCATATAATGATTTTGCCATTGGTGACAAATATTTGCCATATTCTAAGTGATCCAGTCTATAAGGAAGTAAAAGGCTACCACACACTATGAAATAATTATTTGTGGAGATGATAAACAGTGCATCTTTCCAAACAAAGGTTTTAGGATGAAAAGTCAGTTAGATGTCCTAGACATGTCAAATGACTTGCAGAGATGGTGGCATCTTTACTGGAAAAAGTAGGAAGGATATGGCCTGACTGGATTGGCATATCTGGCAAGCAGGATGAAAGTGCAGGGGACTTCCTGTAGTTGTTAAAGTGGTGAGGACTTGTTGCATTTTAGAGGCCATGAACTAAGGATGAGACAGGTATGGTAATGCCCCTATTGAGCTTTGAGGAAGTTAGGGAAGGTGAACGCTCTGGCTATCAAGTAGTTTTGGTACACTAAACTACAGTCAGTGGAGTCCAAGAAGCTGGTAGGTGATAACATGCTTGACAAAGGATGATTGTAAAATAGGTTGGTGCAATAGAGAATCTTAGATAATTGTAGGTTTGTAATTATATGTCATGATACTGAAAAAGAATGGTTTAAAGGCATAGGCAGCCTTTGTGCCAATTGGCCGAGTGAAATACAAGAAGTGGTTGATGGGTGGTTTTGGAAGGAAATAAATCACACTGATTTAGGACTCTTGATACATTAGGTCAATGCCAATTCCATGAGTTGTCCATCAGTAATTAGTGACAACAGAAAGGGCAGAAAGTGGCAACTGTTGGATATGTGTGAAGAAAATGGTGTACCAATGCTGGGGAGGTAATGCATTGGAGTGACTGTTGAGGTGAGTACAGGATGTATGGTCAGAGGTTCATAGGGCTTATGTAGTATGGACATGAGAATTTTTTTTTCTGGGTTTATTAAAGATGGCTGCATTCTTCCATGTCCTAGTGACAGACATGTAAGACCATAATTTATAAGAGGGTGAGACAAGAAGGAAACTTCAAATAGGATGTAATTAGAAGGTTGCAAAAGATGCAGAATATAAGTGAAACATAGCATATGTTTCTGAAGCTACATGGGTGGAGAATAGCCTAAGACTGATGTTATGGGGGAGTGGAACTTGTTTAGATACCAACATTTGTAAAAGGGTGTACAAATAGATAACATAAAGAGGAAACATATGGAAAGAAGTGAGACCATTAGGGAAGTAAGCAACAAAACTGCAATGAACCATCAGGGTGGTAGAATAAGTGAAGAGAAACTACACTTACAGATTTGGAGAAGGAACAAGGTAGTTTTGATAGGGATTTAATTCTGGGAGATCGACTTAAGGAGTTCTGAAGTTTTGATGAGTTGGGTAGTCATTAAGATTTGATGAAGACAGACTGGTTCTTCAGTAGGAAGGTTGTGGATGAAGTTAGGTTGCATGAGAAAGAGAGAAAAGACTGATAAGAAAGTAACTGCGAAAGTCAGAGGAAGAGGGATTATAAGGCTGGGTGAAATAGAAAAGAAAAGAAAGTGCATAATGGTGTCATTTATATGGATTTCAGAGAAAGTGAGCATACATTTGATATTTGCAGGTTAAAACTAAATTGGAATAAAGAAGCTAAGCTGTGGGCTAGAGACAGACATATTTTGGGAGTAGGTGTCATGGCTGGCTTGTGGTTTTAAAGAAATAAATCCAGTAGGAGATAATCACTGGAAGATTTTTACATAGATGGCACAATCTTCCTGGAGGAGTAATAGAGGAAAAAAAACTTGATATCTGTCACACTGCCAGCCCAGCTACTGGGAATTTTGTAAATAATTATATGTCATTTGTGAATATTAATATTATTTATATAGAAGTGTGGCAGAAGGAGAAGGGGATTTTGTATTTTCCTTTGATCTAACAAGAACATCCACTTATCACCACATCTGCACTTGCCTTGCTGTAAGTACATTTTTAGGGCATACTAACTCTTTGAGATTCAGATAGCAATATAGTAAAGTACAGCTTAGATGTTTTCTTTATTTGAGACTGTCCTGCAATGCTGTTTTTAATATTTCCTGTGATTTTGAACTCTGATGTAACTGATTATTTACTGAATATTGTCTTGTTCTTTTATTATTTATTATTCAATATATTTAAACCTTTTAATTGTGGCTGGTCTGCTTAGACATATTTAAGCTCCTTGAGTACTTGAATATCTATATAGTGACATTGTACAGGCCACTCCTAAATAGCCTTGCTCTTGGTCAGACTACCATTTGGATTAATAGTAATATTACACAACAGGATTGGATGCCCTTTGTTAATGGCCTTAAAGTAGTTGATAAGAGTGGCTAATGGCAGCTGGAACTACCTTATAGTCTGGGCAGAAGGAGAAATAACTAATAAACCTGTGTCTGCCTTTCCCGTGTGTGTGTGTGTGTGTACAAATCAAACCTCAAAGTGTGTGTGTGTGTGTGTGTGTGTGTGAGTGTGTGTGTGTGTGTGTGTGTGTGTGTGTGTGTGTGTGTGTGTGTGTGTGTGTGTGTGTGTGTCAGCTTCTTGGGCAGGGACATGAAGCACTGGTTGGACACAGAGGCTGCTGGAGGTTTTGACAGCCACTCAGCTGAGATCTAAACACTATAGCTGTGCCTGTGAGGAGTCTTACTGGGGATCTGGAGAAAGAGGGAGAAACCAGCCCCATACTGACTGTGATCTCTGTGTGCTCTTAAGGGAAATTGCACTTTACTGTGTGTTTACTTGTCATCCTTCCAGTGTGTACATTCCCCACTGTTGCCACTGGTGCAGTTTGAGGCTCCTTGATTACTGAGCCAGCACAGGGATGTCACAATAAGTACAGGGAAAATCTCGGATATGTGGGCTGAGCATCTCTGAACATTAATTTCAGGAGTGGCAAAACTATCAAAAGGGTATAAAGGTATCTGAGCATGCATGAAGTAAACAAGTATTAAAGAGATAGGTGTTCTTTTGATTTGGCATGGAGGAAGGAACAGGAAACTGGAGTTTAGGGAAATGTTTACAAGTGCAGGCAGCATCAATGGGTACTAAGGAAAAGCTATCAGTGTTCAAAGGAAGGATAAATAATAGAAAATATCAGGAAGATGGGTGAAAGATGGGTAAGAAAGACAATTTTGGGGGAATATGGCATGGGTGGCTTAGTAATAGATGTTGGGAAAGGATGGGGGAATAGAGAGTAGAGAGAGACAAGTAGCAGAAATGGCAGGGTAAAGATAGAAGTGGTGACAGCAATCAACTGAATGACCCTGAGAAAAAAATGAGATTATAACAGAAGAGTAGGAGAATTACCATATTATACTACTCACAGACTAAAATACGTTAATCTATCTATCTATCTATCTATCTATCTATCTATCTATCTATCTATCTAACTATCTATCTATCTATCTATCTATCTATATTTATCTAATCTAATTATATTTTTCTTACTGAGGTTTTTTGTCTTAAACATTTCAATACAATACCATTCAACACATTATCATATGGGATACACTATAACACAAACATTATTCACCATTCTAGACACAAGATAAAACAAAATGATATATTGATTATTATTCAAAATTCAAACAACCTCTCTCCCCATTCCCCATCAGCAATTTTCTTCCAATAGCTATACCTTCCAGTTAGGCCTAAAGTGTTCCAAACTCCATCATTACACTAATTTTTGTCACTCTCTGTTAACCTTCTGTTTTCCTGCCATGACTTGTTGCAGGCATTATTACTGATTGTACACTTTTATATTATTGGTTCTTATTTTTCCCTCTTCCATTCAACGTCACATTTCAGTCCTATTCCTATTAAGCTTCTCACCCACATTCCTAAAAATGAAGCAAACAGTTTTCCAAACTTGTAGAAAAAAACGGCTCCAAGATCCACAGATCGCACCAGCAAGCGTGAAGTATTCTTTAGTATTTATTAAAACACTTGTGAAACAGCAAAAAATCCAATAAAAAGTTCAGCAAATGCTCTGCCTTGTAGTAGAGTAGTCCATAAAAAAAACAGATGCAATTTCTTTCTCTTATAGTAGAATACAATTCATAAAAAACAGACAAAATATTTCCTCTAGCGGCTCAGCCAAAAGCCTTTTCAGAGTATCATCAGGATACATATAAGTGTTTTAATAAATACTAAAGAATACTTCACGCTTGCTGGTGCGATCTGTGGATATTGGAGCCGTTTTTTTCTACATTCCTAAAAATAGTATTTGAATTTTCTCAGATTCCTTCCATCCATGTTCTTTCCCCAACCCTAAGAAACAAAATTGTAATGTACTAGGCACTTGTTTTCCAAACATCATTCTCCAGTGTTCCATACTGGCTCTCTGGAGCTTTGCTCCTTTTCTGTTTAAGCACAGGCTCTGAAAACCAATAACCCCCTATCTCCTCATCAGGTTTGTCATGTATAACCTGCTATAAATCTTCACCCACCACCATTTCAAGCTCTGCAACACTTTTCTTTCCTTGTGTCACTCCTTTAACTCAAGATAGACAGTTTATTTAAAAAAAATCTCACATTACAGTCTTAATATATCTCGATTTGTCATCATCTCCTCTCTTTCTTATCACCTCATTTCAGTAAAGATCTCTTCTACTCCTTTATCTTTAACCTTTTGCACCACAAATGGCCTGACTTTTCCCCTATATAGTCATGTCTATTGTTAAGACACTTCTCTACAAATGTGGTCTCAACTTCATTAATACAGTCGATAAGTCCTTGAGCTGCATCTTCTTTACCCTGTCCCCCATGTACCACATTCATTATTCTCACCTGCTTCTAGCTGTAGATGTCTCAGATGTGTCCCATTTACTGATATTTGTCTGTTACTCTCAGCAATGCATTTCAAAATCCATTTAATGCCATTTTGTAGCACACTTCCTTGCATCCAAGCATATATGTCCCATATGCTTATCCTCCAGGTGCATCACAGCCTGGGACCAACTCTATTCTGTGTATCTCATTCTTTAAAGATGGTATATTCCTGTGTATTCTTTTTTTCTACAACTTTTCATTGTACATAAAGGAATGCACTTATGTTTCAATAAGTACAAATTTCATTCTTTTTCTGGAATTTTATATAAAATTCCACAGACATGAGGTTGGCTACCACTACCACTGCTTGAATAATCTGCAGCTAGGCAAAATCTCCTAACAACTAGATAAAAAACGCAAGGTTACCATGTAAACATCATGTCTATTGTTTCTTAATATATTAAGCGAATGAAAGAATGGTAATGGCAGACTGGTTGGTGGATTCAAGAGCGAGCAGGTCATGGATGTAGAAAGAAAGGGCTTTTATTCCTGGGTGAGAAGGGGCTGAAATCTGTATTAGAAGATAATCTATGAATTCTGATCATGACACAAACATCTAACAGAGAAGTGTAATGAATTTAGCCCGTGGATGCTGAAGACAAATTTGGTGAGTTCAAACCATTTCCAAAGTAGAATGATTAAGTTATATTCTGATAACTTTCAGTGTATGCGACAAGAGTAATGCAGTTAGAACCTGTGCAGGTAAGGGGAGCCTTAATAATGCCCATGTAAATGGTGTCACTGTATAATTGTCAGTGACTTAACAGGTGGCACACTTGATATTGATGCTAGTAAGATGAGAAATCATGAAATAAAATGCTCCATTACAGTGATTCCACTAATGCAAGGTCAGAACAACAAAATTTACTTGGAAATATGCCAGTGCAAAAGCCTAAACCTGATCTGTAGTTCCTTGTTTGTAATATGCATATGTATGCATGTATGGGTTCCACATGTTTGATCATACACACACACACACACACACACACACTTATATATATATATATATATATATATATATATATATATATATATATATGTATATATATATATATATATATATATATATATATATATATATATATATATATATATATACACACACATATATAAATAGGTTCATAGATAGGTACGAGGCTATTGGCCCTAGGGCCTATACAAGCCTAGCCAAAAAGGTACCCTGGCTTTCTTTCACCACCCAAGAAAATAATTTATGGTATATATGTGTGTGTGCATATAGATATAGATATATATATATATATATATATATATATATATATATATATATATATATATATATATATATATATATATATATATATATATATATATATCTATATATATATATATATATATGTATGTGTGTGTGTGTGTGTATAGATAGACTGATATATATATATATATATATATATATATATATATATATATATATATATATATATATATATATATATATATATATGTATGGTTTACTATCACAATGCCGACGTGCACTTGTGCACTTGCACGGCTATGAAGTATTCGAACAACAGATGTTCGAATACTTCCTATTGCGGCAGGTGATGTGAGCGAACATTGCCATTGCGAATGGACTGTGCATCCGCAATTCCAACGTTCGCTCATGGGAGCGGATCGCGGTACAGTGCAGTTAGGGAAATACATCCCTTTCCTCACTGTAGTGCGATCTCGGAGTTGGAATATTAAGTTAGGGGGGTGTGGGGGGCACAGGGGGGTGCAGCCCCCCTGCATAACTGTGTGTTAAGGTTAGGTAGATAGGTGCTTATGGGAAGGGTGGGCGTGCTGTGTATTGCCGTAAATGTCGCAAGTGACATTTTCGACAATACTCCCTTGTTTTCGAGGTTAGGTTGATTCAGAAATGTTCATTTCCGATGTGAAAATTCGACAATACAGACATGATTTTTTCTGACTTTCGACTTAATGATAGTAAACCTATATATATATATATATATATATATATATATATATATATATATAAAATAAAAACAAAAAAAATATTTTTTTTTACATTTTTGTTGGTGGGGGGTCCAACCATTCCCTGGTAATTAAATATACCCATTCGCACTACAATGGCAAATATAAGATTCCGTGCTATACATTGATCTCCATTTAAATGGTTCAAAGTTGTAAAACTTTGATCTTATGATCTCAACCATAAGAAATTCAAAGTTTTGAAACTTTGAAATTTAGAAGTAGACCGATATATATATATATATATATATATATATATATATATATATATATATATAGAGAGAGAGAGAGAGAAAGCGAGAGAGAGAGAGAGAGATGGATCCCCTTCATATAACAAAAATGCCACTTACCTAACTTACAGACGATCAAGCTGAGAACATTGACAGTACAAAACACCAACCTCTCGAAACACCAATGGGTAACTAACAGTAAGTAACCTATTGGCCAACCTGACAAGCACACTAAAGCAGATGCAAAGAAGGCACACTCATGTGGGCATGTGGGGGGCTGCACCCCCCACACCACCTAACTAACACCAAGGTCTCACTACCATGGAAGTAATGGGCAAAGGTCAACATGCTGGCTAAGCAGTTACTTACTGAGCAGTCAGTGTTTTGTACTGTTGGTGTTCTTGGCTTGACCATATGTAAGTCGGGTATGTGACATTTCGGTTATTTGAAGGGAAGCCATATATACTTATATATTTACTTTTACTTTTAAGTCTATTTATGGACAATTTCAGGCCAATAAAGCCAAACCCCTCTAGTTGTAGGCATGCATGTGTCTGCCTTCTTATGGCATCATCAGCACAGCATAAGAGGAATGTTTGACTTTTGTAAACACAGGGTTGTCTTACCCAATTGATATCATAAACATATGAGTGTATACAAAATATCCCAACCAACAAACTAAAACAATGAGTACAAAGGTCACACATGAAAACCAATTGGTTAAAAACACAAAAAGAAAAATCTAGCATAATTTTTTTCTTTTTGTGTTTCCTGTGTGACCTTTTTACTCATTGTTTTAGTTTGTTGGTTGGGAAGTTTTATAGGCACCCATATGTTTATTGATATCAGTTGGGTATGACAACCCTGTATTTCCAAAATGATGATAATAAGAAGGCAGAAACATGCATGCCCACAGCTAGAGGAGTTTGGCTTTATTGGCCCGAAATTGTTCATATATAGACATCGAAGTAAAAGTAAATGAAAAAGTCATGGACATTCCGAATTGCCATTTAGCTGAAACACCTGATATACTTAAACTGTAATTTGCATATATCCCATGCTGCCTCTGATACAAGTGTTTACGGCATCACACAGTATTGCCAGTTTTATCTTTTTGTGTTTTTTAACCAAACTGGTTTTCCTATGTGACCTTTTTACTCATTGTTTTAATTTGTTGATTGGGATATTTTGTAGACACCCATATGCTTATGGATATGAGTTGGGTATGACAACCCTGTGTTTCCCCCAAGTCAAAAATTCCTTTAATGCTGTACTGATGATGTCATAAGAAGGTAGATGCATGTATGTTCACAGCTGGAGGAGTTTGGCTTTACTGGTCTGGAGTTGTCTATAAATAGACTTAAAACTAAAAGTCAAAGTCATGGACATTCTGAATTGTTGTTTAGCTGAAACACCTGATATCCTTAAAGAGTAGTTTCTATATATTGTATGTTCCCTCTGATACAAGAGGTTTACGATATCACACAGTAGAAAGTGTAGCTTTGCTTGATTTTTGTTTTTTAACCAATTGGTTTTCCTGTGTGACCTTTTTACTCATTGTTTAAATTTGTTGATTGCAGTATTTTGTAGAAACCCTTATGTTTATGGAGGAGCACTACAGAATCCTGAAAGCACAAAATCCTGAGACCAAAATTTCTGAAAATACTGAAAACACACAGGATACCAACACTTACTATATTCTACCACAAGCACATGCAGGAACATATTACCTTCAACTATATGCAGGGGGGAAAGCCCCCTGCACCCCCCCATGTGGGGGATGGGCCCCCACATCCCCTGCTACTTAAATATATCGACTCCAAGATTGCACTTCACGACACTAAGTGCAATCTTGGAGTTCATATATTTAAGTAGCAAGGTGTGTGGAGGGTGCAGCCCCCCACAAGGGGGGTGCAGGGGGAGCTTGCCCCCCTGCTTATACTTGGAGAAGAGTAATATGGTTTGTGTTTTATTTGTTTCTGTAAGTACTTGTGCTGGAATATAGTAAGTGTTGGTATCCTGTGTGTTTTCAGTATTTTGAGTTTTCAGTATTTTGAACTTTTGAGATTTTGGTCTCAGGATTTTGGTCTTTAGGATTTCGGGCTTTCAGGATTTTGTAGCGCTCCCATTTATGTCTATCAGTTGCATATGACAACTCTGTGTTTCCAAAAGTCAAACATTTCTTTTATTGTTTGTGTCTTTCAGCTTTTCCTGGTTAGGGGTCGCCACAGTGGAACTCCGGTCCGCTAATGATTGGCAGTAGATTTTTACGTACTGGCTTGCTGGGCCTAACGCACAACCTTCAACGAAGGAATGCCCATTCACGAATGTCGCTACACAGAAGACGCTCTAACTGAGAATCGAACTGGCAATGTCTAACTGTGAGGCAACAACGCTACTGCAGCACCATCACCACAGTTTATGCTGTGCAGATAATGCCATAAGAAGGCAAAAGCATGCATGCCCACAGCTAGAGGGGTTTGGCTTCATTGACCTGAAATTCCCCATAAGTAGACTTAAATGTAAAAGAAAAAGTTACAGACTTTCAGAATTGACATTTAGCTGAAACACCTGATATTCTTAAAGGATAATTTGCATATATCTCATGTTGCTTCTGATACAAGAGGTTTAAGGTATCACACAGTGGAAAGTCTAGCTTTGCTAGATTTTTCTTTTTGTGTTCTTAACCAATTGGTTTTCCTGTGTGACCTTTTTAATTATTGTTTTAGTTTGTTGGTTGGGATATTTTGTAGACACCTATATGTTTATGGGTATCAGTTGGGTATGGCAACCATGTGCTTCCAAATGTTAAACATTCTTATGCTATGCTGATGATGCTATAAGAAGGCAGAAACATGTATGTGTTCAGTTGGAGGGGGGTTGGATTTATTGTCCTGAAATTGTCCATAAATAGAATTAAAAGTTAAAGAAAAAGTAATGGATATTCAGAATGGCTATTTAGCTAAAACACCTAGTATCCTTAAAGACAATTTGCAGGTATCACATGTTGCCTCTCATGCAAAAGGTTTTTGGTATCAAACAGTGGAAGATCTAGTTTTACTAGATTTTTCTTTTTGTGTTTTAATGAACTACATAATATTCAAAAGCTGGCTGTGTTCTTACTCAACACCAGGAGAACCTATATCCCCAAACGTGAACAAATCACTATTCATGGACTTCCTTGCCTTTATCAATTTTTCTTCCCTAGTTTTCTCTCTACATGTACCATTAGAGTATTTTCACTCAATTCATATTGTAATTCCTGTTAGTATTATACTTACTTACCTTTAATTTCTCTATAAACTGGCTAAAATTTCTCTAACTATTAAATCATTATCATATAACTTTCATCTATGCTTACCCATTGTTTTAATATTAGCCTAGGAATTGAGTAAACTCTGTGTAGGCTAACCGCAAAGCCTACATGGAGTTTATGTGTTTGAGCAGATTAATTGCATATGCATGCCATACACCATGTTTATAAATAAACAAAAGCAGTTTCCTGGCTAGCAACAGTGTTGCTAGCTAGAAAACTGTGTAAAGCAGCATGGACAGCAGGAGACATGTTAACCTGTTTACCTATGGGCAAACTAGATCTTTGAGTTTGTGCCACAATGATTACCAGGATTATGAATAAAGCAATGTTTATTGTTCCAACACCTAATTATGTACACCAACTTGAGAACTCATTACTTAATACAAGTACCACAGCACAAGTCTGAGCTTTACATTTATTGTGGATCACATCATCACTAGATGTTTGAGAAATTATGTTGGGAGCCCTACATGAAATGGATGTGTAGGTATGTCCAGCGATCAAAATATTGGTACTCCATGGCATTGTAATGATGACTGCAGGATGCACAATTATGGTCTTCTGTTTAGACAGACAAACACACAGATACACACAAACACAAATTGACTGCAGTGAGATTAGAATCCCTACCTAAGTAAGTACTCGGACTAGAGATCTCAGTACTTAACAGAAACGCCATGGCACACGTATGACTTTAAAAAGGCTCTAGGACAAATTATAGTGGATGACATCATCATTGGATATTTGAGAGTAGAATTTGGGACATCTCTCTGAAATGGATAGCTAGCCATGTACAGCTATCAAGATATTAAAATTCTGCATGTTATCAAATTGATGAGTATGCAAAGTGTAGCATTTGATATTGTATTTCCAATGTGAAGATATACTTTAAGAGACAGCTTTACAAACTATAGGCAAACAGCTATCCACATTACTACAAGTATTGGAAATCTGAATGTGTGCTGTCATTATAAAGACATGCATGATATATAAGAAAGCATTTGTTATTTATTTCTGAAGTGTAGTTGATATATTTCTGAACAAGTACAGAGAAACCAAGTTTAAAGTGCATGGGTGGAGGTAATAGATGGCTGCACAGTAAATATGTGCTCTTTCCTTAAAAAGTGCCATCTCTTTGTGTTTTACATATACTTTCATAGAATGAATACCACATGGGCAGTAAACATAAGTAACAGATGCTAATGTACAGTTTCCATAGCTCATCACCAAGCAGCTGGTTGGCATGATCCAAGGCAAAGTGTTTGGGCATGCAAGATGCACATTTCTACCGATTTCCCTGTTTGCTCATAGTTAAGCGCCAAGCAAACACAAGCCTCATTAATAAGATTATGAGACTTCTGAGTATGGAGTGTATGAAACAGTGCTGCTGCTTAGCTGACTCTGTGGCAATAGATGTAAATGCACTGATACATTTCTTTTGGAGCCAAGATGATATAGGCCTCAAATCTAGATGTATATAATAGTTTTAAATAAGTATTTAGAATGCAATGAAATAATTCTTTACTTTACATGCACTGTGTGTTACCTTAAAGCAACCTATTTAAGGGGCCATGCATGGAGGTAACCGCAACAGAGAAGAGCCATTCACTGTCGCTTGGCATTGGTGCATGATACCAAACTCCATGTAAGCATAGAGGGCAAAAAATGAAAGGCTCCATTGCTGCCTTTTTTTACTTATATATGTTGTGTGAGATTCTATTTTTTGACCAGATTAAAGGTATTAAAATTAGGTAAATAGGAAAGTGGTAAAATGATGGGCAATCAGAGGGAATAACAAAGAGAACGTGATATAAGAATTTGTAAGAGGAAGGTAAGAAAGAACCAGAGCTATGCAGTTACTCAAAAGTGTAAGATGAAAATATGGTAAAGAATAGTAGCTGAATTGGGTTCATAGGTATTTACTAGGCTAATGATCACAAAGGCATTTTTAAACCTACCCATGCATCCCAAATCTCTGACAAGTTATGGTACCCTTGATAAGTGTAAGCAGAAGCTTGAGAGCTGAAATATTTACAAGCAGGGACCTTGTAGATGAACTCTGTCTGATGCTAGCAGTACGCAGTCATTACATGGGCAAGTAAAGGTTGTGAGTGTTGCCTGGCATCAGTGTTACTGTATGTATGTACATAGGATGAAGGTTTTCATCCCTTAGCTGGTGAGTGTGTATGCTATCCATTGCTGCTCTGCCAATGTGAGGCTATATTGTGCATGTCTACATCTGCCTACACTCACAGCAGCTGCTGGTCCCTCCTCTCACTTCTCACCTTCATGTTGCTGTGGTGACCTTACCAGTGGTGGTTGGATGTGTGGCCCTTCCCCTTGCATTTCCTGCTGAAGATGTTTTCTCAGGATAATGTTGTGAGGCATGGCAGAGATGGTGAATGTTTCAGCACATCTATGGGGGTTGTACTGCAGAGATCCTCCAGATGTGTCTATGCACTGGAACTACAACTTCAGCAGCCCAAACACATGCTTTATGATATTTCTTGATGGTGCATGTGTCTCATTATAGCCTTTTCTAGTTGATGTGTGTGCATTTCCGATGGGCATTATCAGCCACA
Source organism: Protopterus annectens (assembly GCF_019279795.1). Classification (NCBI taxonomy): domain Eukaryota; kingdom Metazoa; phylum Chordata; order Ceratodontiformes; family Protopteridae; genus Protopterus; species Protopterus annectens. The sequence goes on from NC_056730.1 coordinate 791,088,156, forward strand.
GTTCCAGTGTATAACCTGCACCTCCCACTAAATGACATTGTGAGATATCACCCCTAGTAAACATCTCATACGGTTGGAAGATATGCCAGCTATTTGAGTTGTGGTAACTGCCTGGGTTGCCAGCACACACATTCACGATGATTTCCTTAGCCTTATACATGACCTGGCAGTTAATAGAGTGGTAGACCTTTCTGTTTATGTATACCTTTCCCTGTTCTTAGACTAGTGCTTTGATTTCTACAAGTGTACAGTCTATGGCATCCAGGACTTTAGGGTAGTGTGCTACAGGGTATAACTTTTGCATAGTATTCACTCTGTCTTCAGCTGTACATGGAAAATATATGTAATGACTGGCATGTTGCAGTATAGCATTCAGGAATTGAAGGAGGATCCTGGATGCAGATTCCTGTGACACCCCCAGCATATCCCCTGTTGGTCTCTAGAAGGTTCCTATAGCTAAAATTCTAAGTGCTACACATACCTTAGTATCCACTGGCATTGTTTCCCCTCAGTTTTCCCTTGCTCTCAGATGAGGATGACAGAGATTGCAGAGTTCCTGTAATGCTCTGTAATTTCCACGTCATGCAGATTATTAAAAATTAAATGGGGTCTAAAAGCCCTTCTCCTTCTTGAATGTGGTCTATTAGCAGCAGCAGTATAGACATAGACTTGCTGCACATACACATAAATAAGAGTAACAGCATCCCCTAACCTTCATTGCATGTAGCCTAGTTTCTGTGACTGCATTCCAATTGGTTTTAAAATTCACAGTGAAAACCAGCACTGAGTCTACATGGTTGCTTTATAGTTGTTGAGTAGGTCCTTCATCTTGGATTGGTTGATTAGCATACATTTCAGTTGCTTATGCTGTAATTAGCATGCTATGAGGTTTACTGCATTTTCACAGTTCTACTCAGTGTCTAGAGCCACTTACTGAACAAAAAACAAAGTTCTGGTGTGACATGTACATGGTTTTATCAGCCACATATAATCTGGTATGATTATTTAAACTGTAGTTGTTTTTTTTTTTGTATTATTATTTTTAAAGACCATAAAATTATTGTTCTTAAAATGCTTTGCAATACATTGGAGCTTTTCTCCCTGGGCTTCAGCAAAAATAGGATCTTACTCAGTCTGACTTTCCCAATAATTAAATGTCAGTAGATAAATGCATGCATCTGTGTGTGTGTGTGTGTGTGTGTGTGTGTGTGTGTGTGTGTGTGTGTGTGTGTGTGTGTGTGTGTGTGTGTGTGTGTGCGCGACTGTGTATAGTTTGTTAGCTTTGACTGAACCACAAATTATTCATAAAATGACAGAAAGTACTGAAAAGCTGTTTTGTTGAAAACATTCCACATACATATATACCACAAAAAAGTCCTCCTTCTGTACCTCAAGCAATGGGATCTGACTCCACACCTGCCTTAGTTATATATTCTAAATCCACAATTACTCACAAGTGGAGAAAAGAAAAAAAATATCACATACAGTGGATCAGTGTTAGTGGGCAAACACAAACATAAACAATTCTTGGGGCTACAAAAGGTCAGCAGGTATTGCCAATCCAAATAAAATTTTCTAAATTATGTCGCCTAGCAACTCCATGATCAAAAACAGAACAGAAATATCATCTATAAACATGCATACTTTTTGATGAAATGGCTTTTCAGTCAAATGTACACTCAGTTATTTTTTAACATTTGTAATATCATACTGTTATTTTTTTACTACCTTTGATGAAATGATAGACACACACACACACACACACTCATATATATATATATATATATATATATATATATATATATATATATATATATATATATATATATATAATGAGACCAGAAGAGAGAGAGAGGACTGGAATAATTTGGAATTTCTGCATATGCAATTATTTTCATTTCAAAGGGTGAAAAAGTGAGACATTTTATTCTTGTATGTGACAAGGAAGTAGCAGAAAAAAAGTCACAAAAATGCCTGTTTACATAAATAAGAAAATAGGTCATGATATTGTAAAACAACTGCAGCACTACAAATTATTTATATTTAGTCTGGGAATTAAAAATTAATATATGGGTTGTTGTATGTCATATCATTGTGAGAATAATAATTTCTTGCTGGATCTTCCTTACTCTATTCTGTAATATAACTATGCTCATTAAATTTCTAATTTTCTCCTGTAATGACTTTGCATAATATGAATTCATCATAAATTAATTTTCTGTAATGAATGAGATAAAAAACAAAATATTTTTGGTGCATTGATATTCAATGCAAAATTATGCCATTAACAATTTACAAAAATTTTGCTGAAGGTAATAAAAGAAAAGTGGCAATTTAACTTATTGCAGGCAAACTAATTTGCTTAACACATGTGGATATACATTACTACTGGCAAATGTAACTTTCAAAAGCAGCATTAGTCATTTTAAACTTACTATATTTAGCAGAGAAGCATCACTTTCAGGATTTCAAGGCTGGACTGAAGACAGAAAAAGTAGTTGTACAGTGTTTGTAAAAAAATGACGATATTTGTCATAAACAACGATTGTCACTATGAAATTAAATTCTCCAACCCTTTAGAAGCTTACATGGTAATTCATTTTGATTGATTTTGCTTAATAACAAAAACTGTGTTCTCTTTTTTAAAATAGTCCTTCTCATGAGACATCTGTAAGTCTTAATTTCTGCATGTCTGCTACTTTCCTATGTAATGCTTATTATCTCATGCAAAGATCAGATGCAGTTTATATATTTCAGATTTGTATATTCCAAACAATTCACAAAGCCCTATTTGAAAATTAAAATGTTCTTGTTAGACTGTAAATGAGATAATTTTAATGCCTATATTTATTTGTTATGGATTTTATATTCTAAATGATTTTCTTAAATGTTGACGCCATAACTCTCAACCTTCCATCTCCAAAATGAGAAACACTAGCTTTCATAATGTGGAACAAATGGGCAAAATGTGGAACATATAATAACTGCTTACTAACAACTTTTACTAGTAAGGTCATATGATGGTTAAAGTGTGCTGGTTTTACTTATAGAAAAGATCTTTTAATGAATTGATATGATTCACTTCTATTTGCCATGGATATCAGTTAAAAATACCTAACATTGAATGTGTGGTAGACTCTTTCAATGTGGAACTTTGAGGAACATGATCTTTTTAAGACCCCAGATGAGGTACGTTCCTCATAATAAGGTACACTTGAGAAGTATGGTTGACACAGTTAATACAGTTGAAAATGTCAGCTAGAAAGCATCAAGTGTTCCATATTAAAAGTACAAAGTGTTCCATGGCATGAGTTCTTAATGAGCTTAGGTCTTTCAGCAAGAAAGCATTATTCTTTTCAAAATTAGAATGGTCATGTTCAGAAAAGAAGACTACAGAGAGAAATATCCACTTTGGTTAATACAGTCCCAATAAATGTTAACTGATTCTAGGCCATAATTCATTAAATCCACCACATTCTTGTTAGGCGTTATGCCAAGATACCTCTAGGGCCTGTGGCATTCTCTTAGTTTAATATATGAGTGTTGTGTTCAGAAATTTGGCATGTTAGTGCAATGAGACTAATGATTACCCCATTGTGTCATGCAAAGTTGCACCAATATGTTACAAACTAAAACACTGTGATGATAAACTTTCACAATTAAGTAAACACTAAGTCACAGGTAAGTGAAAATCAGCCTACTTTCCTTTAATATCTCACCTATGAGTTGTACAATTGAAAGCCCCCATTTGAAAGACTTGTATCAGCATGCAAACTGAACAATGAACTGATGTAAAAGAATGCAGCAGAAAACAATTAAAAAAACTTGCATAAGATGAACTTTTATAGAATATAGAGCTTTCACTTTAAATAAGCATTTTTCTAAAATCAGTTAATTTTTTATGGATAGAGCAAACTGTACCTGTAGAGAGCAGGAAAATTTTGCCTCAGAAATGGAGAGTATGGGGTTACTAGTACAGGTTTGCAAGGCAGAGTTTTGTTTTTCCACTTACAGTAAGCCACCATAGATAGTTGCTTTTTTAATGAACTAAAGTGGCATTGGAAGGTCCACTAGGAAACAAACTATAGCCCCCCCAGTTGTAGATAAAAAAGAAGAAGAAAAGAAAAGAAAAATCTACGGGATTGTGGCAAAGGCAAGACCTAAGAATTACTGTATGAGCAGGACTAAACCATGATGCTTCTACTCTGCACATTCTATCACTGGATGACTCTGACAGACAACATGGATAAGGTGGACTTTGTTATACTTGCTATCAGGGCACATATATTTGCAGCAATAACCTTGACACTTTCCTATGTTTTTTTTTCTGTTTTGATTTTCTATGTTTTTATTTTTATTTTGATGTGAGTCAGCTGGTCTTATTTTTGTTCAAGCTGGTAGACACAAATATATGAATGTTAGTCAAGCAGTGTAAGCTGTTTGGGAGGTGAGAAGACTTTCCTTGAACTGCAAGACATTTGTGCAGTCCTTTTACATAAAGCCTGGTCATTAATTAATAATGACCACTAACTCCATGACTGTATATGTATATCGTTTTTTTTTTTGAGTCCTGTTTTCCTTCCTTCACTTGCTGACTAGCCAATCGCCACCACCCTGACTATTAATTTTCCTTTTTTTTTTTATTTCTTCAAGTCTTTTGGGTTTCTAATGCCATGACTGGAATGGACCCCATTCCTAAGTCAAAAAGATGATTAAAGTTCATGAAATTAGCATTGTTTTAATCTTTAATGACAGCCAGAAGTGCTCTTCGCAGCACCCGAATGTGCCCAACAGTTACTCCTTCTGCAGCTCATATGGAGTTACATGTATCAGTAATATATCTAAATATGATTGTAGATTTGATTATTTTTATAAGAACCATTACTCCTACTGCTATTGGAACTGTCTGGGTATCCTTCTTCCACATTGCTCTTGTTTCTGCCTGCAAATCCTGATATTTTATGATTTTGTGTCTCTCTGTATGCAAGACACTGTAGTCACTGGGTGTAGTGATTTCAATGATCAATGCTATTTTTGTCTTCTTTTCAAGAACCACTATATCTGTTTTTCTTGCATCTATGTTTTGAACTGTTGGTAATGGATGATCCTGTGAGATGTAGATTTCATCATTTTCTATGATGCTTTGTGGCTCATGTTTTCAGTGCTTTTCAGCTACTTTCCCAGTGCAATAGTCATGTCACATTATTATGCCATTCAGTGTACAGTCCTTCTGCCATTAGTATGTCAAAATGTATCCTATTTACTTCTGTTATATTGGATGGATCTCAATGGACAGTCATAACTACTATGTTTATTTGTTTTATCAGACTTCTAACATTTTGAGTTTTATTGACCTTCTCCATTTTATTTATTTCACTGATCTTAATATGTCTATCCATCTCTATTAAATCAAGCAACTCTTCTCTTAGATAATTTTCTTCTAAACTGAGGACATATTCTTTGCTCCCCATTTCTTGTGGGCATTCTGTAGAAAGTTCCGGAGCTTTTTCCTTTCCCATATTCTATTCAGTTTCACCCTGTGTCATCCATTGCTCTTTCATATGGAAACTCACTGGCCTATCACTCCACGACATTACCTTGTTGTATAGCTCCAACTGAATCTTTGTACTGATTTCCTATGGGAGGTACCAAAGTATATTCATATGTCAACTGATTAGATGCTTCCTACTCCACTGGGTTCTCCTTAATTTGGGTGTCCATTAGTCTATCCTCTTGTGTTATTATCTGAGTTAAATTTCTGCACTAAATCCTTCACTTTGCAGGTAATCCATAACTTTTAGTTATGTACTTACCATAACTTTAGATGTTTGGGATCCATCTCACCTACATTCTGTACTGATGGGTTCGGAGCCGATCCTCGGCTCCGACTCGGCACGCTATACTATAGAGCGAAGTCTCTTATTGGCTGAGCTATTCTATATCCCAGGATGCACCACCACCAATTCCCCAGATCTTGTTTGTCCGCACACATGCACACACACATGCACTGCTGATATAACATTGCCAGATGTTTCAAGATGAAACGGTCGAACTCGAACCGTCCGGTCTCTTCTGATCTCCAAGGCAGGGGGAAGGAGGGTGGGTATTAGGAATGTAGGCGAGATGGATCCCAAACATCTAAAGTTATGGTAAGTACATAACTAAAAGATGTTATGTGATCCTATCTTGCCTGCATTCTGTACTGATAGGACAGCGTCCCTAGCACCTGATTCCTGGGTGGCTCACTGGAAAACACTCCTGAGAACTGTGGATCCGAAGGAAGCTCGCCCCCGAGATGCCACATCCAATTTGTAATGAGAAATAAAGGTGTGAGGAGAGGACCAGGTAGCTGCAGCACAAATGTCACTAATGGCAAGCTTAGAATGAAAGGCTGTTGAAGTAGCCATAGCCCTTGTGGAATGAGCTTTCACAGTGGTTGTAAGCTGTCTATTAGAAAGAAAATAAATATGATTGATACAGTCTCTGATCCATTTGGCAATAGTGACCTTCGTGACAGCTTTGCCCAATTTATTGTCTGAAAAGGACACAAACAACTGATCTGTTTTCCGTGTTTGGTGCGTCCTATCTAAGTAGAAACGTAATTGTCTGTGAACATCCAATGAGTGGAAGATATATTCTGCTCTGTCTGAGTAATTGGGGAAGAAAACTGGAAGTTCCAAAGACTGTTGAAGACAGAAACTAGAACAAACTTTGGGAACAAAAGATGGATTAGGCCTAAGGGATACTCTGTCCTTGTGAAAAACCAAGTACGGTGGTTTGACACATAGGGCTTGAAGTTCCGAAACTCTTCTGGCTGATGTAATTGCCACCAAAAAGGCAATCTTCCGGGAAAGAAATTTCAAGTCAGAAGTTGCTGCCGGTTCGAAGGGGGAAGAGGTCAAAGCACCTAATACGAAATTAAGATCCCATGGTGGAGCAGGATGAGAAACTGGAGGACGTAGCAGCCCAGCACCTTTCATGAAGGCTTTACACAACTTATTGCTCATCAAAGGTGGGTCTGTACTTTCATGAAAATTAGAAATAGCTGCTAATTGAACCTTAATGGTGGAGACCGAAGAACCTTGATTGAATAAGGAAGCTAAAAATTTCAAAACGTCAGCCACCGGGGCAGTAATGGGATCTAATCCCCGGAGTTGGGCCCAAATGGCGAATCTCTTCCATTTACTATTATACATCTTCTTAGTCGAATTCTTATGGGCTGAGGACAAGATATGTATAACTTCTGAGTCCAAAACCTGGTTCCTGACTATAGTCGGAAGTGGAGGAGCCAAGCTGTTAACTTCAGTGAGTGAAGGGACTGGTGAAGCTGTCCCGACTGGTGGATCAAGAGATCTGGAACCTGGTCCAGGAACCATGGACCGTCCAGTGCGTATTTCCGAAGAAATGGTAGCCAGACTTGACGAGGCCAGTATGGGGCAACTAAAATCATCTTGCACTGCAAGTGAATCACTTTCTGGATCACCCTGGGAAGAAGGGGAACCGGTGGAAAGGTGTACAGTAAGCCGGTGGGCCAAGTTTGGACTAGGGCGTCCTTGGGAAACCCCCCCGGAACCGGGGTGAGAGAAAAGAACTGTAGACATTTCATGTTGAGGGGAGTTGCAAAGAGGTCGCAACAAGGAGTTCCCCATCTTCTGAAGATCTGAGATGCTACTCTGTCGTTCAGAGACCACTCGTGTGGGGAGAGAATGGTTCTGCTCAGCCTGTCGGCTATCACATTGGATCTCCCCAGAATGTGTGTTGCTACCAAGAAATGGTTGGTTGCAACAGCCCAATTCCATACTTTCATGGCCTCTCTGCAAAGAGGGTAGGACCTGGTCCCTGCCTGCTTGTTCAGACTACTGACATGTTGTCGGACTGAACGGCAATCATACCCTGGGGGAGGTAGCTGTGTAGTGCTTGAAACGATAGAAGCACCGCCCTCATTTCCAGTATGTTGATGTGAAGGGAACTCTCGTCGGGGTGCCACTCGCCTTGGACTGACCTGCCCAGGTAATGTCCCCCTCACCCCATCTGGGAGGCACCCGTTGTCAAAGTGGCCACTGGAGGAGGAGGAACGAAGGGTCGCCCCTGATCCAGATTGGAGGAGAGAAGCCACCAACGGAGGTCCTGTTTGCACGTCTCCGTGATTATAATGTGGTGACTGAGAGGAAGTTCCTGATACGACCACTGGACCGACAGGAGCCACTGGGGAATCCTCATGTGCAATCTTGCTAAGGGGACCAGGAGAACGGTAGCCGACATGGAACCCAACAGTTGTAGGACCATCCTTGCTGGGGCTCGGCGTTTGAGGAGCAACGCTCGGACTTGAGATTGTAATGTTTCTATTCTCTCTGTAGGAAGATAGACCCGCATTTGCTTTGAGTCTATCTCTACCCCGATAAACCGTATATGCTGAGATGGCAGCAACACAGACTTTGCCCAATTGAAGGTGATTCCTAGGGAGGTGCCTAGAGATATAGTGGCTGCTAGGTTCTGTAATAGTAGATGCCTGGAGGTGGCAGTTAGGAGCCAGTTGTCTAGATACGGAAACACCTGGAATCCTAGACTCCTCAGGTGAGCAGTCACCACCTCCAAACATTTGGTGAACACCCTGGGGGCTGTGGTGAGACCAAAGGGCAGTGCGCAGAACTGGAAATGACTGTCTCCCAGGCTGAAGTGCAGATGTCTCCTGGACACCTGATCTATCAGAATGTGATAATAGGCATCCTTGAGATCTATGGAGCACATCCAAACACCTTTCTCCAGTAGCGGGAGAATGGATTGTAAGGTGACCATCCGGAACTTGGACTTCTTGACTGATCAATTCAGGTTGCTGAGATCCAGAATGGGCCTCAAGTCCCCGGTCTTTTTTGGCACCAAAAAGAATTTTGAGTAAGTCCCTAACCCGGTCTGGTCTACGGGGACCGGTTGGATGACTCCTTTTTGAAGCAGCTTTGAAATTTCGATGGCTGCAATATCCCGTTGACTGGGTGGCGGGTCCGGGATTTTCCTGGATGGTGGGGGGGGTGCCAAAAGGGGATGACGTAACCTCCAGCGATGATTCGGAGCACCCATTGGTCCTGAGTGATACTCTCCCAGGCCTTTAGGTGTCTCAAAAAACGACCCCCGACTGGCTCCAGAGCTGCGCAGTCGGGCAATCCTTCAGGGATGCTGAAAGGTTGAAGAGCCACGAAAGGAATCGCGGTCTCCAGTGTTGCGGGGGTCTCTGCCACCTCTGGGACGGCGTCTTCCTGAAAAATTTCCCCCTCCTCTGCCTCTAGAAGGGGGATCGTCCTGCTGTGAGGGGTAATTCTTCTGAGATTTACGGAACCACATTTTCCCTCCTCTTTTAGCCTTGGGATAAGGCCGAAAGGGAGAGGAAAACCGTGCCCCTACGGCAGCCAAAGTCTTACCCTCTTGTTCACAGTGGGTCAAGGTGTCCTTTACCTTGGGTCCAAACAAAGAGGACCCATCAAAGGGAGCGTCGGCAAAGGAAGACTTGAAGGCCTCCGCAAAATGACACAGACGGAGCCAGGCTTGTCTCCGTAGAGCAACACCCGTACCCGCTGCTCTACTCGCCCCCTCGGCTGCATACGAAATGAGCCTCATGGACGAGTTCAATATCGATGATAGAGTAGCCAACTGAGAGCTAACCGTCTGGGCCAACTGCTCAGGTAGGTTACCAGAGAGGGTATCTGAAAGTTCCTTGATCAGATCCCTCTGAAGTCTAGTGAAGTGCGTCAGGTAATTCAGAGACCTTAAGGTAAAGGCCGCTGAAGTAAGGGTGCACTTCCCGTACCGGTCCATGCTCCTAGACTCCTTATTAGGAGGATAGACGGATGTCGAAGCCTCTGCTACATCTTGCTGGGTAGCAGATGCCACCACCAAAGCATCTACAGCCACACCCTTGGTGAGAAATTCCTTTTCCGGGGGTGCTGACAAAAATTTGTTAGGGCGAGCAGGCACTGGTTCCACAGAATCTGGATGTTCCCACGCCCTTCGAGAGATCAAATCTAGGAGCTCATCGAAGGGCGGAGACACCCAGGAGGCAGAGGGCTGAGCCCCGAAGGCCTTGAGGAACACCGACTCATCAGAGGAAGGGGGTTTGGTCTGCCAGCCGCCTCGTTGTTTGAGGACTTCCAGGATGTCCACAAAGGAGACATCATCCGAGGACGACTTGGGGGACCCTTCCGCATCATCAAGATCGGTGTCCGAGGTGAGAGACTCGTCAGGGGAGTCGACGTGCTTCCTCTTGCACTGTTTCTTTCTTGGGGGTTCCTCTGAAGACTCTTCAGAGGGACCTCGAGGAAGAGGGGGACCCCCAAGGGGGGTGACCTTAGGCCCCAGGGCTCCGCTGTCTTGAGACAGGGGGACTACAAAGGAACCAGTCTCCGTGCCTAGGGAAGGTGCCGGGGAGACGGTGGAGGTAGCCAAAGAAGATTTGGCCAAAGCACTCCTCATGGCTCTAAAGGCTGGACCCCCAGAATCCTGGGAAGGTCCGACCCCCAAAGCCATAACAGCAGACGGCACTCCCGCAGCTGACGCACCAAGAGAGAGGCTCGGCACCGAAAACATCGGTCCCGAAGCGTCACCCCCGGGGCCGACCGAAGAGGTCCGTGTACCGAACTCCGACCCGAAGGCTGGAGTAGGAGTAAGGGTCAGAGCCAACCTGGATACCTCCATCGGCTCCACCAGCACTGACTCCAATGGTGCAGAGGCTGTTGGAGGAGGAACCAAGGCTAAAGGGTGGACCATCGGCTCCGATGCCAACTGGGCTGGAGCCGAAACTAACTTTTGGAAGACTGGAGACTGAAACAGCCTTTGGAGCACCCTGTCAATGTCCAAATCCGACATCTTGGAAGACCGGGATGAGATCGAATGGGTCCAAGTAGACTTCTCCACCAGCTCCGAAGGACTGGGGGACCGGCTCTGAATTGTCTCAATCAAAATCGGTGCCGAAGGAGACTCCATTGTAATTTCCCTCGGTGCTGAAGAGGTCTTCGGCGCCGAAGGGGAAGAGTCTGAGCAGGCAACTCTCATCGGCTCCGAAATCAGCGGAGCCGATGAAGGTGACCCGCCTCTTAAAGCTCCAGCCATCGGCTCCGAAGCCAGAGGAGTCAGGGCTGGAGGCATCGAGGCAGACCATTCCGCCCTCGGCTCCGAAGTCCGTGGAGCCGATGGAGAAGCCTGCCGAGATTTCTTGGTGGTCGGTTCCGACAGACTGGTCGGAGCTGATGATCTCTTTTTCTTTGAAGGAGAAGAAGAGGAAGATAAGGCCTCTTCAAAAGTAGGTTTGATAAGCCCTTTTAGAATCAATTTGTTTTTCCTCTCTTGGAGGACTCGAGAGGAAAAAGCGTGACACACGCTACAAGACTCCTGAAGGTGTTTGGGGCCTAAACAGTACACGCATAGAGAGTGATCATCCGTTATGGACATCTTGTAGTTGCATCTTGTACATTTTTTAAACCCTGAGGGTCTGTGCTCTTTAGACATAATTGCCAACAGTTAGCACTAACAGGAAAAAAATGTATCTAACCCAGTACAATTTCGAAATATTTCTCTTTACAGAAAAACAAGAGAAAGCCAACAAATAAATCAACAACAGGAGGGTCAAGAACCCTCTAACTAAAAATGGGTACTTGACCACCTCACTAAACTCACACAAAAAGGCTCACTCACGCGCGAGGGCAAGGCCCCTCTAACTTAAATGGAAACCTTACCCTGAAAGACAACTTTACCACAAAAATAAAATCAGTAAAACTCAATCATACACAGCGATAGCCGTTAAAACAGCTTTTGGTTAAATTTAAGAAAATTCCTGACAGAAAATTCTCAGAAAGAAAGCACTTAGCTCAGCCAAGCTCGAGACCACGTCTTTGCTTGTAAGCGGCAAACGAGATCTGGGGAATTGGTGGTGGTGCATCCTGGAATATAGAATAGCTCAGCCAATAAGAGACTTCGCTCTATAGTATAGCGTGCCGAGTCGGAGCCGAGGATCGGCTCTGAACCCATCAGTACAGAATGTAGGTGAGATAGGATCACATAACATCCTCAGTTTCTATTTCTTTACCTTCTCCATTACTAATCCTATTTCTAATTTTCGTCTTTGTTTTCTTATTTTTTTTGTATGGTAAAATTGTCCATATCTAAATGTCATTGTCTGTATTTCCCTTCAAATATCTTTGGTGCTGTTCTTTTTGCATTGATTAGTTTTGCTTTCTCATTTGCATAATTATTGTACCATATTAAATCTCTTCTTTTTTCCCACATCCATATTTCTTCTATAGATGTCTCCTGCTCCTCTTGTTTCCTCCTTACTTTGGGGAATAGTTGTTCCATCATGCTGTGATATGACCTGAATTAGACTTTCTACACTGAATCCTTCACTTTGCAAATATTCCATAACTTGAGCTTCTAGTTTTTAACTTCTACTTGACCAATCTTTTGTTCTACTTTCCCTCTTTGTGATCTGACTACTTTATTGTGAAATTTTCCATATCTGAATGCCTTTGCCTAGGCTTCTCTTCAAATATCTTTGGGGCTGCCTTTTTTGTGTTGATTAATTTGGCTTTCTCTTTTGCACAAATATTGTATCATATCATATGTCTTTCTTTTCCATGTCCATATTTCTTTTTTATACCTTTCAAATGTCTCTAAATTTTGTTCTTTAAATTTTTGCACTTTCTCAGTCACTTCTTTTTCCAAATGGCACAAGGTTTCTTGGTCTATACAGTGTTTTTCGTGGATCTGTTATATTAATGAACACAGATTTTTATTTGAAGCTTCTGACAGTTTTTCTTATGGAAGTATTTTTCTTTCCTCTACTTTCCTTTAATTTCTCTCATAATCATTTTGTATATCTTTTGTCTGGAAATTTTAGGATTTTTGCATAATAGTAACTATACATAATTTCTTTATTATCTTCAGTAGTCCACTCTGTCTTCTGTATGGCTCTTTTTTGGCATATCCGTTTTTGTAATTTTTGTGCACAGTGGGCAGGTGCTGATTGAATTACTGCCTTTTAACAAGTTATCAAGGCAAGTTCATAGATTCATAGGAGATTACTAGGCTAACAGAATAAGAGCCCTTACAAGCTTAGCTATTATACCACAATGTTTCCCATTGTATGGCCCATAGGAGCAAGAGGATAGCATGCGCTCATGCCTATGCTTTGAGTATCTTACAGATTGTTCCTCTCCATAAGGGACATAGATACTACCTCATGTGAAAATTTGTGATTTTCCATCCACTGATCCAAACTGTGTTTGAAAAAGGGCCAGGGAAGAGCTCTGCTTAACATGAATAGGAAGCCTGTTCCAAAGAAAGGACAATGTCTGAGACACCTACCTCTCTCTCCAACATGTTTTGTTTGAGTTATTGACTAGGTTTAGATCCCTCAGTCAGGTGACCATTGAGCTGTTTGATTTGTGGATGTGTAGTAACTCCATCAGGACTTGATTTTTGAGTGCCTTGTAGGTCATGCATAGGACACCCCTTGGTCAACAGAAGACAAGAGTAAAGGGATGAGGCTTTTAGTTTATTGCATAAGACATGTTCTTATCACCCTGTATTTTCTTTGTGAGGAACCTTTGAAGTCACTCCATCTGCTGCAAGTGCCCAGTTCAGTGCATGCCAAATGGAGCATTGTACTTGATTATTGGTGTAATATGGACTGCATACAATGTGACTCTCATTATATGGCCCTACCTTTCCCTATAAATGATGTTTAGAGTTGTCTACTACACGAGGGTCTGTGCTGTTAACGAGCAGCTTCCCATACTCAGAAATACAGCATTTAATTGCCTTCACCTCAGTTTGCTTATTGTATGACTTTGAGCAAGTCACTTAACCCAACAGTTTTTTGTGGCTTACCCCTGAAAAGGGACACTTTGTCCCATGGGTTTACCTGATTAAAATAGATAAATTACAAATACATATCCTTTCCTGCAGCTGATATCAACTGCCACCAGCTCATCCTCCTCATTTACCAGGTCTACTAGCCCCACCTTTGCGTCCATGCCATTGGGTTCTACCCAGCTGACACCCGGGGATGGTGAAGAGATTGAAGAGGGTAATGTAACATCATACTGCTGCTGGAGAGTACACTCTAACTACCCCTCCTTGTGGTAGTCTACTGGGTGACTGATGCCCTTAGAAGGCAACTATCCTTAACATACTGACAGAGCAGCTCAGAGGTTATGTAGTACAGAGCCATCCTGGCTTGAACACTGCTTATTTCTGTGAGCCTAGGACCCACCCCCCCTTGAATGAGTGAGTCAGTGTTGGCCACTCACTCTTATACCTTCTCTGTGGCCCCTGTTCTGCTAATTGAGCATGGATCATCTGGGACACAATAAGGTCTGCAATCCTGTATGCAACTGGGCTGCTTGTGTCCAGCATTCTTAAGCAAACAATTTTAGAGGTATTTGGGTCTATTTTAAGTGATATTTTTGATAGATTGTTGCAGATGTTAGTAATTAAATTATGGCAGGCATGTGAGTTTCAGAATTTCTGCTCTTTAGGAAATGAATGCTTCTGCAAATTCTGTTATTCTAGCAACATTCTAAATATATAAGTGAAACATCTAAATTCTGTTCCCAATCTTTGTGTCTTTATCTCTGAGATTTGAGCTAAGTGGTTGAATGGGCAGAAGTGACTTGCAGTGGGTTCCACTGCATGGTTCTCAAAGCAGCAAACTGAGATTTTCTGTGCCAGCAGAAAGATCGTTTTCTACATGGAAGCCAACCCTACTCTCCACAACATAGTGAGGAGTTCAGCAACCAGGAGGATCTCTGCGTACAGCAACTGATTATTTGTGTTGAGAGAACTCAGCTGAAGCAGTGTGAGTACTTTGTGAGTATGCCCTCAGCGATTCTTATATGAGGTGTGTCAGGCACAACCTACGGAAAGGAGATCAAATTATAATGGAGGGAGTATGTCCCTCAGTTGGACCAAAGGATGAGTTTGCAGACTACTGAAAGCAATACATAAATCTGGTCTATTCTGATACCTCTAAACTGTCCCTGAGTTTGAGGAATATTCCTGTTTTTACTTTTATATGACTACCATGTCTATCCTAAAGTATATATTTATTCTGGTAAATCACTGGGGATTACAATCCTCCAACTGATAATGCTAGACATTAAAGTTTCATACGTGCTGTCATCCAAAAAATGCATGTTGATGTTAAACCTGTTATTGTATTAACCTTTTCATAAATTACAGCAACATTTTTAAAATTGTTCCTGATTCCAGGTCTTTGTCCCCCAATATTTTGGCTTTCTCCAGAATTGTTGAGCAAAGAGGTTGGGAAGTATCCTACTCATTGTGCGATCACCATAACTCTCACTATAACATGCAGATTAAACAATGGATGACTGAAATGGATGGATGCAATATGGACAGGAAATGCAGCCATCTTTATTGATTCAATGTCATTACATTTTTGTAAAACTGATACTGGTGAAATGCACAATTTGACTCAGACATATGGATGGCTTATTTATTTATTATTTATTTATTTACATTTGTTTACTGGGGAATTCCAACTGGACACAGGTCCTTTTAAAGTGGAGGCCCAGGGAAAAAGCTCCACAGAACAATAAATGAGCAGCAGAGTACATGAAGAACAATTGAATATACATACAAGAGCAAATAGTACATACTGCAGCAGACATTAGTTATACATACGATATGGAACATAGTAATGAACAGATACACCATATCTAGCTAACGGCTAGGAATAAAGGTAGGATGTATATACAGATAGTACTAAGCTCAAACAGATACTGTTCTAAACTCATATACCTAAATCTATATACAAATATAGCACTTAACACAAGCAGATATAAAGGAGAAGCTCCACATGAAGGTCGAACAAGCCAGAAGGGCTAATGGGATGGAAGGGGAAGATAGAGGAGTACGAGAGGACACTGAGTGAGTAGTATACGTGGTAGTGAGAGGAAGCTAGGTGTGAGACAGTTGGGTATGTATTTGGTGATGAGATGAAGTGAGGTAGTTAAGCATGTTATAACAGAATATATAAGTTTATATACAAACCTATAAAGAATTGTACTTATTTACATGATTACTGTACAGATCCATGCAGTAACATTACTCTTTGCTGGCTATGTGATGCAGTTCACTAGAGCCCTGACTGTAACCCACGTGGTCAAGATTTGATTATTGCCTTACATACTGGATAATCCTGAAGCAGAAGGAGAATATTGAAGAAACATTGCTTGCTCAGTTCTCTGTGGATGAGGTGCATGTCTAAGTGGAGGATTTCAATTAACAACCCTCTGTTGAGGTCAGAAACCTAATGGAACCGTATACTTGGGAGAGGTCAAGGTTGCCTATGGAGTTATGTCATCTACATAATCAAGAGACATGCCCATGACACACAAGAAGCATAAGTACCCACAAAGTGCTTACTATGTATTACAGGTCTTGTACTGACATGCATTTTATAAAAAAGAACTATGAAATGTTAATAATTAGCATTATAATGACTGTAATTCATAGTGATTTATCACAGAAAAATCAAGTTTTACAAGGGATGGCAAGAACATGAGACAATATCAGAAATTTCTGCAAAATTGGGGAGAGATGAAATGCAGATAGACAACTGTAACTCACAAAACAATACAACAGGGTGGATATCGATATTTTCTGAATAATAACAAGTATGAAATACTAATGAGTAGCATTTTATAAGAAGGCAGAATATGAGGTAAAATTTGGGGTGTTCTGTATGCCTGGGGAGGACTACTGCTATGCCCTCTGCCAAAGGGAATGCACACACGCACACACACATACACACACACACACACACACTCACATACATACACACACGCATATTCTTACATAAATACACACGCACATATACACCCAAACACACACACGCGCACACACACACACAGACACACACACACACACGCACACACACACACACACACACACACTCACATACATACACAAACGCATATACTTACATACATACAGACGCATACACACACACACACACACACACACACACACACACACACACACACACACACACACACATACACACACACACACACACACACACACACACACACACACACACACACACACACATACATGCACACACATACATATACACACACACACACACACACACACACACACACACACACACACACACACACACACACACACACACACACACACACACACACACACACATCCATAGTAAACATTGCAACTGTTCAGTACTGTGCAGTAGTGGCTTTTTCTGGAGCTAGTGTTAGACTGCAGGCTTGTCCATTATTGGTCCATTTTGACTTTGACAGTCTCCAGGTAGTTTATCTGTCATTGACTTTACATTTGAGCCAATGAAAGAGAAGAAACTGGTGCTTTTGTATGTCAAAATGGAGCAGAATAGTGGGCTCAGTTTTTAAAAATTTGACTTTTATGAGGCCCATAATTTTCATTTGGTAATGCCTGGTCAGTGGAGTGTATGTCTACAAATTCAAGAGTTCATAGGTCAAAGTATTGTCTCTCCTTTTATAGTTCTCCTAGTCACGGTCAACATTTCTTCACCATTGCTGAAAATACCCTGCTGCTCTCTCTTTCTCTCAAGTCACCAGATATTTTGTCAGTAAATGTTTAAGTTGATCTGAAAGTCTTTCTTTGTGGAATGGCCAAAGTTCATTCAACTTTTGCACATTTACTTCAGTAACTGCTACAGCTGTCTCCTTCTAGTTTATCAATACCTGTCAGTCAAATCTTGAGACTAACATTCGAGGACTGCATAGAAAACCTCATCATCTAGCTTGATGGCCACCACCACTTCAGGTGTCCACATCATTACTTCCTAGACATAATACTGTCAGTAGTGCTGACCACCTTTTTGCCAAAGTTTTTCATATCACGATAGCTGTTGCAATGTAACATGGCCCAATCAGACTCTACATCCTCAACCCCTTTAGGTATATAATTGATAATTTTCTGGAGATGGGAGTTGAAATTTCCCTAGAAACATCAGTCAGGTGATCACATTGCACCCTCATATTACATTTTGTTCTCTCAGAACTGTCCAACAGCAGCAAGTCTGACCCACTGAATCTACACAGCATCAAATGCTAATAAGTTGATAACTCAGCACTTCTTTTGGCCCATATGTCTAGATCATATAGCCACACATCTTATGATATAAGTACAGAATCAGTTACTGACATTTGGCAAACAATACCCTGCTACCGAGTGTGCATATGAGCTTCCTTGTGTTGGAATATTATGTTTGTTATGGGCAGCTTATGAAGAGGATGAAAGCCCAAAAACAATTCACCACTTGAGTTGAAATCAAGCAAGCAAGCAATTCCAAGTAATAACACATCCCTGAGTATCTCGGACCATACACACTTGAATATCAAAGTCTCCTAATAGAAGTGCAGAATTCATAGGTGTTGCTGTGATGAGCACCTTACCCATACCTTGTAAGAAGGCTCAGCAGCAGGGATAGCTGTTAGGTGCATATAGACAAACAGCAGACAAAGATTTCATTTTATGCAGCTCACAGTTACATTTATGTAACCCTCCAATTAAGCAGCTCAAACTCTTGATGAATAGCTACCAACGAGGGGTATATGATTATCTCCACACTAATCTGAGACCTCTTCTGAGGATTCAGAGTAGAAGACAAAGCACCCTCCTTTAAGAAGTGTATTTCTGGAAAAGTGGTTTGTGTACACGTAAGATCTGCAACTCTGTCTATTACTCTTCAACCTCCTAAACAATGTCCAGCTCCTTCTATAAGACCCAAGCCTTAGTTTCCATTGCTAGACTTTAGTCCAGATTAATCCACCTCATTCCTATATACCTCTTTACTGGCAGTGTACTTGACCTCCACTCCAGACTGTAAGAGTGATGAAACCACACTGTAGATTTGCACAGTTTTTTCAGGCTCAGACATGCAATGTGGGTCACCATTCACCCAGGGGTCACTGGTGAACCTCACCTCCAGGTCTCTAACCAGAGGTATATCCCTGTATCCTTGTCAGTGGCAAGGTTCTACATTTCTTTAACTGGACTGTTACGGAGATAGGATCAAGTGTTTTATAAACACACTGTCACAAACAGTGCATTCACCTTAAGCACTTGTACTGTGGAATACGGCAGCATTATATGAATGGGTACAAAGAATACCTGATCACACACACACACACACACACACACACACACACACACACACACATATACCCACACCTACTGACAAAGCAGTGATTACAAAGTACCTGAGGTAGAAACTTGTATCCCAAGTACAGCAATTCTAAATATGTAAACCTCTAGGTTTTTAACATATCTCTTTCAGAAATAGCATTACAGATCAGAAAAAAATCTATAGGCCCAAAGAGATCTTTGATGGTCTCAGAAAAGAAGTTTCTAAGATCAATACTCAGAAATTGTTTGAATGTATTTCAAAATTCATATGAGGAGGACAGGTTTTGCTATCAAATCTTACATGGTCTTACTTATGTTAAACCTGTATAATAAAGCAAAAACATGCTGAGGAATTTAATGACATAGGCTCAGAAATACAACTTTGCCTCAGTGACCAGAAAGAAATGTCTTATTTGGAATCACATAGCAATTTTGAAAAGCTTATCCTCCTCTTTTCATTGGAAGATTTTTGCTGCAAGGTCTTTCTTGTGATATACATGTATCCCTACAAGAGATTTTATTTATGTTGCCAAAGAGATTTAGATCTTTTGAGTGAGTGTTTATGCCCCCATTGGATTTGTATGAACAGAAGGTCTGATAGGATAGGATCTGCTGAGGCCATCTCTGTACATGAGGCAGACATTGCCTGACAGTAGCCTGTATGACACCAAGAAGAGTACACAGCATTGAGATGAACTGCACAGCTTTTGGGATTTAGGATCTTGATTTTCTTACTAAGAAAGTACTGTGGTCTTTCAAGTTGTGTCAAATGTTTGGACACGTGCATCTTAAAAGAGACATTATCCTCAATGAGTGGCCTAATGACTGGAATACAGTGGCATGATCACATCCCTAAACTTGGAAACTATACCCTTAACAATAAGCTTTACAACGAGAAAGCACTTTCCTACAATAGTGGGCACATGATGATTAAGGGCAGTTTATTATCTACATAGCTTCTCAGGTCCCTAACTAGAGGATCAAGTTTTATGGGAGAGTTGCCAATATGATAGTTACAAGGAATGTTTAGCTTTCTGCAGGGAACTATTATACATTTCTTTAAATTCCGTTTTAATTCATGATTTTCACACAAGTTATTAGTTTAGGAAAACCTGCCTTGCACGTTTTTTGTGTCCTCTGGACAGTTTACGATGGCACCAACTTTGCAGTCATCCACAGACTTGGTCAGCTGTAAATCATTTACAAGAGCTTTGACCTGTAAGAAGTAAATGGCAAAGAGGAGAGGCCCAAGGACTTAACCCAGGGGTTCACTACTAGAGATAGGTCATTTGGAGGAGGTATAGCAGCCATCCTTAATTTTCTTGGTTCTATTTTTAAGCCATTTTCATATCCAGCAAGTTACTCAAGGATTTACATTTAGCTGGTATAGTTTATTGACAACACCTGAGTATGGGATAGTATTTAATGTATTTGAAAGGTGCAGGTATACTGTTTATACTGATATGCATGCAGCCATTGCTTCAGTAATCTTTCTGAAGAAGTCAGCCATGATAAGTAGGCAGTATCTGCTCTTAACAAATCCGAACTGTCTTTAGGTGAGTGTTTGTAGGTTACTTATGTCCTTATTTATTAATTCCATAAAGATCCTTTCCATAGTTCTTCAGAGGAGGATGATGAGACTTACAAATCTATAATTTCCTAGGTCTGTTGATACCCCGCCTTTGTGCAAGATGGTGGCAGTTGCAATCCTCCACTCATTCTGCACAAAGACTGTTTGAAGGCTGACACCGAGCATCGGATCTGACTTGTTCACTGGAGATTTGAGGGGTGTAGATGTGGGTATAGGATCTGAGAATGTGGAAGAGTGGGATGAATGTGCAGCTACATTTATCTGCTACTAGATTGGCTGTGTCCTCTGTGTCCAAGTATGTGATATCATTTACTGCTTGTGTGAGACTGCATTGGATTTTGCATTACATTTTTTCCATTTAAAGTTTGGATACTTTCATTTTTAATTTATTACAAGGTGTTTATTTTCAATTTTGTTTTACCCTATTTTTTAAAAACCTCTTGGTTAGGGTCAATTAAAAAATCCTTTTCTATTCAATGATGAAAAGGAAATTCGATTTTGCTATTTAGTATGAGGAGTTAAGAAAAATTATTTCTTATTAATTTCATTTCCATTTGTCTGTATTCTTATTAAGCTACAAGTGCTGTAACACACAAGTCATACAACTCCATCCAAATAAAACCATAAAACATAACTGAGTGTGAGCTGTTCTTTGTCTAAAAGATTCTGGAGGGTTACTGCAGTACCGACCTGATAAGACAAGCTACAACATTTTTGTAACCTGCATAATCTCACACAGCATATTCCAGTAACAGCACCTGCTCTACTAACACCACAAAGCAGAGACAGCATACACAAATAAAAAAGCAGACATCCCCATATGGGAGTCAGGACAATAACACAGACAGGCACATCCCTAGTAGATCAGATGCACAAGTCTTTGCATATGGCAAGTCCAAAATCTAAAAAAATTGTGTGGGCAAACCAGCAAAATGTGAAGTGTGGAACACAGAATACTGATCATAAGCAACAGGATAAGACATGTTTTACAGGAAAAATATTAGATTAGCTATACAGATGTAATACGCCAAGCAAATGAAAACATGTACTGTGCAGACTATGTCACAGCCATAGAAAAGGCACAGAAGGATCAGCTCATTGCCATATGGTCTTTCTATTTTAATATGATATGAAGTAGAAGGATTACTTCCAATGGCACTGAGGGCTGCCAGATGTTCTGTACATTTTTCTTAGTAAAAATGTGCATAATAAGTGCCTTGAAGGAAAATGTATGTTGCATTGTTGACAGTGAGATGGGGAAATCTCATCAATAGCTGCTGTTTATGCTACTGCTATTAAGACACTACACATTCTTGGCTGTAATGTATCCAGGGTAGATATTGTAACAAGATAAAGGATGGGTATGAGTAATATAAATAATATTTCTAATACTTTATTGGAATACTTAAACTACTTACCTACTTGTAAGTAGCACAACCAAATTGCCATTCCATCACTGCTCCTCTATGAACACGTAAATTTGCTTATCTCCACTAATACAACATTTTAATATATTTCAGCTGTGCAGTGGTACAGTGATTAATGCTGTTGCCTCACAATAAAAGATTCCCTGGCTCAATTCTTGACTGGAATGCATTCTGTGTGGCATCCCCAAGTCCTCCCTGTCATCACATGGGTTTCCTGGGTGCTCCAGTTTCCTCCTACATTCCAAAGACATGCATCTGGAGTGTTTCTCCCCAGCCCTACACTGAAAATATGTTCTGTCCTAGTTGGACTTTTCTGGTCCACAAATGCTAAATAAATAAATAAATACATTTCTTCTATTACTCCTACCTGTCTTATATACTACTCTGCTATTTGTAAACTCTCAATACAGTGTTTGTATATTAATGTTTGTGAACATCAATACAAATTTTATTAAACTGACTACTACACTATGCATTCACTAAAACAGCATTATAAAATCTGTTATTGTAAATACTGTTTGCATTAAATGTATTACTTTGGAGCTTTTCTCACCGGGCTTTCACTGAAAAAGAGTGCCTGTGTCAGACATTCCTGATAAATAAAAGTCACTAAATAAATAAATATAGTATTGTGATATGGGGCTGTTAGATAGCTATACAAAAAGGTATTGATTATGTAACATGTACAACAAAATAAAACATTTTCTTCTGCTTTCATACAGGTGGAAGTACCTATCAATGTTCTTAATTTAGGCTGCAGATAAGAGAAACTTCTTTTTTCCTCTTAACAATTAGTCTTACACAGACGCGCCAGTCTAAGAGTATGATGACAGTGTGCCATGCATATTAATGAGGGCGCACTGCCTCAACTCTAAAGTTTACACGGAGCGTGGACGAGTGTAGGGGGCGTGTCAGACTGCCGAGCAGTCCAAAAATCCATGCCCCTGCAATGAAGAAATGCTGCAATTTCAAGTTACATGAGTGACTCCGCTGACATGTGCACAATGTAACACTACAATCCCCCATATGTTAAACAACTGACAAAATCAAAAATAGAAAGAGTTTTTTAATTTTTTTTTAATGTCATCCGATATAGCTGCCCGTATTTGCAAGTGTTTGTGTGGGTTTGCCCATTGCTTAGCTACAGTTAGCAGCTTAGACACCAGAAGAGGATAATATGAAAAATATATGTAAATTCAGCAAAATAGCGATAGTGTAGTGGTTAGAGCCTTTGCTCAAAGAGGAGGCGTTCCCAGTTCGAGTCCCACTACTGCACGTTCCATTTTCTGTTGGAAATCTGTATACAAAAATATTTCCTCACATTTTTTATGTATAAGTTTTGTAAAAAGCATTGAAATGTTAAATGTAGTAGTGAACAAATTATATATATATATATATATATATATATATATATATATATATATATATATATATATATGGATTCACTTCAGAAGATCGAATTTCAAATCGAACTACAAATAACTGAACAAAAGCTCGAAGCTCGAAACTCGAACTTCTGAAGGGAAACCATTAAAGCAAAAAAAAACCACAAGCTTCGCTTTTGCAGGGCTTCACCCCTGCACCCCCCCATGTGGGGGGCTGTGCCCCCCACACACCCCTACTTAAATATACCAACTCCAAGATCGCGCTACAGTGGGGAGATGGGAAATCTCCCGTCTTGCGCTGTATGCGGAAGCACAAACGGGAGATTTCTTTACTTCCTGCCAACACCACGAACAAAATACATGACGCACACAAGGCATGCAACAATACTTGCCTCTGTGTGCACGTAATGTATTCAGGTAAGTAAAGTGTTATTTTGGAACACTACACACATTCGATTTATTAAAATCTCGATCATATGGTCTCGACCATATGCAAATCGAGATTTTAATAATTAGATTATGTGAAGTGTTCCCATATATATATATATATATATATATATATATATATATATATGAAGGTGAAATGGTTATGCATTCTGAGGCATGAGTACCCTATTTTAAGCAATATAAAGTACTACTAAGCACATTTTACCAGTATTGAGTGTATTTAAATCCAATTGCTCTTAGCTGTGCACCGTGTTAACCAATGCAATGTCTTTGTGCATAGCTGCGCACCGCGCTAACCAATGCAACAACAATGTATTTGCACATAGCTGCACACTGCGCTAACCAGCACAACGTCAAGCAACGTTGGGCAAAGGCGGGCAAAGTTGAGCAAAGTCGGTTAAACCTGGCCACACCTCCTTTAATGTACCTTAACCAGTCAGGTCTGCCCAGCAGGAAAATAAAAAGCAGTGGCAGGGCTCAAAATCAGGATACTGTGCATTATAGTCACAGTACTTAACCACTAAGCCATGACAGCATTTCATAAACATGCACTTTCAACAGACACATATCTATCAAAGGAATTTTAAACATTGCCAACATCAGCTAAGCAGGCGTGCCTACATCTGAGTTTTTCCAAAAGTGGCCAATCACAAATAAGTGTGGGAAATGAGGCATATTTAAGCTCCACAGGTGGGAATACTTGCTATAACTGGTTGTAACTTCGTTTTGCAGTCAGCATGGCTGGTGGTGGAGAAGACACTTGATTTAGAGTGTAATGCTGGGGCATTGAGGAGTCCAAAGTAATGGTTTGGCTCCTTGTCCACAATCATGAGGAAAGACTCATGCGGGGCCAGTATCAGGGTACCCAATATAAAACAGAGGCCTGGAACAGTCTTGCCCATGATCTCACCAGTGCCACTGGTGTTCCTCGGACTGGTGAGCAGGTCAGGCACCATTATTCTGACCTGAAGCAACGTAGGGAGGATCAACTGGACCAGTGGATCCAGGAGTCCTGTGCGATGCTTAATGCCCCAGTACTGAGTAAGTAGCCATTGTATTAAGTAGTTAAGAGTTGCTATGCTTGCCTATACTATGGATAGGTATGTCTCAATATCACTGCATTTACTTCACAGCTGAAGGTGTCTGGGCTATGAACCAGCAAGCCCATGAAGATAGGCTGCAAAGGCTGTGTCATCAGGCAGGTTAGTAATTATTCTGCATGTACTGTTATATAAAATAAATGAAAGAGCCTTCAAAAAGTGTTTTAACCCAATAAATAAAGGTATAATAATCCTTTAATAAATGTATAATTCCTGGAGTGCATCTGTGTCATTTTCTTTGATATGATGTTGTACTGTTGCATTCTACAAATACTAGTGTTGTATTAAGCAGTGTCAACCCACACTTGGGTAGGCCCATATAATGTGGATGAAGGGAGTGCCAGTAACTTTTATGCATATTTATAGCCCTCAACTGTTGGTTCATGCCCAGCATGTACAGGTTAATCTGGCACATGAGTAGCTTGGTATTTTGTTCCCCAGAAATGTCAGTGTGCTGCCAGAAATGTAGGGAGCTGTTAACATATAACTGATACTTTCACCTGAACATATCTAGATAATTATATGAAAGTAGAGCTGTCAGTGTACTATCTTAGCAGTAGTGTGTGTGAGCAACTCTCAAAATAAGTTGCAGTAACATCTGCATCTTGGACAGTTTGTATGTAAGATACAGCTCATGTATATAATGATCTAGCAAAATCCAATTGCACAATATAAGGACATTGGGTAGTGTAATAATACATGTAAGGGACATATAAGTGCAGTTAATAGGAATGTAGTGAAAACTAGAAGGATATATAAGTTGTTAATTGAGCTATCTTTTTCCACCCTACTGTATGTGCATAAAAAATGCAATTCCACACCTCAATTGGTATGTCTAATCTCAAAACATTTGTTGGGACATATGTCCTATTGGTTTATAAATATTTGCATTTATTTCTATGCATGTGCCCTGTTAAAATACCACAATATTGGTGGCCTGTTGTTCAATTCAACCTGCATGCTGTTGTAATGTCCACTATTGTTCTATATATGCATGTGTTATGCTTGCTTTTCAACTGTTGAAAATCTGGTGTGTTGGGTTAATGGGAATACTTCTGCATGCTGTTATAACTAATTGGGAATGCTGTTGACTGTTACTAATCCATATCTTTATTAAACTCTCCAAAACATAGTTCATATGAGAAGGCCGGTCCCAGTGGACCCAACTGTCTCACCTCAGCTGGCCATGGCACCTGGCACCAGCAGATCTAGTGCCCAACCTGGGACCTCCTCCTCCATTGACCCTGTACCACCTTCAGTTGGAAGCGCTGAAGGAGATGGGGCTCAGCCACCCCGCGTGCAAGTGTGGGTGGAGGAGGGGCACCTATCACCCTTCAAATGGTCCGGGCTGTGGTGCATAGAGAGATTGAACATTCTGTTGCAGAACCTCTATGCCAGCTTGAGGCCCAAGTTGCGCAACTCCTAGTTCAGCTTGCCCCTCCTACACAGCCCCCAGCACAGCCACCCTCTGGGCTGTAAAGGTGCAGTGGTGACTGCCCATGGGTGGGGACCTTAGTCCCACTGTTTCCATCTGGGGGCTCATGGGCTTGTGATTTCCAAACATCCCTCCCCGTCAAAGGTGTTCACCCACCACATGTGTCATATACCACCCCTGTATGCATCTTGCTTGTCTTGCCTGTTTACCTCCCCAACCTACCTCCCCAAATATACCTACTTCCCCTACCCCACATTCCACTCTCACCTGAAAAAAAGGGCAATCTGCTCCAAAAAAAAAAAATTACGCCCCATACATAGCTGCCCATTTTGCACACATGTCCACTGGACACATACAATGTTATTTCATTGGAATTACACCATACTTTGTTGTCCTCTCCCCTTTTTCAGGGGTTGAAGGGTTCATATCTACTTCCAAATTTATTGCATATGCACAGCTGTTGCTGTTGAAGAAATGGTCAGGTATGGACCTTACCTACATCTGTCCTGCACATCCTGAGCTATTTTCCATACTGCCTTTCCCTCTTTGTGCCCCTTTTTCACCACTTTCCTATCTCCCCATTCTTCTTTTCTTTCAAAGAAATGAGTGTGGGGGTTAGCGGGAGTAAGCACTATTAAGCAATAGTTAGTGGGTTTGCACGAGTTTGCGCTTGTTTGCACTTGGCTAAGCAATGAGCAGTATTGCGCAAAACCGCTCAAACCCACTTACAACTGCTTAAAAGTGCCTTAGTCACTCTGTATGTGAGGGCCCTTGTTCTGCTCAGGAGCAAAATAAAACACCTCTGTAAATCTCAAACCCCAGACCTTGCACACACTACACAACATGAAGTACCACTAAGCCACGGTAGATATACATCCAGCTTGTGCTTAAATAAATATATCATGCATCAGAATGAGTGAATTTAAAGGGAAATAGGAATACCATACCACACAACTTGTTCTGTGGATGTTGACCAACAGTTGTTGTGGGATTACATTACATGACTGTGATAAGAGAAGCAGCCATTCTAGCAGGAAATAATGTTACATCATCAATTTACAACCCCGCACAGTATCACAGCAGGACAAACACTGGCATATCTGTTTAGGGCAGAGGCCATACCTCCCAACAGTCCCTAATTTTCAGGGTTGTCCCTGATTTTGAAACAAATTTTAGCTCTGTCCTTCTGAATCCCTCCGAAAACTACTGACTTTGGCCAGAAAGGTGGTGAATTACACTTAATGAATAATGACAATAATTAAGAGTTAGACACTTCTTTTACTTCAGAAAAGATGTATTAATTCATATGCTCTGATTCTCTCAGTGTCTCAACTTAATGGCACTAATATTTTAAAGGTGTCCCTGATTGTCCCTGACTTTTTCTTGACTTTTCCCTGAGTCTGTTCAAATATGTACCTGAGTGGTTGAGAGGTCTGGCAGAGGCAGAAACACAGAGGCATGTCAGTCTTTCTGCTGTTACACATTGTGCAAATAGCTTTGGAAGGACTTTTGGAAGCATACCCTTATGCATGAATACAATACTGAAATACAAATGGATGTAGCCATGTACTGGTAGTAACCAATTGTAAGAATGCCATTGCTCTGTTGCTGAAAAGACCTGTGTGGTGCACAGACAAAAAAATAACAGGCTATTCTCTGGCTATCATGTGGATAGGTCCACAGTTGGGAGTTACGCAGACAGACTACTTGCCTTGATAAACTAATATGTACACAGCAACCCTGTAAGTCCAGCAAGATAAAATCCACACAATACTACTTACGCTCTCTGTACTTCTGCACCCCTATCCAAATGTAGAATATACCTGTGTGTGCAGGGTCTACCAAGGATGTAGGTAAGCATACTCACAGAACTGATATGTGTCCAGTTTTTCTGAGCAGCTTGTGCTAATGTTAACACTAAAAAAATCACAAACTGTTTAGAACTGAGTAAATAAATATTCACAATATAGCAGTTCACAAACAATTCTTGTGCCAAAGGAATACATCTCAATAACTAGCTTTGCATGGCAGTTAATTGTAACAGTTGAAAAGAAAGTACATCTTTCCATGTATCTTGGGGTAGTATTTTGAGGGGTGAGTACATTTCTACACTGACATGTGGGTACCGGAAGCAGCAACATTAGGTCTGAGTACAAAATGTAAATTTATGGCTACACCCCTGGCTTCTGATATAAGAACTATACCAACTGTCTGTCTTAAACAATGATGTCCAGAGCAAACAAGGATGATCTCCATCTTGGAAAGCTGAAAGGGCCACGCCTACATGAGTCAGCAATTTATAGTACTGGGTTGCTATGACAGTGATTACTGCAATTACTACACAGCAGGCTGCATGCAATTAGCAAATGGTGGCCACTAATTGGTGCAGAGGCCATCATTTGCTCATGTGCAAAGTCCTACAAAAGCAGGCTGCAATATCTGCCAACAAACTCACTCACTCTATTACAGAGACTGACAGAGAGAGAAACAGAGAGAGAGAGAGAGAGAGAGAGACAGAGAAAAGGAAAAATAAATATTTCCAAATCATACAAAGGAAAGGTATGTGGCACATATGTATTTACTGGCATGTAGTAGATGTTATTGAAGAATAGTCTACATAATGTGAACCATTCATATGTGGCAGCAGTACTTCTTTATGCACAGATGTTCTGCTTAACTACTGCTATGGACAATACTGTGTGTACCTGTGGGCAGTGGGACACACTTGTGAAATGTGTAGCTCAGCATTAAATGCCAAAAATCTGATCCGTGTTATCTGTGTTCTGTACAGTAGTGTGGCCAATGGCTGTTGGGGGGATTAGCGCTGACATTATATAAACATGGGTGTGACAAAACAACACATGCATGATAGTCATATTAAAGTGTAGCTTAGCATTGGCAACTGCTGTAGCAGTCTAGTATGCTCATCTAGCATCTGCTGCCATATATACCCCCCCCAATATTAGTGTGTGTTCGTATGTGACACCTGTTTGTGTTGCAGCAAGGCCCAACAGTTCAGCTGTGAGGTCCAGGGACATGCAACAGTGTAGACCTTGTGTGTGTATGCCACACACATACGGAGAAATATATATGTGTGTCATATATATTCACATCTGTATATGTTTATAGAGCAGGGGACATATTGCAATTGTTTGTGAAGGGGAGATATATATATGTTGTTGAAGGTTAGTATGCGCATATTTGTACGTAGGTTTTAGTGTGTGACAAACAACACAGCATACAGTGCTGGTATATGACATGTGGTGGTTAAACTCTGTGGGTGGTTTGTTCAGTTTGCAATGTTGAAGCCAGTAAGGCCTGCTAAAGCTACCTGGGCTGTGAACACCTTCAATGTATTTATCCCAAGACTGTGGGATTTTATTACATTTTATTACTGTACACCTTACATCCTTTGTATAATTGATATTCTCACTAAAAAAGGTGAAATGTATATGTGCCTACGTATATATGTATATGTAGACCAATCGATGTGTATATGTATACATATATATATATATATATATATATATATATATATAGTTATATATACTCATACACACCTACATCTGCTTGTTGCAATAGATTCTCTGTACTGTTGACTGACTGTGATGGTCAATATGTTTGTGAATACGTCAAAGATATGTATCTGTGGGATAGCTTAGTGGGAAACTGTTTATGTCATGGTATTATGGGTCCTTGCTTTGATCCTAGCAAAAGCTGTCTATTCTGTTGCTAGGCAGAACAAGCGCTATTGCATACAGTGTGATTAAGTCCCTTGGTTTTAACTAGGGTGTGTCATTGGAGGCTAAAGCACTACATCTATGATTATTGATTGGTACCAATGTTGAATGCAAATCCTGTGTGTACTGTAGTACTACTTGAAGCTCTGGGCCTGTACAGCAAAGTATTGTGTATGTCTACATTGCTTGCATCCACTGTTTTGTGTGGTTCCTGTATTCATCACAGATTACATTTCTCAAGATTAAGGTCGTGTAAGTACTGACACACAGTACTGTATAGTACACGCTGAAAGCTTATCTGGGTTGTCATACCTTTGTGTCCTGTAATTATGTCTGATGTGTGTGTGGGTATGTCTGTAACATGTCCTTTGACATATGTGTGGTAAAACATATAACTGCCTATCTAGCAACATTCATAGTGTACTACAGCAGTATGTGACCTATATTCCCAATTGTGCACATATTTTGGCCACAGGTTTGCCATTGACAAGTTGTGTGGTATAATAGTAATACATTTACTGGACCTTACACTGATTGTGATGGATGATATATTTCTTTACACATCAGCTTGATGTTTATCTGCTGTGGCTAGGTGGTGCATCGTGTTGCATGCAATGTGCCAGATACTCTTGTATAGTCTTATATAGTGATTTTATGTTGTTGCTGTGCAGAACATGGTTCATTAGATAGAGAGTGAGCAAGGCACTTTTAAGCAGTTGTGGGGTTAGCAGTGATAAGTGGCAGTTACAGTGTTTCACTCTCGGTTAGCTTATAGGTTGCTATATATGGCAGTTCAGTGATATCTGTACTGTATAATGTTAAATGTGCCATATGACTTGCTCAGACATATTTTTGTATTTATGTCTTCCAGGGATCATGGCCCATCGCAGGAACCCCAGTTACAGCAGTGCTGAAGATGATATCATTACTAGCAGTATGATTCAGCACTACCGTCTATGTTCTCACGAACCAGCCAGGACCAGCAGGAGCATACTGCAATGTGGCAAGATGTTGTCTGCAGGGTCAATGAGATAGGCCTGCATAACTGGACATATAAGCAGGTATGCCACCACTGCAGTGATCTTCTCAGACATGTCCATCAGCATGCTGCTGATGTGCTTAGACAAAAGTTTGCAACATGAGATGGTGTTAATATCCATCCCCCCTCACCAGAGTGGAGGAGCTGCTCCTGAGCCTGGTGGCACATGCCCAACAACAGTAGCAGACATACACCATGATGGAGGTTGGAGCCACCCAGCAAGCACACATGGAACATGCAGGTAACATGGCATGTCTGTAGACTACTGTTATCTGTGTTGGTAGATCATGCATATGTGAGATGTGGAGTGTGTTATTCAAAGATATGGAGCCTGTTGTTGTGCAATACTGATCATTTGGAACATAATCTGTAGCCCTGTGAATGTAAACTGTTGTTGTACTGTAAGATTGCAAACACACAGTAGCAATGCCACAGTTGTGGCCACTGACAATCTGTCTCATCTCTATGTAGGTCCCTCTGGGGTGACATCAAGGCAGCGGACAGATGCTGGTGAGTGTGTTCTACATTTATTATTGTAAATAAAAAGTGCATGTCATAGTTAAGGTGTAGGCCATGCACACATGTAACACACCTACCCATAATGCATGCTGTGCATGTTTGGTGTAAGAGCACACACATCTCACTAATGTGATTAGCTGCCTCAAACATATGCAATACCTAGACCATTTCAAGCAAATGTGGCTACACTGTAGTGACCATTGGATAGGCACAGTTGATACTCAACAGGCACATAACATACACATCTGTGTCATACACATAGCATTTTAACATGCTACACATAAAGGATTCCCAAACCTTCTGTAAAGACACACTCCAGTATCCAAAATCTTATCCACACATTACACATAATATAACTGAGGGTGGAGGCCTATCATGGGGCATTTAAACACTCTGCAACACACTACACATTCATGACAGGGAATGCTCCTTATTGGCCTCCTTACAGACTCACGTAACAACTGGTTGTGAAACGGTGAATTTAGCCAAGGTAGTACAGTTCCGGCACAGCATGATTAGTGCTATTTTGGGAAACATTTGTAGCCTTGGGTGACCACCTGATGCTTCATGATGATGGCCTATGGTACTATACCCCATCCAGTTATTGTAACCACAGTACTACACATAGCTTTATTTGCTATACACCTTAATGTTGCGTGTGTGCACACATATGCACCACTAAACAGTATGCATACCAATCACCATTTGCACAACTGACACATATATATCTTGTGATGCTATTGAGTGGCTAGGTCATATGACACACATTGGGTATGTGTAGTGTTTAAATATGCAGTTGTGTTTTAGCATGCCATGTCATGGATAAGACTGACATGTCCACAATATGATCTACACTCACCAGAAGTACCGTACATTGGGTATGTGGCCCGAATGGTATTCCATCAATTATCCATGCACCACTGATGATGTGTGAATACTCATCATGCATGTGCTAAAAATGTGTCCACAATTATTTGCTAAAGACACAGAGGCTTTAATCAGCATTGGATACCTATCTGACACACAGATACACATCCAGCAATGGTATGTTCACCTGTGAGTTATGGTGCACAGTACATTACAGGGTTATGAATACCTGCACAGCAATGTTGTGTCCATGTATGCATTGTATTCCAGGGGGAGGACCATCACCTAATAACAAAACACATGCATCAAAGCCATGTATACTGTTAGTAACAAGACTGACTACACTTGCACTGCATGCTGTTGAGTAACACATGTCCTCCATGCTGACATGTGTGATATGACTGTTTTGCTTGTGATACTGTACCCCACCATCACCTGCTATTGCGTATGCTCTGTGATTGCTGGTGTTGTGTGTGTTTGCTTTAGGGAGGATTGTATTTTTATGTGTGTGCATGTGTGCATGCGTGCATGTGCACATGTGCGCATGTGTGCATGTGTGCATGTGCGCATGTGGTCTGAAGTAATGTTCAGGTCTTAAAGTGTGTTTCCTGTTTTCCTTTCACAGGTGCCGAGGTGGGGCTGGTTCAGTACAGCAGAAAACCTGATGTCACTGAGACAGACAGTGATGATGAGGATAGGTGTGTTGAGGCACAGGCAGGTTTGTCAGGGTCTGTTGTTGGGCCATCAATTGACAGTACACAAGTCTCCACCCCTTCCATGCACACAGTCATACTGCCTGTACATCCATCATCACCATTGCCCTTAGCTGAGGGACAGTGTACGGCTGGCACTGGCCAGGACAGTGTGGTATCTATGGCACATGTATCAGGACACAGCAGCCATAGCCAGATGTCTGGAACTGTACCACATAGGCAGATGCCCAGGGGTTCTCTTCAGAGCACTACTGGTCATCATGCCCCTGGCAGACGTGCCACACCTCTTTCTACCACACGCATGTTCCAGGCTGTCATGGAGGCACAGACATGAATGGAGTGTTACACCAGACATGGGCTAAGGGCACAGAGGGTGTATTACACCTCTGTAAATGAAAGTATGCATGACCTAGCAGGTGCCATACATAACTACACTGAGGTCACTGATAGATGTTGGGGTGAGACATTGGATGTCCTCCACAATGTCTTGTCCATGTGTCAGGATAGTGCGGGATGGTTGAGACATCAACGCGGATGTATGCCAGCAACATCAGCAGCTGGAGGTCACCGTGGATGTCCAGCAAGTCACAGCCGCTCCCGTAGTGCCAGTACCAGCCCCAGCACTGTTGGGGGTGCTGTCCATAGACCATCCTAGTAGACCACGTGCACGTGGCTCTGGCCAGTCTCAGCAGGGAACTGGATCCAGTGGACATTTGTCAACCTCGGATAGTACCCAATCTGGATTAGTACCTGATACTGTCTGTAGTACCCCTGCCAGGCACAGGTTCCGTATCCATGGCCAGAGATGGTGATCTGTAAAGCTTGCCAGGTACAGTCAGTAGCTGTCTCACAAATCCCCGTATATGGCAGCCACATGGTGGAACTGTGTGCATGCAGACACACACACATAAACCAGAAACCAAGGGCAAATACATACCCTCACACATTACATCAACATTGGCCCATAACAGTACTCATGGCCCTCACACACACACTCACACACGCATGTTGATTGTATGGCTCAATGTAGGCCTCTGGTAAACCAACAACACACCCTGTGCATATGATGAAACCTGTGCCACCTCCTGTCATCTGTAACATTGAGGCAGGAACAGGCTAAAATGGTGCTGATGCACAGGGTGATTTTAATAAAGTATAGAAATGGTTGGATGTGTAGCATGTTGTCAGCAGTAAAGTGTAATGATATCCCTGAAGTTGTAGCTGAGCAGGCATGATGCATTAAAGCTGCAATTAGCAATGTTGTATTGTTTTCACCGGTGTTTATTCCAATTGTGTTTTGTTTGCCCATGTGCCACTTGGCTGATGTGTGTAGTTGTGTCAGCATGTGTTATACAGTGGACAGTAAGTGTGGGGTGTGTGCAACACACGTTTGCAGGTGTCCATTTGTGAACATGGTGGAGGTGCACTGTCTGCATGTACATGCATATTGGACACATGGGCAGGGTGACATGCTCTTTATTGGCCAGTGTTAACACTCCATAGTTTCTTTTGGTGGCCAGTATGCATTGTACTACACACATTTTGGAACTTGAGTACGCATGTGTGTGTATGACACGGGTTGACACTGTGCTGTGGGTGATGTTGTTGCTATCTGTCATTGGTTTGCACTACTAAGGTTAACACTGTCCCAGATGCATAATCCTTTAATAATGCACACTGTTCACCTACAGGGTTGCATGGACCATACTATCACAAACACAAGAAATTCTCACTTATACAATAAAAGTGCATTAGTCTCATGGACCCCTGCCATAAACTAAATATATAATAGAAGGTGTGAAGCTGTACCAAAAAAGAGTTACATACCAAGAAGGGATAACCTCTCTGGTCAGTATCATTGAGAAAATACAATCCCTCAATAAACATACAAGGCAAGCTTCAAAATACAAAATGGTAAGGATTCCAAAGACAACACTAAAGCTTTCTTTAGTGTTGTGTATAATCTACAGGGGAAATCGCAGATCAGGTCACAGTTAATGTAAATGGTCACAAAGTGCACTTATCTGACTGACATTACCAATTTCTTGTCAGACAGTTTGAATGCAGATTTCACCACCCTGTCATTACACAAGGGCCACATTTCCAGACCTGAAGAATGTAAAACCTGATGATTCACAGACACTCTAGTTAAAACATCTCTTTACCAAAGTCCAAACCACAGTGGCAATAGTACTGGACAGTGTCCCTGGCTATGTCATACACAAGCTGACATATGAAGTCACCACTCACCTAAACACTCTGTCCAGATGCAACCTCTATACAGGTTATATACTTGTGGAATGATGCATGGTAGTGGTGTTCACAGTCCACAAGGGTTGAGCTATGTCTTCTTCTTCTCCTTTCGGATGCTCCCATTAGTGGTCGCCACAGTAGCTCATCTGTTTCCATTTCTTCCTGCTGTCTGCATCTTGCACTGTCACACCATCCACCTGCATGTCCTCTCTCACCACAGCCATAAACCTCATCTTAGGCATTCCTTTTTTTCTTGTTACCTGGCGGCTTCATCCTTAGCATCTATTTAACAATATACTCTGCATCCCTCCTCAGCACATGTACAAACCAACTTAATCCTGCCTATCTGGCTTGGTCTACTAACCTTCTGGGCTGACCCTCTAATATACTTATTCCTAGATCTGCCCACCCTCGTCACACCCAGTGCAAATGTTAACATAAATTGATTAAGGGTAGAACTACAACAGATCCTGGAAACTCTCACCCTATAAGCCAGACAAATGTTATCGGGAAGGCTATGCACAGCATTATGGAACTCATTAACAGAGACATTATGAACCTGCAAACACTGCACCATACCCACTTAGGTTCTCTAAAGCCCAGATCATGGCTCATACACCTAGTAGACTTCAAGCCAGTTAACAAGGCTATAGGTGAGGGAGGGGAGGTCCACACAGCCAAGCTATAGCTCACCAGCAATTCATATCCATCCCACATTCTGGTATTATACATGACCTCAACAGACTGACCGTAAATGATTGTTAGATGATGGATTGACAACTGATGCACAGATGTAGGACACACAGTAACATTTGCAGCCTCCATGTACAATTCTATGCCAGTAACAAGTGGTATTCACCTGCACTCAGTCCTGGGACCACTCCTGTTTGGCATATAGCTTTCTTAGGTACAAGTAAACACAGTAGGGCTATGTCTGCCTACATTTGATGAAAATGCATACTGTGGGCTATACTTTATTCTCCAGATGACACACACATCCTCCAAAAGGGTATCATAGAGACAGATACCTGGTATCAAACTCATGCTGTAAAGCTATAAGCCAAAGAAAGCATAGTTATCCACTTTTAGAAAACAAAGTATCCCCAGAGTACAACATAGGTAGTAGCCCCCAAAATGTGGAACAGGTACTAATGTATACATAGAGCCATGTGTTTAGTCATCTCTCCTTTGATAATCACATTACCAAAGGGTTTTGGAAATCCCTCTGTGGAGCACATAAGCAATAAAGGGTTTTCATGCAGATCCACAGAGGTTGTTGCACACCTATAATGATTAGTCATCTTTGCCAGACTTTGCTTGCTTTGGAACAGGATTCAAATATACCTCAAGCATAAACCCTCACTCACACTCTTCAATAGAAACCATTATGAGTGGATGTGAAACAGTAGATGTAGCCCAGGGATCACTGCAGTGGCTAAGCTTGTCACTAGCATACAGAAGTGACCTAAGGTCTGGAAAGTGCCAGCACACTCTGGCAAAGATAACAGATGCATTTATGAAAGAAAGCAGAGTACCCACCTATGAAATAATTGAGGTCACATGTATGTATATGGCTTTGCCCCACAGCAACCTTACATGTGTAATGCACATACAGTTGTCATTGTGATATGTTATACACTAAAAAAATCAAAACCCACTCCACATTGACCAACAGTGTCACACATCTGAAACACACACACTCAGCAAGTGTGAGATTCAAACTCCTTCCTAAGTACATTATGATATTACAAAAGTACGCATTTACACGATGCGCTATACACATTACTGGGATTTCACCTTTCCACAGGTATATTTGTAGGATGGTGACATCATCAGACTTGACAAAGATGAGTATACCACTTTTAAGGGTTCTGAGTATTCTCCAAAAAGGTTGCTTTTCCCCAGGGAGACACACACAGTTGGCAAGTGCAGAACTCAAACCCCTACCTAACTACATTATGATATTACAGCAGTAGGCATTTACACGACACACTATACACATTACTGGGGTTTCTTCTTTCCACAGGTATATTTGTAGGATGGTAACACCATCAGACTTGACAAAGATGAGTATACCACTTTTAAGAAGTGTGAGTATTCTCCAAAAAGGTTGCTCTTCCCCAGGGAAAGACACACACAGTTGGCAAGTGCAGGATTCAAACCCCTACCTAATTACATTATGATACTACAACAGTATGCATTTACACAACACACTATACACATTACTGGGATTTCACCTTTTCACAGGTATATTTGTAGGATGATCACATCACCAGACTTGACAAAGAGGAGTCTACCACTTTTAAGGGGTGTGAGTATTCCCCAAAGAGGTTGTTCTTCCCCAGGGGAGACACACACACTCATACAGTTAGCAAGTGCAGGATTCAAACCCCTACTTAATTACATTATGATAATACAGCTGTATGCATTTACATGACGTGCTATACACATTACTAGCATTTCTTCTTTTCACAGGTATATTTGTAGGATGGTGACATCATCAGACTTGACAAAGATGAGTATACCACTTTTAAGGGGTGTGAGTATTCTCCAAAAAGGTTACTCCCCCCAGGGAGAGACACACAGACAGCTGGAAAGTGCAGGATTCAAACCCCTACTTAACTACATTATGATAGTACAGGAATACACATTTGCACGATGTGCTATATACATTACTGGGATTTCTTTTTTCCACAGGTATATTTGTAGGATGGTGACATCATCAGACTTGACAAAGATGAGGATACCACTTTTAAGGGGTGTGAGTGTTCTCCAAAAAGGTTGCTCCTCCCCAGGGGGTACACACACAATTGGCAAGTGCAGGATTCAAATCCCTGCCTAACTACATTATGATACTACAGCTGTACGCATTTACATGATGCACTATACACATTACCGGGATTTCTTTTTTCCACAGGTATATTTGTAGGATGGTGACATCATCAGACTTGACACAGATGAGTATACCAATTTTAAGGGGTGTGAGTAGTCTCCAAAAAGGTTGCTCTCTCCCCAGGGAGAGACAGACACACACACACTCAGTTGGCAAGTGCGGGGTTCTTAATCCAAACTAAGTATGTCTTTACACTTCAGCAAGCAATATGGAGCTACATGGTGCAATACAGACATTACTTGCTGACAGTTTGCCCAAAGGTTTTTTTCACATTTGCTAACCTCAGCAGGCTTATCATACTAGGTGTATTGTGAGTGTATTGTATGCATAGGCCATGACCATATCATATATGGGTTGATCTGGCACACACAGGGTCAAACCGGTGGCTAAGCTCTGACAACCCAATACTGGACAATACAGTCAGGAGGAGTAGGGTCATACAACCACAACACCAATTGTCTCACATAGACCTACAATATAAGCACCAGCAAAACACACACATAAGTACACATTACCATACTCGGAGAATACAAATAATCTGAAAAAGAGAGAGTGTCCTCCTAAGCAGACAAGCAAGCAACATGCACCTCCAAGCAAACCCCAGAAAACACATAATACACCAAAGCAGTGTGCCTCACAACAGACCCTAAGGCAAAAGAACATACCAAACACACTAGTAATAGGTGACTTCATAGCACACAGATGTTCCATTCACTCGGATGGACAAGAGGAAGGGTACTGCCAATTGTCTGTCAGGTGCTATGATCCACCACATAACGCAAGCACTTACATCACTCCAGAGCAGGTACATATATGACTTGTTCTTTGTACATGTCCGTGTGAATGATCTGAGACATACATCCCAGGACAACATGACAAGAGATATATAGTAGCTCTATGATCATGTAGCCCAGGCTGGTATGACCCTGACCTTGAGTAGCATCTTACCTTCACCTACATGATATTGCAATATAACAGAAAGATGATAAACTTCAACAATTGGCTGAGCTTCTGGAGTACTTCAAAGGGGATCCAGTCTCTGTCTGCTTGTGATGACATGATAGGCAAGCCTCATTGCTTCACTACAGATGGTTTGCACTTGTTACTACCATGCTTCTGAATACCGGCCAAGGCTCTTGCTGTCCCCATATTACATTTTTTAGGCAAGGCTCAAAGATTCATAGGTTCATAGGTAGGTACTAGGCTATCGGCCCTGGGGCCTATACAAACCCAGCCAAAATGGTACCCTGGCTTTTGCCACCCAAGAAATTTATTTTCCTGTGCCACTGTCGAGCAGAGACACAGAAGTGATCCCCGGGGTGAATTTCCTATTTCCCATCCAATCATCAAGATTTTTCTTGAAGAGTGCTAATGAGGAGCTTTGTTTGATATAGCTAGCCAGTTTATTCTGGAGTATGGGAAGTCTCTGGGACAGGAATCTATCCCTTCGGCATGTTCTGTTTATTGTGGTGACAAGGTTTAGGTCCCTAGATTGTGTAGGTTCATAGGTTCATAGGTAGGTACTAGGCTAGCTGCCCAAGGGCATTAATAAGCCTAACCAGAATGTGTTGGCTTTCGCCTCCCTTTTAAATTAGTTTCCTGGGCCTCTGTCTAGCAGGGCCACTGAAGTGATCCCAGGGGTAAATTTACAATTTCCCATCCACTCATCAAGATTCCTCTTGAAGAGAGTCAGTGAGGGGCTCTGCCTAACATAAACTGGGATTCTATTCCAGAGTGAGGGAAGTCTCTGGGACAGGAATCTATCTCTCCAGCACATCCTGTTTATTGCTGTGCTAAGGTTTAATTCACTGGAGCGTGTGGCTCTAAGAAATTTGGTTTTCTTAAGGTGGAGCATGTCCATTAATTCCGGGTTGGACATGGCCTTATACGTCAGGCATTCATCACCTCTGAGCAGGCAGTAAGCAACCGAGTAGAGCTAGGTATGTGCAGGAAGGGTGTGAGGAAGGTCCATAGCTGCCCATTTCTTCCACAGCAACAGCTGTGCATATACACAGAAATTGGAGGTAGATTTGGACACTCAAACCCCTGGGAGAGGGGTGAGGACAACAATAATAAGTTGTGAAGCCAATTAGACCTGATTACATGTGTCCAGTGGACATGTGTGCAAAATGGACAGCTATGTATGGCGTGAGATTTTTGGGGAGTAACAGATTGCCCTTTTTTCTTTTGTTTTTCAAGTGAGAGTGGGATGTTGGGGAGGGATAGTAGGTATATTTGGGGAAGTAGATTCAGTAGGTTAACAGACAAGACAAACAAGATGCATACAGGGGCAGTATGTGACACATGTGGGGGGTAAACACCTTGATGGGGAGGTCCAGCAATTAGAACTTTATTGTCAGGCTATTGCACTTTTATTTACATACAAACTATATGAGACTGTTCCTGCCATATTATCTGGTATATGCAGTACTTGCCTTAAACAATACAGGTTTTATACAGGCAATTAATTTACTAATACTTTTAGATTTATTTCCTATGACAGTAAATGCAAGAGTATTACTGACCTGCCTCACATTGCAACCTCTCCAGGAGACTTCTATGGGCCTCCTGGTTCACGGCCCACTCACTTGCAGCTGTGAAGGACATGAGGAATATTTAGCCATACCTATCCATGATATAAATGAGATGGCAATTAATACACACATAGTGGGGTGATACTTACACACAGCTGGTACAGCCCCTGCCATTCTAGCCTCTTGGATCCACTGGTCTAAGAGGTCCTCCTTATGCCACTTCAGGTAAGCATAGTGATGCCTGACCTACTCAGCCTGACCTGCTCACCAGTTTGGGGTATGCCAGTGGCAGTGGTGAGGTCATGGGCGAGATGTTCCCAGGCTTCCACCTTATATTGGGAAACCTGGTAATGGACCTGCAGCAGTCTCTTGTCATGGTCTTTGAGAAGGAGTCCTGCCATGACTCTGGACTCCTGGATGCATCAATGCCACGCCTGAAAGCACACACCCTCTCCCCTTCCTGACATAGTGCCTGCAAGGGAAGCTGCAACCAGTTATGAGATGTATTCCCACCTCTTGGGTTTAAGTAGGGCTATTTTCTTGCACTTCTTCATGATTGGCCAGTTTTGAAAGGGCTAAGCTATGGGCAAACCTGCTTACTTAAGGTTGGCATTGTTTAAGGGATATAACACTGGGCACATTGAGTTAGCTGGCCTACACATTGCTTACACCTCCTAAGCTGGCCTGTTCAATACTTAGCATTGCTTACATTTAACTTTGCTTTATATTTCCTTTTTGACATTGATTTATTATTTATTACATCTTATATGTATGTCTGGTATCCTTGATTCATGTGTACATACATTGGAAGGGGTCCTTGTGTTTTATTGGGGACTTCAACACTCTTTTACAATTACACCTGACTTCTGGGCTTACTGCTGTACTCCATTTCACATATTTATGTTGTGTAGTGGGTTATGGAATATATGTCTGCATACTGATTTCTTTCACAGGTTCAGTTTGAATTTACTATAGTGAAGACTTGTTTGCTGATACTTCATTCTTTTGTTTTGCTGTGGTGGCTTGGTGGTTAATTACTGTGACTATAGCATATAAGGTCCTGGGTTCAAGACCTGCAAGGCTGTTTATTTTGTTGATGGGAACAAGGGCCATTGGATACAGAGTGATTAAGGCACTTTTGACCATTTGTAAGTGGGCTTGCGTGAGGGTAAGCAGTGCTAACCTCTGGTTACATGTGCTTACAGAGAGCTAGCTTCAGAATTGCTTAACCTGTGTGCGCATTGCTTACCCCTGAGCAAACGGGCTTAAACTCACTTACTAGTGCTTAAATATGCTTTCAACCTCTTATTGGTGCTTAAACCTGCTTACTGGTGCTTTATTCATTATGACACT
This sequence comes from Protopterus annectens, assembly GCF_019279795.1. NCBI lineage: Eukaryota > Metazoa > Chordata > Ceratodontiformes > Protopteridae > Protopterus > Protopterus annectens. The sequence continues at coordinate 791,130,658 of NC_056730.1, forward strand.
GACACCTCACATGTGCATTTCCTGCAGTACTCCAGTTCATAAATATATGTTATTTAGTGGGTTATGCATTGAAAATATTGGTCATAATGTGCTTTGCCATGGAAAATGGCATGTGCTGCAGTGGGGCTCAAACTGGGAATGCCTGCTCGTAAGGAGAGTGCTCTGCCCACTAAACTATTGCTATGCTGTTTCATTTCCATATACCTTCCTTGTTATCCGCTTCAGCCATTTAAGCTGCATTAACCATAGCTAAGCGATGGGCACACCCACGCACCTACAGTTAACTTTAATCAGATGTTTAAAAAAATAAAAAAAAGGTTTGTTCATTTTATTTGTATTTACTTGCTGTTGTACACCAGGGGAATGTTGCAGGGGTATACGGACACCTATGAGTGGTCTCGCTCATTTCTTAGCCCTTTCTGCTATTCTTCATTGCCGGGGTGTGTATATTATGAGAGCTCTGCTCTCAGACACGCCTCCTGCACTCTTACATGCTCCATCTAAGATTAGGAGCTCAGGCAGCACGCCCCATTAATATGCATGATGCACTGCCGTCCTGCTCCTAAACAGGCGCCTTAGTGCAGGACTAAGCTAGTCTTGCACGGAAGAATAGTAAATCTGGGGGTATGTATCACATACAGTTTTTGTATAATTATCTTCAATCCAACATGACATAAATTGATCAATTCCTGCTTCCTTTTAAACGTATTCCTCCTCCAAAACATTAATCTGATTGCATTTTTCCACAATTTCCATTATTGTATATTTAATTTGCTCCTAACCTTTTCTGAAGATCCCAATTTAAGTTATTTTTTTCTCTATTACAATATTCAATATTTCAAATACAGTTGGTTTAGACTTTGATTTCCATTTTCTAGTAATTGCTGTTTTGGCAGCCACCAGAATGAAACTTAAGAAGGCCTTACTATTTCTAGATAATTCAGATTCTGTATCCCCATTCAAAAAGAAATCATTTCCTTAGTTATACTCATTTTCTCACCCAATATTTCTGACAGAACACTATGTAGGGATTTTTTTTAAGTCTGCCAACTCAATATACTCCCAAAGCATATGTTCTCAGTTATCTCTTTCTTCTCCATCACTCCTCCAATATTTGCCATCTACCTGACAAAAAGTTTTTTGCAGTCTGCTTTGAGTATAAAAATACCTTCAAGGCAAAAATCTTAAATCTCAGAAAACAAAACAAGACAATCTGGCAACCAAATACACAAAAGAAACAAACATCAGACGTAATGCCAACACACAGTTTAATGAATTACTGCTTTCATCCCGATAGCATGCCAGGACTTCAGCTGATGAAGCCCTGGCATGCTATTGGGACGAAAGAGCTAATTAAAAAAAAATCTAAATCTTCTAGACTTTATTGCATATTTGGGAACCTTTCATGTGTCTTATCATTGTTTCCTTGTGAATTGCTTATCTAGTCTCTCTTCCCAATCTTTTCTAACCTCCTCTGATCTGATTTATTCCTAAAGTTATTGTGCAATATTTTATATATTGTACTAATTATCCATTTTTGACAGCAGCTTCTGTTCTAGATTCAAATATAGCTCTACCAGAGCAGATCTTTAACTTAAGATTCCCCTTTACCTTTCTCTTTGCCTATACTCTGATATCAACCGGCAGTCTCTAGACTGCAGTCCAAATACTTCTTGGCCTCTTTCCATTCTATTACCTTTCCCTCACTAGTTATTTTCTCTCAGTACCTTAGTTCCTTTGTCGGTTTTAATTGGTAAATATCAACCCTCTCTTGCCTATTCTCTGAACCTCTAATTCTAGTGATCCCAAACATCAAAACCTCTTTTCTCCATTCTTGTGTTGGCTTAGTTCTTAGAATACTTTCTGCCAATGTATCAGTATAATATCTTTTTTAATTTCTCCAAATATTTTTTGGTTTCTAATGCCATGGCAGGAATAACCCCATTCCTAAGTCAAAGTATGATAAATGTTCATGAAATTAGTATTGTTTCAATCTTTGATGACAACCAGAAGTGCTCTTCGCAGCACCCGCAATGTGCCCAGTAATGACTCCTTTTGCAATTCGTATGGAGTTACATGTATTGGTAACATATCTAAATATGCTTGTAGATTCTGTATTATAAGACCTGTTGCTCTTACTACTATTGGAACTGTCTGAGTACCTTTCTTCCACATTGATCTCATTTCTGCCTGAAAATCGTGATATTTTATAACTTTGTGCCTCTCTGTACAAAAAACACTGTAGTCATGGGTGTGGTGATTTCAATGTTCAATGCTACTTTTGTCTTCTTTTTATGGACCACTGCATCCAGTTTACTAGCATCTATTTTTTGAACTGTTGGTAATGGATGATCCCATGTGATATAGATGTCATAATTTTCTATGATGCTTTGTGGCTCATGTTTCCAGTGTTTTCAGCCACTCCAATACCATAATGTTTACAAAGTCCCTAGTGCAAAAGTCTTGCCACATTATTATGCCTTTCAATATACAGTCCTTCTGCCATTAGTATGTCACAACCAGCAATGAGGTGTGAGAATGTTTATAGTTCTGTTTTACAAAACCTACATTTGTCTGTTTCTTCCACATGTTCAATGGACTTTGTAAACCAACATGTATTTAGCCCACTGTCTTGGGCCACCAGTACTTTCATCTCTTGGTTTGAATTCACCTCTTCTTAACCATTCCTGGATTCAATCCAGATCCACATGAGGTTCTTCCAGAAGTTTTCTATACTTACAACTATATTTATGCATTTTTCACATTTATTGCCTTCTCATCTGAGTCTTCATCTTATATTCTTTCTTTTGTTTTTTAGCACATTCAGTTACTGCCTGGTTTTTATCTATTTCTGGTTTGATTTCCATTCCTGCTTAACGCCGATATGCTTCTTCTAGACTAAGCAGGGAAATCATCTTAGATTTATTCTCCTCATGTTTCAGAACTTTCACTACATTTATCTTTTGTGAGGTCAGCACATATGTGTGCAATTCAATGATTGCAGATCTATACATGTAATCAGTTTCAAGGAAGCCCATACTTCCTTCGGAATGGGGAAAATATAATCTTGGTATGCACTGATTTTTATAAATCATTTGGTGAACATGAAACATCCTTCTTGGTTTCCTGTCTAATCTATCCAACATGTTCTGGGGCCAATCAATCACTCCAAAACTGTAAGTTAGAACAGGAAGAACAAATTGGTTTATAGCATGAATAATATCCTCTGTGTCTGTTGCTATTCATCTTAAGGTTATGCATCCAAAATCTCACTTTTTTATATTCTAAGTAAACTTTTGTGAATTTTAATTCAGGTGTACAGTAACTGTTGGAGGTTTACTGAAAAAAATGAGAGATGACTGAGAATGTGTGTTTGTGAGAGTGCATTCAGCTGGCAGGTTTTTAAATTTCCAAGTGCAGTACTATGTCAAAAATGTTGGAGAACAAATGAGTGTAACTAAGAAAATGCTACTTTTTGAGCTGAGATATGAGTTCTAGACATAATAAGGCCTTGCTGCATTGAATGCTTTGTCTGGCAAAGTCCAATTAAGAGGAAATGGAAATCAAAATCTACACCAACGATAACTAAGGTATTGAATATTGTAAAGGAGATTAAAGAACTGGAGGTGGGATCTTTAAAAAATGGAAGAAGCAAATTGCATACAAATAAATAGACTTTGTGGGAATAATACATTCAGAATCTTATCCAGGAAGAGGAATAAGATCTAATGAAAGGCATCATTTGAACAATTTATGCAATTCTGGAGTGAATGCAATTGTTAAAAAAAGAAAGTGTATCTGTATAACAAATCAAACTAATTAAAATGTTTCCATTGGCTTGTGTGTTTTCTTTTCTTTTACTGCATGTTTGCTTTTGCCATTATTTGAATGGTGTGAATTTAGTAAAGGGGTTTCTGAAGAGGAAAAAATAAAACAGAAAAACACTTTTCCTGAAACTTGCTGAATTGGCATTTTAGTAAATAGTGTTGAATTAGGTCAAATTCAGTAGAATATGTCACAGTGTAGACCTTAACAACACAGTTTGTAACACCTCATACCAAATGAGCACTAGTCTATTAATAACAACACTGGCAAAAGCTGAAAGCATTCAAATGAGCACTCTGGTCAATAGCAAGCAACATTCTTGTGGTTCTTTTGCAATCTAAGGCCTAGAAGAGGCTTGGTTCCCTTTCTGTTCTCACTAGAGTAAACCAGAATCAATTTAACTAGATTGCTAAAAGCTTAAAGATTTTACTCTTCTTACAATAAATTGTAGAAAATTTTCCAGATCATGCTGGATTGATTGTCTAGTAAGATAATTGAGCTGTATACAATCATAACAATGCAGAAAATATATAGAAGGCTTGCTAGTGAATGGTAGTCTTACAGCAGATGTTGCAGGGTAAAAAAAGATGAAAAAAGAGTAAATATATTTGGGTACTGAGCTGTGTACTAAATAGTCAGGAAGATGTGAAAGAGATGGCTGCTCATGCTTAAGCATTCTAAGTTGAAAAACCTCAGTTTCTATCTTCTAGTGCTCAATAAGTATAAAAAAGAAACACTGGTTGGTTGAATGGTCACCATGAGCTCAAGATGCATAGAAAGCAATGGGACAATAACATGATTTAAATCATTAAAAGGGGGGTGACTTTGCAAAATGCTAGTTCTGTACTTTATGACAACCAATGAATGAGGAGACGTAAAGAGTCTATGAACAAATAAAGATACAGGGCAGACATCAAGGGAGAATTTTCAGCCTCTTAGCTCTCTTGATGTATAATAGCCTGAGACTGGCACAAACAGAAGAGGAAGACCTAATTAAAATGTTTTATGCGTCAGATAGCAATAGCAATGATCTATAACACTACCCTTATCCTGGAAACAATCAGAATTTATGCAACACACCCTGGTTCCTAATTCCTCTGATAAAACGACACCAAGGATTTATTGTTAGACCACTTAAAATAAAAATGGTGTGGCTGCTTAATGGAATTATGAAATACAGTCTTTAAAAGCTTACAACCCTTTAGCAAGATACCGAGATAGTGTAGGGTCAGAAACAACAAAAGCACTGATTTAACGTAATTATTTAAAAATGGCTAAAACAGATACAAACTGTTAACTGTAGGCAAAATACAAGCAAGGGAAATTTAAAAATAGATAATGACTGCTGAAATAAATTTAAATACAGATAACAATAAATAGGAGTTTTCAGCTAAAAAGAGATACAAACTGTTAAAATTAATTTAAAAGCAGATTATAGGAAATGAAACATTTTAGCCACTTATCTCTTTTGTTGAATAGCCAGAGACTGTCACAAACAGAAATGGAAGGTCTACCTCAAAAGCTGTTTGACCTCAGGGTAGAATAGCAATTAAATACAACCCACTCCCATCTTTCAGCAATCAAAACTTTAGCAGCTCACTACAATGATATGTTTCTCTTACAACAGACAACCAGGATTTAGTTCAAAAGTTAGACTATATAAAGGTCAAAATCATTGCAGCTATTTACTGGAATTACTAATTAAAGTCTTACAAATGCTTACAACACTTTATCCAGATGGTACAGGATGAGAAAAAAAAACAGTGATTTAGCAAGTTTGTTCTCATTGAAAAATAAGAGCAGCAATGGATATAACTGCCACAGAGAAGAAGGAATTAGTGGAGGAGAAGTGGACTTGTATATGGATAAGATGAATATAAATCCCACAGATAAGACAGAATTAGTGGTGGATAAGTGGTCTTGTACGTGGATAGGAATTATAATGACATGACTATGAAGATATTAATGCTGGTCTATTAAAAGTACATCTTAAGCATACTATATTTTCTATAGAAAATATATGCAAATTGCATATGAAAACAGTTGCAGAAGAGGGGGATATTTGTGGAACTTGTGCTGTTTAGTGTAGCAAGTTGAATTTGCAATAGCAAACTTAATTGTGCAAACAGAGAATTATCCCAGAAAATTTTATTTGCTTATTATTTATTTATTTTATTTATTTACATTTGTTTAGCAGGAAATTCCAACAGGACACAGGTCCTTTTTCAGCAGAGTCCCAGGGAGAAAAGCTCCACAGAACAATAAATGAGCAGCAAAGTACATGAAGAACAATTGAATACACGTGCAATAGCAAATAATACATACTGCAGCAAACATTAGATATACATGCAATATGAAACATAGTTATGAACAGATATGCCAATATCTAGCTAGAGGCTAGGAATAAAGGTAGAATCTATATACAGATAGTACTGAGCTCAAACGGATATTGTTCTAAACTCATAAACCTAAATCTTATATACAAATATTGCACTAAAGTCAAATAGATGTAAAGCAGATGCTCCACACAAAGGTGGAACAAGCTAGAAGGTCTAATGGGATGCAAGGAGAAGATAGGGGAGCAAGAGAGGAGGCTGGGTGAGTAGTATATGTGGTAGTTAGAGGAAGCTAGGTGTAAGTCAGTTGGATATGTATTTGGAGTTGAGATGAAGTGAGGTAGTGAAGAATGTTATAACAGGTCTAAGAGATTGAGAAAGGAAGGGATGGGAGCAAATCAAGGGGATTCATCAAATGAGTTCATTACTTCTCACCAACTAATATAAAATTGTCAATGAATTGCACTAAGCAAAATCACACTGGATGTTGTATTAGTTATACAACATTCACAAAATTTCTATGAAGAAATTCTTCATAAAACCAACCTCACGCTTCCCAGCACTGCCAGAACTGTTCATTGCAAAAAACAATTTAACCATCATCTATTCCTGACAGAACTTAAACAATGTAATTGGACACCACTAAAATATCTTCCACTTGATGAAGCTGTAGCCTATTTTAATACTACATTCTTAACCATCCTGAACCAACATGCACCATTACGCTCTATTAGATGCAAAGCTAAACCAGCACCCTGGCTCTCAAATACTACAAGGCATAAAATCCATTTGAGAAACAAAGCCTGGGTCAAATGGCGTTCTACTAAAAATCCATTAGATCACTAAATTTTCAAACAACTAAGAAATATTACTAAAAAAGCCATAGTGCTAGATAAACAGAACTTTTACCTCCAAATACAGCAAACCCATCAAAATAAACCTCAAATGTTTTGGAACAGTATCAACAAACTTCTTCACCCAGGACATTCAACCACCCCTAACCCTCTAGGCTCCAACCCAGATAATCCCATTCACACTGCCAACTCCTTTAATTCCTTCTTTACCAATGACATCCAATCTCTTGCCAGCCATCTTTCACCTGACATCACAAATCTGCTTAATTCATCTCTAAATCCTCCTCCATCCTTTCAAATGCAACCAGTGTCTACTTCCAGTATATGCTCACTTCTACTAAAACTTAAACCTTCTACCCCTTCTGCTGACCAACTCCCAGGAGAATACCTCCAAATTGGAGCCAAATCCATTGCCTACCCTATATCTACCCTTATCAACAGAACCATTAGTGAAGGAAATATCCCGTCCATCTGGAAAATTTCTTATATTATTCCTTTACACAAAGGTGGGAACTCTAATGAATTCTCGAACTTTCGTCCTATAGCCTTGCTATCTCCTCTGGCAAAAATTATGGAAAAATGTATACAGAAGCAACTTCTAAACCACCTTCTCCAAAATAAGCTACTGGCAAACTGCCAACATGGTTTCAGACCTCACCACAGTACCACCACAGCCCTGCTATCATTTAGAGATTGTATTAACAATAATCGTAACAACGGCTTTCTTTCCTCTGCAGTGTTCATTGATTTATCCAAAGCTTTCTACATGGTTCATCACCAGCTGCTCTTGCATATTATGAAATCTCTATCACTAGACCCATTAGCCATCAAATGGTTCAACTCTTACCTTGATAACAGAAAACAAGCGGTTTTCTGGCACAATAATCTTTCTAATCTCCTCCCCATCTCCCTTGGTGTCCCTCAGGGCTCCATATTAGGGCCGCTCCTATTTTCCATCTATATTAATAATCTTCAGTCAGCAATTCCACATTCAACCTGCATTCAATACGCAGATGACTCCACTATTATCTGCTCAGCTACTTCTCAAATTGAACTGCAGACCATCACCCAGAAAGCATTTAATACTGTTTAACTATGGTTTACAAACCACTGCCTCCTACTAAATCCAAAGAAAACTAAACTGCTACTATTCTCCCCAACCCGCAAGTCCACCCCTACACATTTTACACTCACATCTAACAATGGTATGACTATCTCTCCAGACCTATCTACCAAACTCCTAGGAATATCTATAGACAACAACCTCAACTTTGACACACATATTAACAGTACTATAAAAACAGTCAACAAGAAACTTGGATCCCTCTATAGAATCAAACCCTTTCTTACTCCAGCAACCAGGACTGCTATAGCAAGAACTCATCTCATCTCTACACTACTCTATGCCTCACCCATTTATACAAACCTTTCTAAAACCAACATTAACAAATTGACTGTATCCTATAATAATATTGCCAGATTTGCTGCTGCCACTCCTTTCCATACCCATCACTGTCTAAATCTTAAACAACTTGATTGGTTAGAGTTTCTACACCATCTGCACTTTTCACAGCTTACTATTGCCCACAAAACACTGTATCAACCCTCCAATACTCCTATACTTTCAAGCCTACTTATCCTCTACCACAATCCTAAAAACTTACGCTCTTCTAATAAACTTCTGCTTAACACCTGTAGATCCAACAATTTAGCAGGTGACTCCCTCTTCTGTAATACCATTGGTAAGCTATGGAATCTATTACCCACTGAACTCACAACTCTCCCCTCTCATACACATTTCAAAAAGAAGCTCAAGCTTTATCTCATGACACACTGGCTATGTTCCTGTTCTGTCCCTGACTAACTGCTGTTTCTTCTCACTAATTACCTCCTGCCTCAACTAGCTTTCCCTACGAGATCTGCTTATTATGTATCTTTGACTGAATTCTTCTTATATACACCTGTATCTCATCATTGATTACTACTCTGGCCATGCTTATTGGTAGTATAGCAGTTAACATTTCAAAAAAAAAAAAAAAAAAAAAAACATAAACTGTTTTTCCCCTATTCTTTTCAAATCTGCTCTAATCTATACTGTCTTTGTATGCAACTTATTGGTACTTCTTTCTTGACTGTATTTTGCAAATGTTCTTCTGTATATTTTTTCAAGTCTGTACTTAATTTTGGTTCTTATTGTATATTGTTTCATTGTATATTGCTTGTTGTATTGCACATGGAGCTTTTCTCCCCGGGCCTCTACTGAAAATGGACATGTATCCAGCTAGACTAGCCCGGTCAACAAATGTAAAATAAAATAAAATAAAATGTTTGTTAATGAGGGCAATGATAGTATATATTGGTGGAGAACAGAGATCAACAAAGTTAAATGGATAGCAGACTTGGATGCTGATCAAAAGCCAGGTTTGAATGCAATACTTCCAATAAAACCTGTGCTAAAGGGACAGCGCTCCTTTTTTAAGAAGTACTGAATAGTCAGAAAGAAGGAGTTGTCTCATTCTGAAGCTTCTGAATGGTTGATTGTCGTAATTAAACAATTTCCTGAAGAAGAACAAACCGAGGATCTGAAGAAGGCTAGTAAGCTAAAAGCACTTATCCATTTTCTCTGCTGAAGCTGCAACTTATTTTTCTTTTGTTTTTATGGTTTTCAAGTTGTTTTATTAAAATGATTTCAGCAATGTGATGGTCCATTGTGGAGATTTTGTTTGCTGTGCTTCTCCTACATTTCCTAAAGACCTTTAGTGATACACAGAGGCTTTTTCTTATTTTGCTTATATGGAAATGAGTTAAAGTTGCCCTTATGCATAAGGAAATTATAGATCTCTAAGTTTGCTTATTAACTAAAACAAATGTCCAAAACCCCAACAGTGCAAAGTCCAAGAATAAAAGCTAAAAAAAGCACTGTCAATGCCAGGAACTGCTTTATTGAAACTTTTATTCCACAAACAATTGGCACAGATTGAGCGCTTTCATCCCCTCCTGGGGATTTCATCAGATTCTGATGAAATCCCCAGGAGGGGATGAAAGCACTCAATCTGTACCAATTGTTTGTGGAATAAAAGTTTCTATAAAGCAGCTCCTGGCATTTTTAGCTTTTATTCTTTAAGTTTGCTTATTGTTTGATCCCTGAAAAGGTTGTTCACAGGAACAGTTTATACTGTTACTCTGAACAAAATGCAAAGAACATGACACAAAGTAAATAATGTTATTAATTTTGGTAAGTGTCAGAATAGGAACAGAAAAAGGTATCCATGTAGACATTCTTTTTTTTAAATTTCAGTTTGGCCTCAGATATTGCTGATTACACACTGGTGCTAAACAAACAGGAAATTGTTTTAATGGCAACGTATCTCTGTAATGGGTCATTGAACGCAAGCCGTGAGTCATCATTGAGGTGACATGTGCAGGTGTGCACACCCTATTTAAGGGATTGCCTGTGTTCCTCCTTGCCAGGATCTGGCAGCAGGCACATTAAAGTATGAAGATGGAGGCAGCTGGCAGCAACCGCACAGGTGGGAGGCCATAAGTTATGGTGAGGACTTATCTACTTTATGAAGGCTATTCAGTCTTCCCTTACATTGCCAGTATTGTTTTCACTATTTCTTTTATTTAGTACATTTTATTCAAATAAATAAATAAGTGAGCAGAAGGAACATACCATGAGTCTTGCAGGGCAGCCAGGTGGGTGGGTGGGTATTTCACAT